>NC_073378.1:34458122-34805622 GCF_028641065.1 Leucoraja erinaceus | reverse complement strand
TGCAGCAGCATCTATGGAACGATGGAAATAGGCAACGTTTCGGCCCAAAAAGTTGCTTATTTCTTGTGTATGTTTCGGAAGGAACAGCAGATGCCGGTTCTAACTGGAGGAATGAGTTCGACGGCAGGCAGCATCTTTGAGGAGAAGGAATGGGTGACATTTCGGGTCGAGACCCTTCTGATATGCTGCTTGTCCCGCTGAGCTACATGTTGTGTCTATCTTCGTTTTAATCCAGCATCTGCAGTTCCTTCCTGGCCGAACCCGATTGAAAGATGAGAGGCTGGGCGATAGAAATCATTAAATGAATTAAATAACTAGATACCTGTCTAATCGTATCTACAGGATTGTACAGGCTAGATGGAGGAAGAATGTTCCCGATGTTGGGGGAGTCCAGAACCAGGGTCCCAGTTTTACAGTCTACCATGGGAACTCTTTAATTACAGCGGGAAACCTTCAGTTTCCCAGGGGGTCGGGACAGGACTGGAGTTGGGAGGGAAAGGTGGGGGAGTCGAGGGAGAGGAGGGGGAGACAGATGGGGGTGACTTCATTTACTGGCGGTGGGTGTCTGTCACTGAAACAGGCAGGTAAGATTTCGCATCCACCTTGTGTGTGCCTCTCTCTCCCTCTCTCTCTCTCTCTCCCTCCCTCCCTCTCACACAGGCATGAATGGAGGAACTCCGCGGGCCAGGCAGCATTTACGGAGGGAAATGGACAGGCGACCCATTCTTCAGGCTGCCTTATGTCTCTCTCCCCCCCCCCCCCAACTCCCACCCACACACGCGAATGCTGGAGAAACTCCGCGGGTGCAGCAGCATCTATGGAGCGAAGGAAATAGACAACGTTTCGGCCCCGCTGCACCCGCTGAGTTTCTCCAGCATTCGTGTGTGTGGGTGGGAGTTGGGGTGAGGGGGGGGGGAAGAGACATAAGGCAGCCTGAAGAATGGGTCGCCTGTCCATTTCCCTCCGTAGATGCTGCCTGGCCCCGTGGAGTTCATCCATTCATGCCTGTGTGAGAGAGAGAGGGGAGAGAGAGAGAGAGGAGAGAGAGGAGAGAAGGAGAGAGAAAGTGAGGAGAGAGAGAGAGAGAGAGAGAGGAGAGAGAGAGGGAGAGAGAGAGAGAGAGAGAGGCAGTCCTGGTCAGTCCTTTGAAGATAGACACCAGTTGCTTGGAGCAACTCAGCGGGACAGGCAGCATCTCTGGAGAGAAGGAACGGGTGGCGTTTCGGGTCGAGAGCCTTCTTCAGACTGAAACTCTCAGTAGATCATAAAATAACACAATCATCACGGTCAATGTGAGATACAGTGTTTATTCATATTTGACAAAATAAAAAGACGACTTCTTGCACATATTGAGAGAAGGTGCATCACACCAAACAACATTTGTCTAAAAAAACACAGATTATTCTTCAGCTCATTAAAGAGCTCGGGTGAAAAAAACGAATATAGTGTGTGACAACAAAGTAACTTCATTTGTGCCACGTGATTAACTACACTACAGTCCACAATGTTCATTCGGGAAAGATCGGGAGACGGACAAGTCACTCGCACAAATGACAGAATTGCCGAGTGCCGTAGGAACTCTTTACTCTACCCCCGTTATATCGTGTGATATCGTGCTAGACCACGACCACTCCACTCTTGCTACATCTTGCGTCAAGTCGCCCCGTGAAAACGAGCCATTAAACTGAGTCCTGCGTTCCACCAGATGGCATGGTGAAGACCAGGTATGGATCATGGATCGGGTCGGCAATAACAAGACCAGACATGGATCACAATCAGCTATAGTGATTGATCTACATTCTCCTTCTTAGGCTTTTGCCAGACAAGCTAAATACTAAGCATGCAACAACATCATATATATATATATATATATATATATATATATATATATATATATAGATGTAAAAGTTAACCACAAACTGCAGCGAGCAGCAGAGGATGCAACGTAAAATACGAGAAAGTAATATCAGTTAAAGTCCAAAGATTGTATCTAGACATATTCTTGATGTCTGGGATTCGGTTTGCAGACCCGTCCCACACACGTCCAGTACAGCCCCCAAATGGTATTCTTTACAGGTGATGTCACCGCAGGTATAACCTTCGCAGGGAGTTCACTCCAGGATCATGGATCGGGTCGGCAATAACAAGACCAGACATGGTTCACAATCAGCTATAGTGATTGATCTACAGCGGGTGCTTGTCCATACAGTGTTTGTACGTTCTCCCCATGAAATGTGTGGGTTTTTTCCGAGAACTTTGGTTTCCTCCCACACTCCAAAGAAGTACAGATTTGTAGGTTCATTGGTTTGTATAAATGTAATAAGTGTAGGATAGTGTTAATGTGCGGGAATTGCTGGTTGATGTAAACTCGTTGGGCCAAAGGGCCTGTTTCCGCGTTGTATGCATGGCAGATGAAGTTTGCGAATAAATGTGAGGTTATCCACTTTGGTAGCCAAAACAGGAAGGCAGATTAATATCTAAATGGCGTCAAGTTGGGAAAAGGGGTAGTACAACGGAATCTGGGGGTCCTTGTACATCAGTCTATGAAAGTAAGCATGCAGATACAGCAGGCAGTGAAGAAAGTGAATGGCATGTTGGCCTTTATAACAAGAGGAATCGAATATAGGAGCAAAGAGGTCCTTCTGCAGTTGTACAGAGCCCTAGTGAGACCACACCTGGAGTATTGTGTGCAGTATTGGTCCCCTAATTTGAGGAAGGACATTCTTGCTAGTGAGGGAGTGCAGCGTAGATTTACAAGGTTAATTCCCGGGATGGCGGGACTGTCATATGCTGAGAGAATGGAGCAGCGGGGCTTGTACACTCTGGAGTTTAGAAGGATGAGAGGGCATCTCATTGAAACATATGATTGTTAAGGGCTTGGACACGCTAGAGGCAGGAAATATGTTCCTGATGTTGGGGGAGTCCAGAACCAGGGGCCACGGTTTAAAATAAGGAGTAAGCCATTCAGAACGGAGACGAGGAAACACTTTTTCTCACAGAGAGTGGTGAGTCTGTGGAATTCTCTGCCACAGAGGGCAGTGGAGGCAAGTTCTCTGAATGCTTTCAAGAGAGCTAGATAGGGCTCTTAAAAATAGCGGAGTCAGGGGATATGGGGAAAAGGCAGGAACGGGGTACTGATTGGGGATGATCAGCCATGATCACATTGAATGATCACATTACAGAGAAAGGTTGAACAAGTTAGGGCTTTATTCTTTGGAGCGCAGAAGGTTAAGGAGGGATTTGATAGAGGTTTTAAAATGATGAGAGGGATAGACAGAGTTGACGTGGAAAAGCTTTTCCCACTGAGAGTAGGGAAGATTCAAACAAGGGGACATGACTTGAGAATTAAGGGACTGAAGTTTAGGGGTAACATGAGGGGGAACTTCTTTACTCAGAGAGTGGTAGCTGTGTGGAATGAGCTTCCAGTGTAGGTGGTAGAGGCAGGTTCGTTTTTATCATTTAAAAATAAATTGGATAGTTATATGGATGGGAAGGGAATGGAGGGTTATGGTCTGAGCGCAGGTATATGGGACTAGGGGAGATTATGTGTTCGGCACGGACTAGAAGGGTCGAGATGGCCTGTTTCCGTGCTGTAATTGTTATATGGTTATATGGTTATATGGAATGGTGGTGCTGGCTCGAAGGGCCGAATGGCCTACTCCTGCACCTATTGTCTATTATCTATTGTATCTCTAAACTAAATAAACTAAATAAACTAAATCCCACAACAGGTTGTAGGGATAACACTTCACTGTTAAATATTCCAGTTACAACACCCCACTGTTAGAAATTCAAGTTAATCAATAATTCACCTCAACATTTTGTTTTCAAACTCGCTGTGGTCTTTTAAATATTCGCCCATTGCTCTCTCATTGATAGGTTTATGAGCCTGCAAGATGTTGCTGCAATCTCTTACAATTCATAAGGCAGAGCCGTCTGTTTCTTCAGCATTTAAACAATAAAGCCAGTCTTTCTTCGCCTTCCTCCAGCAATTTGCATTGCAGCTTGTCCAAACCTCATCAACAGTGACACACTAAGTATTATCTACATTGCAAAATTTGTGGTAAAAAAATTAATGGACGTTCCCTGAACCATTGCAGTTGTTTTCGCCTCTTTGGTGATTTTGGAAAGTTTTCTTTACAATTCATTTGAACTCCCAAAATTAACTAGAAATAAGCCTATGCAGAAGAAAAACAAAACTGTACAAAACAATCCCACATTTCAGAATTAATGGGTTACTGCTCAGAAAACAGGGAATCTTTGAAAAGAGATTTTGCAAAAAGCAAATTGGAGGAACTGCACCTCATATTTTGTTGGGCAGCTTGCAACCCAGCAGTATGAATAATGATTTATCTAACTTTAAGTAACCCTTGCAACCTATCTCTCTCCATTCCTCCCCCACCCGTCATACTAACTTCAAAGTCGTCTTGTTGAGTTTCATTGTCTGTAACTCGTTTTCACCCAGCCCACAGCTAACAATGGCCTGTTTCGTTTATCATTGTTACTTTTTTTGCATGTTTTTCATTCATTTGTACTATATCTCTCTATATAACCACCTATATCTCTCCTTTCCCTTTCCCCTTACTCTCAGTCTCAGACACGAAGAGTCACCTATTCCTTTTCTACAGAGATGCTGTCTGACCCGCTGAGTTGCTCCAGCTTTTTGTATCTACCTCTGGAAAAAGAAAAAAACAGTTTCTTGAAACAGGTAGATAAATCCAATAACTGTAGCAAGCATTCTACAATCCGGTTGTAACAAATAAAAATCCAAAATAAAACTGACTCAACTTTCAGCAGAGTCACAGAGAGATAAAGCACAGGAAAAGGCCATTCGGCCCACCAAGTACACACCTACCATCATCTGCTCGTTGAAGCTAGTCCTACATTAATCCCTTTCTCCCCACTTTTTGACCACACCTCTCCCCACCAAGACTCTGCCAATCACCTACACAGTATGGGCAATTTACAGTTATCAAGGAAACTAACAACCTGCCCCTCTTTGGGGTGTTAGAGGAAATAGGAGCACCTGGAAAAACTGGAATTGGAACACCTCTAAAAGGCCATGCATCAAGATCTCATAGAAGGCACGTGTAAGTGATATTAAGAGCACACCACCCTACAGACATAGAAACATAGAAAATAGATGCAGGAGTAGGCCATTCGGCCCTTCGAGCCTGCACCGCCATTCAATATGATCATGGATGATCATCCAACTCAGTATCCTCTACCTGCCTTCTCTCCAAACCCCCTGATCCATTTAGCCACAAGGGCCACATCTAACTCCCTCTTAAATATAGCATATCTAGGTATAGACTACCTAGAACATAGTACAGAATCAGGTACAGGCCCTTTGGCGCATGGTTTGTGCCAAATGCTAAAGACAGACGCAAATTCCTGGAGTAACTGAGTGGGACAGACAGCATTTCTGGATAGAAGGAATGGGTGACGTTTTGGGTGGACTGAGAGTCAGGGGAGAGGGAGACATCGAGATATGGAAGGGTAAGGTGTGAAAACATGGTTCATTGGTACATTGTTAGCTGAGGTGACAACGAGGCATCAATCTCTTCTGCCTGCACATGATCCATATCTCTCCACACTCTCATCTCAAAGCCACTTGAAACACCACTATCTCATTTGCTTCCACCACCCCTCACATTCCAGGCACTCACCACGCTCTGTGAAAACTTGCCCCACACATCTCTTCTAAACTTTCTCCCTCGGACCTCAGAGCTATGTCCTCTAGTCTTTCACGTTTCCTCTGGGAAAAAGTTTTTTAATTGTCCACCCTAATTCCACAATTGCCACCCATTTGTGCCCGTCAGTCAAAAGCAGATAAGCACCAGAATATCAATTACTGTCCCATAATTGTAATTTTTGTTGGGAAATACCTGAGAATTTGTGGACCTGACTGAAGAGTGTAAATTTGCTACTGTGTCACACACTACATGATACTTTGGTAAGCTACACATCAACCATGCTAGATTTTGAGGGTTAGTTCAGTTTAGTTTATTGTCACGTATACCAAGATAACGGTGAAAAGCTTTTGTTGTGTACTAACCAAACAGCGGAAAGACAATGCATAATTACAATCGAGCCGTCCACAGTCCTACAATCCTTCCATTTGGCGGTAACAAAACTTTAAATCTTGTAATTTTCTGATTAACATAACTCTAGTGGACTAAGGCGGTGCAACGAGACCTGGGCAACTTTGTACATCAGTCACTGAAAGTAAGCATGCAGGTACAGCAGGTAGTGAAGAAAGCTAATGGCATGTTGGCCTTCATTGCGAGAGGATTTGAGTTTAGGAACAAGGAGGTCCTACCGCAGTTGTACAGGGTCCTGTTGAAACCGCACATGGAGTAATGTGTGCAATTTTGGTCTCCTAATTTGAGGAAGGACATTATTGCTAATGAGGGAATGCAGCGTAGGTTCACCAGGTTAATTCTAGGAATGGCGGGGCTGACATACGATGAAAGAATGGGTCGACTGAGCTTGTATTCACTGGAAATTAGGATGTGATGGGATCTTATAGAAACATATAAAATTCTTCAAGGAACAGGCTAGATGCAGGAAAAATGTTCCCGATGTTGGTGGAGTCCAGAACCAGGGGTCACAGTTTAAGGATAAGGAGTAGGCCATTTAGGACTGAGATGAGGAAACAAAAATTCACCCAGAGAGTTGTGAATCTGTGGAATTCTCTGCCACAGAAGGCAGTGGAGGCCAATTCACCAGTAGGTTTCAAAAGAGAGTAAGATTTAGATCTTTGGGCTAAAGGAATCAGGGGATAACGGGAAAAAGCAGGAACGGGGTACTAATGTTAGATGATCAGCCATGATCATATTGAATGACGGTGCTGGCTTGAAGGGCCGAATGGCCTACTCCTGCACCTATTTTGCTATGTTTCTATGTTTCAAAACAATTAAAACAATTAGTTAAACTTAACAGACCTCAAACATAATAAAACTTTTTAAAATTTTGGTTGAATTAATGAAAAGGAGCATAGTAAATTTACATTCAAAATGTCATGCTAAGTTACAAAATATATTTTAATTTTTCATGCTTAATTCTCCAATGATTTAAGTTCTCCTTTGAAAGATTATGCGGTGTTCAGCGTTTTCATGGCAGTACTTAGTTGGGAAGATTTAGAGCTCAGGACATGGCCGATGAAGATAAAAAGAATTAGTGTAATAAGATCTGCGATAAATGAATTAAAACAGAAGATAGGTCGACTCATGGGCTAATCTTCAACGTGGAAATAATTCAAATCTTGAAAAGTTGAAGGACAGTTCACGTTGATTTTGTGGACACCTAAAAGACAGGATTTCCTTCTGAGTCAGACAACATTAAAGAGGCATTGTTGTATTGATGTATTTGCTATCAGACAGATTAGCACGACCTACCAACGATCTACTGACAGGTTTCACATTTGATAAGCACCACAGTCTAACAGCAGATAGGGTTGACAAGGCAGCATGTACATACATATGCTGCAGTGCAACTTTACTTCATGGCCGTTAATAGGGTATTGTCGCAGCAATAGGCAAAGAACATGGGTGGCACAGTGGCGCAGTGGTAGAGTTGCTGCCTTGACCCGGGTTCAATCCTGACTACGAGTGCTGTCTGTATGGAGTTTGTACGTTCTCCCTTTGACTGGATGTGCAGGTTTGTTTGTTAATTGGTTTGCCCTAGTGTGTGTAGGATAGGGTTGGTGTGTGGGAATCGCTGGTCGGCACGGGCTCAGTGGGCAGAAGGGCCTGTTTCTGTGCTGTATCTCTAAACAAAACTAAAAAAGATGTCAATGTCTTCAAAATAAGTTTTTCTTTAATATTTAAAATACATTGTTTATATTGTAACTCTAGTAGATCAAGCGTGCGGAACGGATGCGGCCTGCAGCGGCACGGAACAACAGAGCAACGGTAGAGGACATCGATACATTACCTGCTGGGCCGACCGCGGCAACTCCGATCTACTGTCGCCACCAGGACAATGGATCTTTATGGCCAAACTAAGACTTTAAAAAAAACTAACTTTTTTGTTAACGTCTCAGACTTGAAGGGTACAAAATGACACCTAAAAAGTGTCCGTACACAAGAGACGGATTCAGTTATCTACCATCTTACACTTATACCTAGTATGATTGTGCCTAATGTATAGTAGCATTGACACAGAACTGTCTACAAAAAATGAAGTTCACTGCAGTTTAGCTTGGTTGATTGTCACACCTGCCATGGTAGAGTGAAAAGTTTTTGGTTACGTGCTATCCAGTCAGCTGAAAGACTATACATGATTACAATCAACTACTTATGTACGGATGATAATAAAGTACCATTGAAACATTCAACCTTTGCAGGGTTACATGCTCCATACTGAACAGAATCTGTTCCCTATTAGGCTGGATGCTTAATTTGTAGAGATTATGTTATTTACATTGAAGCCAATGCCACCTCAGAAATGCACACATGACTGTCAAGTTACTATCAGTGAAATGAGAGCACTCAAATGTTTGAACAAGAAACTATTGCCTGTAAGAGCCAGATGCAAGAGTTGTAAGAAACAACATATTTTGCTCGATCCTGACCATGGGTGCTTGTCTGTACGGAGTTTAGACAAGCCGTGACCCACGTGAGTTTTCTCCGGGATCTCCTGCTTCCCCCCACACTCCAGAGGCATACAAATTTGAAGGCAAATTGGCTTGGTATAACTGTAAATTGTCCCCAGTGCGTGTAGGATCATGTTAGTGTGCGGGTATCGATGGTTGACGCATACTTGGTGGGCCGATGAGCCTGTTTCCACGCTGTATCTCTAAACTAAACCAGATACAAATCTCCGCAGAGGTATCACAGGTTCTGTATATATCCTGATAATATACCTGAAAAACTGCTGATAAAGAAAATTTTCCAAAATGCTCCTATAGTTTGCGAAAAGGCAGATAAAATTAAAGAAAACATTACAGCTTTTAGCACTCTTTCACAAACAACATTTAACCAATGAATTTTGCACTCTGCAAGTATCTCTTAAAAAAATAATGAAATGCGACTCTTAATCAGAAACAATCTTACAAATTTAAATTTGGAGCAACAAGCTCTTAGAGTTGCACCGTACAGAAACAGGCCCTTGGGCCCATCAAGTCCACAATGGCCAGAGAGTCGTAAAGTCATAGAATTTTACAGTGTGGAAACAGGCCCTTCAGCCCAACTTGCCCACAACGGCCAAAATGTTCCAGCAACACTAGTCCCATCTACCAGTCCATATCCCTCAAAACCTGTCCTATCCATGTACCTGTCTAACTGCTTCTTAAATATTCAGTTAGTCCCTGCCTCAACTACCTTATCTGGCAGCTTGTTCCATGTATCCACCACCTTTTGTGTAAAAAGGTTACCCCTCAGATTCCTATTAAATCTTTTCTCCTTCACCTTAAACCTATGTCGTTTGGTCCTTGATTCACCTACTCTGGGCAAGCGACTCTGTGCATCTACACGATCTATTCCTCTCATGATCTTATACACCTCTATAAGATCATTTTACACTTATTTACACTTCTACACTTATCCTTTATACAGCCGCTGCCCAAGATTAGGACTATTCCAGCGTTGCTGGGTGCTGCCCTACTTATTCACAGGGTGTGGGCATCAATGGCATTTATTAAATCTATTGCCTCAAGTTCACTCCACCCAACCCCAATCCAGATTATCATCCCCTCTCTATGCTGACTCTGCAAAGAAACTCTGAGTGTCAAACAACAGCTCGGCATTCAATACCATCATCCCCTCCACGCTGGTTACCA
Source organism: Leucoraja erinaceus (assembly GCF_028641065.1). Lineage (NCBI taxonomy): Eukaryota > Metazoa > Chordata > Chondrichthyes > Rajiformes > Rajidae > Leucoraja > Leucoraja erinaceus. Next base: position 34,795,838 of record NC_073378.1, on the reverse strand, counting down.
AGCTCATGGAACAAGGTCTCTGCACATCCCTCTGCAATTGGATCTTCGACTTCCTCATCCACAGACCACAGTCTGTTTGAATTGGCAGAAACACTTCTTCCTCATTAACAATCAGTACGGGAGCACCTTACGTAGAGCCCCCTGCTCTACTCACTCTATACTCATGACTGCGTAGCCAGACACAGTGCGAACTCCATCTTCAAGATCGCTGACGACGCCACCTTTGTTGGACGAATCACAGATGGGGATGTCAGAGTATAGTAGTGAGATCGACCTATTGACCAAATGGTGCCAGCACAAAAACCTGGCTGTCAATATCAGCAAAACCAATGCAGCATCTCTGGAGAACACGGATAGGTGACATTTTGAGTTGTGACCCGAGGTGACGATTCGGGTCGGGACCCTTCTTCAGTTTGAAGAATCGTTCTGACCCGAAACGTCACTAATCCATGTTCTCCAGAAATCCTACCAGACCAGCTGAGTTACTCCAGCATTTTTTGGTGTATTTTTATTTGTAAACCAGCATCTGCACTTCCTTGTATCCTTAGTTCACACTTTATCAGTTGTAACTTTACCTGTTGTAACTTTGGACAAACTACTTCAATGTCCATTAAACCACAAATTTACTGCAGACTAATAGACCACAATATAAATAAATATATACACATATATGTAACAACAGCGGATCCAACACTTAATCGTATTTCTGCTGTAACAAATGCAACATAGAATCCCTTCACAAATAATTGATCTGCATTCTCAAATTAATAATCTTACATTTTTGCCCAGAGCTATCCTTGGAGTTTGGCAAGAATCGAGAAATAGCGACGACAAATAAACTAACCATGGTCACACAAAGCACATTCATCCAAACCACAAATATAAATATAGTTATCTCTAAAATAAATGGGAAAGCACTAAATATTTTCAGGTGAAAGTGAAAAAAATTGCATTGAGATGGCACTTTTCATTCCCCAAATCGCTATATAGCCTGTGATGCAAAATGTGAAATATGATTGCTGCAATTTGGATACAGGAATCTCCCACATACAACAATGCTAATTGAGGATAGACACAAAATGCTGGAGTAACTTAGCGGGACAGGCAGCATCTCTGGAGAGGGTGACATTTTCAGTCTGAAGAAGGGTCTTGACCCAAAACGTCACCCATTCCTTCTCTCCAGAGATGCTGCCTGTCCCACTGAGTTACTCCAGCATTTTGCGTCCATCTTCGGTTCAAACCAGCATCTGCCGTTCTTTCCTACACAATGCTAGCAGAGGAATATATATTGGTCATGACATTTGGGGCGACTTCCCTGCTCATCACTGAATTAATGCCGTGCAATCTTCTTTAACATTCACTTGAGAAGGCAAGTTAACACGCAAACCACAAGACGCACTTCCAACAATGCTCTGGCACGTCACCACAAAGTTCAGCATTTACATCCCTGGAGCGGCACTGCAGCTAAGCGTGCCACCAGCTGTGTTACAACTGGTCATAGACACAAAAAGCTGGAGTAACTCAGCTCAACTCAACCAAAGACAGCATCTCAGGAGAAAAGGAATTGACGACATCTCAGATCAAGAGAGTCAAGTTTTATTGTCATATGTCCTAGATAGAACAATGAAATTCTTACTTGCTGCAGCATAACAGAATATGTAAACAGAATGTCGAGACCCTTCTTCAGACTGAGAGTCAGGGGAAAGGGAAAAAGGGGAAATAGACAGTTATATAGGGAGACATAGAACAAATGAGTGAAAGATATGTAAAAAAAACAACAGTTATAAAGGAAACAACTGGTTTCATGAATGGGTGCCAAGGGTTATGGGGAGAATGCAGAAAAATGGCATTAGGACGCAGAGATCAGCCATGATTGAATGGCAGAGTAGACTCGATAGGCCGAATGGCCTAACAATTAATGTGGTTCTTCAATTCTTCCCAAGAAATTGGTCTTTGCATTCAGTTCAGTCGGGTGGTATTATCATAAACTAAAGTTGATGGATAGTGGCATATTTCTGGAAGAGATTCAACATTTTGAGTCAATAAACCAGCAATCTGGTAAGCAGTCAATCCCAAGTATACACAAGATTTGTGTGATTACCTCCACAACAAATCTGTCAACCACCAGGTAGCTATGAAAACAATATGGCAAATAAATATGTTCAAAGCCAAATTCAACTTCTCCTGGCATATGTTGCCCCAGCAACCATATTTACTATACAGAAGATAGACAGTCGGGACAGGCAGTATCTCTGGAGAGAAGGAATGGGTAATGTTTCGGGTGGGTGGGTTACTATACAGGCAGATGGATTGTATGTGCATACACACATACATATGTTGTGCTCAGGAAACATGCAGTATGTTTTATTTCCAATGCACCTTTCATTTAATCTGTGCCTTTAATGTTGTAAAATATCCAATTTGTAGGCACTTAGAAGGAAAAAAGTTGACGCCATATCCAAGGAGACAAGTAACTGTTCAAGCACTGTTCAAATCACCCAGAAAATGCTTTCCAGCGTGGCACAGTGGCGCAGCTGGTACAGCTGCTGCCTTACTTCGCCAGAGACCTGGGTTCGATCCCGACTACGGATGCTGTCCGTACCGAGTTTGCACGTTCTCCCCGTGACCTGCGTGAGTTTTCTCCGGGACCTCCAGTTTTCTCCCACACTCCAAAGACGTACAGGTCTGTAGGTTAATTGGTATAATTGTAAATTGCCGTATGTCTGTGTGGGATGGCAATACTGTGTGCGGGCCGCTGGTCGGCGTTGACTTGGTGCGCCAAAGGGCCTGTTTCCATGCTGTATCTCCAGACTAAAAACTAAAGACTGAACGGGTTTCCTCCGAGTATTCCGGTTTCCTCCTATATACCAAAGACGTGTGGGCTTGTAGATTAATTGCCCCTCGTGTGTGGGGATTGGATAAGAAAGTGAGATAACCTAGAAAAGGTGTGAACGGGTGATCGATGTCAGCATGGACTCAGTGGGCCAAAGGGTTTGCTTCCATGCTGTATATCTAAACTAAACTTTCCACCTACAACCCTCCCTCTGCTTTTACATTTCACAATGAGGAGATGCATGAGAATTTCTGCTTCACCTGGGAGGGCTGTTTGGGTCGCTGGATGAGGGTGGAGGTGTAGGGACAATAGTTGCACCTCCTAAGAAGAGGGAAGGATGAGTGGGCAGGGACTGATCAGCATGTTGTATCTATCTGTTGAAAACACACAATGTATTCCACCATACTTAACATTGTGTCATGAAGGCAAAAACGATGTTAATTTGGGGAATCATGCAAGCTTACAGTGGGTGGTGTTAGAGGTGAGTTGGATGGGCAGGGTTCACTGGAGCAGAGGGCTTGAGAAACACTGGTCACACACCACGCAAATCCTGTTATCAAGGCTTGGCTGGCAGAGGATTTGGAGTTGGTGCAACTCGGGTCATGAGGCAAAAATGAAAGATTCCATAAATTGAAGGCGGAATTTAGCACTAGGAATCAAATATATTGAAGCCCACTTTCCTTTTGCTGGCCAAATAGATTTTTTTTGGAATCAAAATATGTGGAGGCCGTATATTATTTTTAATCTCCTGAGGATCTGTAACCAATTTCCAAAAGGAAGCACACATCCTCACAGCTTGGTGCCTCGTTTCTTTTGCCTTCATCTTGTTATTTACGACATCTTGCTGCTTCAGGCGACACCATGTAAGTTTGCTCATTGCCTTTTTCTGGATGGGGGAAACAGGGTCAACATCTCTTGCGTGTTAAATTTCAAACATTAATGCAAGTTGGCCCTCTTTTTTTGTTCCTGTGCCCTGCGAGTTTTTAACTGCTCTGACAGTCCGGAAATCTGCCGCGAATTGGCCACCACAAATCTTGCTTATTGATTTCACTGGATGTTCCCACAAGATCTGTTTTTGAAGGGGACTGCAAAACATTTTGCAAATAAACTGCAGCTTCTCATAAATGTGTTCAACAGAATAAATGGATAATAACAAAGACAGTTGAAAGCTTTTAAAGTTGTTTTCAGCTTTATTAACTCAGACAAAAAATTATATTCTGTAACTGGTGAGTTTCATTTTAATCCACAGAACACATCTCCAAAGGATCATTGCAATTTACTGCATTAAGAAAGCAAATTGCCCCATTACATCCATGCTCGCTATCATCAGAAGACTAAGGGCGTCACGGTGGCGCAGTGGTAATGTTGCTTTCTTACAGCACCAGAGACCTGGGTTTGATACTGACTACAGGTGCTGCCTGTACGGAGTCTGTACGTTCTCCCCGTGACCTGCGTGGGTTTTCTCTGGATCCTCAGGTGTCCTCCCACACTCAAAAGACAATAGACAATAGACAATAGGTGCAGGAGTAGGCCATTTGGCCCTTCGAGCCAGCACCGCCATTCAATGTGATCATGGCTGATCATCCCCAATCAGTTCCTGCCTTCTCCCCATATCCCCTGACTCCGCTATCTTTAAGAGCCCTATCTAGCTCTCAGTTGAAAGTATCCAGAGAACTGGCCTCCACTGCACTCTGAGGCAGAGAATTCCACAGACTCACAACTCTCTGCGAGAAAAAGTGTTTCCTCGTCTCCATTCTAAATGGCTTACCCCTTATTCTTAAACTGTGGCCCCTGGTTCTGGACTCCCCCAACATCGGGAAAATGTTTCCTGCCTCTAGCATGTACAAACCCTTAACAATCTTATATGTTTCATATAACCATATAACAATTACAGCACGGAAACAGGCCATCTCTGCCCTTCTAGTCCGTGCCGAACACTTACTCTCACCTAGTCCCATCTACCTGCACTCAGACCATAATCCTCCATTACTTTCCTGTCCATATACCTATCCAATTTATTTTTAAATGATAAAAACAAACCTGTCTTCACCACTTCCACTGGAAGCTCATATTTCAATAAGATACCCTCTCATCCTTCTAAACTCCAGAGTATACATGCCCAGTCGCACCATTCTCTCAGCCTATGACAGTCCCGCCATCCCAGGAATTAACCTTGTATTTTTTTCTTCTTCAGGTTTGTAGGCTAATTGGCTTGGTAAAATTGTAAATTGTCCCTAGGGTTTATAAGATACTGTTAGTGTGGGGGGATCGTTGGTCAGCACGGACCCGGAGGGCCGAATGGCTTGTTTCCGCACTGTATCTCTAAACTAAACTAAACCATGGAAATTTGGCATGCCACCAACGACTCTAATCAACTTCTACAGACGCATCATAGAAAGCATCCTAATGAGATGCACCACAGTATGGTTTGGCAACAGCTCTGCCCATAACCGCAATAAATTGCAGAGAGATTTGGAAGTGGCCTAGTTTATCACGTTGAACAAACTCCCCACCATTGACTTAATCTACACTTCCCCAACCCCTCCCATCGGGCAGAGGATGCTGGAAAAATGAAAGCACATAGCACCAGATTCTAGAATAGCTTCTTCCCCGCTGTTTTAATCTACTAAACTGTCCTCACATAGGTTAGGGTGTGGCCCGACTTGCCAACCTACCTCATTGCAGGCTTTGCACTTTTTCTGTAACTGTAACATTATATTCTGCACTCCGAAATGTTTCTCTTTGTTGTACCTGTTGTACTTGTGTAAAGCTTTATTGTACACTTGTACAGTAGGATTTGGCTCGATAGAATGCAAAGTATTTTTATCTCGGTAGACATGAATGGCAGCATGATGGCACAGCGATAGAGTTGCTGCCTCAAAACGCCAGCAACCCCAGTTCGATCCTAACTCTAGGTGCTGTCTGTACAGTTTGTACATTCTCCCCGTGACCTGCAGGGGTCTCTCCAGTTACCTCCCACATTCCAATGACGTACAGGTTTGTAGGTTAATTGGTTTTGGTAACATGCTAAATTGTCCCTGGGGTGTAGGATACTGTTAGTGTGCACGGATCGTTGGTCGATGCGGACTGGTGGGCCGAATGACCTGTTTACCACACTGTATCACTAAAACTAAAAACATGACAATCACAAACTAAAACCAATAAATGTAGGTTTTTAAATTTGACTTTACAAATGTTTGATTGGTGTAGGTTAGCACTTTTTAAGTATGTATCCAAATAAATTTTTAATAAGTTGGAGCTTTCTGTCTTGAGGAATCTTCATTTCTCCTTCTCAAAAAACTTTGGAAAATATTTGTCCTGACACATGAGATTCTCAGCACTCTAATTTAAAGTCAAGAAGCCTGCAGAGGGCCTTTAAAATATGAATGAAGCTATTTTAAAAACATTAAGCCCAAGGAGGTCAGCGATTATGTATTCAAATTAAATTCATTATGTATCTGGATATAACTGAAATAGCTTGGTGTGTCGCTTGGAGGTTTGACATAGCTAAACAACCATCATAATCATACAAGCAATAATCATGCCATTTCCATTTCCGAAAATGAAAGTAAAATCAAAGAGAATAATGAAAAAAGATTGATAAATATTGTTTACAAAAGGGCGATGGAAACATAGAAAAATAGGTGCAGGAGTAGGCCATTTGGCCCTTTTAGCCAGGGCCCTGTACAACTGCAGTAGGACCTCCTTGCTCCTTAATGCAAATCCTCTCGCTATAAAGGCTGACATACCATTAGCTTTCTTCACTGCCTGCTGTACCTGCACACTTACTTTCAATGACTGATGTACAAGCACACCCAGGCCTCGTTGCACCGCCCCTTTTAGGAGTCCTGTCATTTATAACATTGTAATGGGCAGGGGCAGGGGCAGGGCAAGTGGAATTAGATTTTTTAAAGTGCAGGCTCAATTTTTTTTAAGTTTAAAAAGAGGGAGGGTGAAGAGGAGGGAGGTGGGAGTGCTGGGGGATGAGGGAAAATGAGCCGCACCTGCGCAGTTGGGGGCTAGGGATGAGTGAAGGAATATTGCATAGGTGGAACGGGTTGCGTTGGGGGAACGGGTGAGTGGTGGAATACTGCGTTGGGGGAATGGGACACAATGGGTCCCACTTGGTCTAGTATCTATACATAACTAAAACTCTGATCTTGTTATCTTCCGGTTTGCCTGGTCATTCTATTTGGGACGGTATGGGGTGCTACGATATTTTGGGAGCTTACCACCGTTCTCCTCTGCCGTGTGACTGGTCTAACTAATAACGGGCGCCGTGCACTTAGTCTACTCCTGCCAGTGGGGCACCGCGTGGATTGGTCTTTTCCTGTCTCCCTGGTCATCTTGTCTGTGCTGTGTGTCTTTACTGTGCTGAGGTGTCTGCATGGCTGGCGGAAATCTCTAACGGCAAAACGGGTACCCGATGTCGCCTAATAGGAAAATAGAGACTCTTTTTGACCTACTGTTGCTCAGCATTGTCCTGTGGTGTGGTCCTATCGTGCTTCATTTCCTTGATATTCTCCCACAACCCCCGTATTCTTTACCCACACCCCCCCGCCCACAACACCCTCCCCCCCACTACTCTCCCCCCAACCCCTTTAAACCGCCAACCCCCCACCTCAACCACAACCCTCCCCGGCTCCACAAGACCCCCCTCAACCCCTCCCCCACAATCCCCATCCCCCAAAATCACCCTCTCCACCCACACCACCCATTCCCCTCCTCCTACACTCCCCTGTCCACACACACCCCCTCCCCTCCCAACCCACAAAACTTGCATGAAGAGGAAAGGGAGGGAGTGCTGGGGGATGAGGAGAAATGAGCCGTGCCTGCACAGTTAGGGGTTATTGGTGTGTGGTGGAATAATGCGTTGGGGGAATGGGTTAGTGGTGGAATAATGCGTTGGGGAATGGGTTACGTTGGGAGACCAGGCCTCCCGTGTGACTGGGACTCAACGGGCCCCACTTAGTTTCCAGTATATTACTAAAACTCTCATCTTGTCTGTGTGTGTGTCTGTGATGAGTGTGATCCTGAAATTACGGCAAAACGGTACACGATAGTTCTACAATTTTTGACCTACCTTGCTCAGCATTGTCCTGTGGTGTGGTGTATCAAGCTTCATTCAGATTGATGTTATATTTTACATGTTATTCACATTTTAAACTTTAAAAGATTCACTTTTAAAAAATCATGCTTTTCACTTTAAAACTTGCAATGTTACAAGTTAACAAATTCAGAACTCCCAGTCCAATTAGAGATTTGTTGCATTGTTGTAAGGAGAGGGAGGGAATGGGGAGGAGAGGGCGAGGAATTGTTGTTTAATGTTATTTAAACATTGTGTTTAGTGGGGGAGTGGGTTGGGGGGAGGTGAGGAGTGGGGGAGCAGGGAGACAGACGGAGAGGAGGGGGGTAGGGAGGAGAGAAGGGTTATGTATGGAGGAGGGAGGGAGGGAGGGAGGGAGGGAGGGAGGGAGGGAGTGACTGAGGGTAGGGGAAGGAGAGGGAGGAGGTGGGGAGGAGAGGAGAGGGGAAAGAAGAGGGAAGGTGAAGAGGAGGGGGAGGGAGTGTTGGGGATGAGGGGGAATGATGGAGGATAGGGGTAGGAAGAGGAATGGCGGGAAGGAGGGGAGGGGGAACATAAATGGGGGGGTGAGGAGAGGAAGCAGAGGAGGGGGGGGGAGGGTGGGGGAGTGGGGGGAGAGGGGTGGGGGAGAAGGGGGTATGGGGGAAAGGAGAGGGAGGGAGAGGTGAATTAGGGGGAGGGAGGGAGGAGGGTGAGAGGTGAAAGGGGGAATGGGGGGGAAGGAGTGGAGGAGAGGGGAAACAAGAGGGCGGGTGAAGAGAGGGAGGGAGAGCTGGGGGATGAGAGGGAATCATCAGCCCTGCATGTGCGCAGAGGGCCTGGTATCCGTGCTGCAGTGGGTCTATGGGGGGTGGGGAGAGGCAGTGCCTGGGACCCGGGCACTGGGGGCTGGGGGTGGCGGCGTTACTGCTTCGGGCCCGCGGGGAGTGAGAGGAGCCTCGCCCTCTCCCTCCCCCTCCCTCAGGCTTGGGACCCGGGGCCTGGACGCTGAGGCTGGTCCTGGGGTCGGCGGCGCTGTTGCTCCGGGCCCGCGGGAGGGAGATGGCCGAGGCTCCTCTCAGTCCCCGCAGGCCCGGAGCAGCAGCACCGCCACCACCAGAGATCCAGGGGAGGTGAGGAGGGAGAATGGGGGGGATTGAGGCCATTGATTAGTGGAGGGGGAAGGGAGGGAGGGAGGGGGTGGAGGGAGGGAAGGGAGGGGGGGAGGGAGGGGGGGGGGGGGGGGAGGTAAGGAGTGGGGGATAGAGGAAGAGGAAGGCAGTGGGGGAGGTGAGGAGGAAGAGTGGGAGAGAGGGGAGGGGAGGAGTGGGGAGGATGAAGGATAGAGGGAGAGGAGGGGGTAGGGTGGGGAGAGGGATTATGGAGGGAGAGAATGACTGAGGGTAGGGGAAAGGAGAGGGAGGGGGAAGTGAGGAAGGGAGTGGGGGAGGGAAGGAAGAGAGGGGAAAGAACAGAGGAGGGTTGGTGGGGGTGGGGAGAGGGAGGATAATGGAGGAGGGGGATAGGACACTGAAGAGGGAGAGTGAGATGCATTCACAATGATCTTATATTTTACAAGTTATTGACATTTTAAACTTTAAAATCATTGCAGTCGCGCTCCCACTTGCTGGCCGCGCCTGCGCAGTTAGGGGAGGGTTGCCATGACACGCGTCACAACGGGGATCTCTGACTTCATAAACGGGAACCCGTCAGCTGCACCTGCGTAATTGGGGGCTATGGGTGAGTGGTGGAATATTGCGTTGGGGGCACGGGACCCAAGGGGTCCGCACTTGGTCTAGTAACTAATAATCTCAAGTTTTTAAAAGTAGTTGGAAAAACAAATCTTGACTGAATTTACTGCTGGATTTGTCACAGTCGTGAGCAGAAGATTAATATTTAATTCCTAGGGACTTCAGGACAAATGAAGAAAAGTTGGCAATCGTTTAATCACAGATGCTGCAGAAACATTTTAACCGCCGTCGTCTTGCCCATCAAAATACTGCCTTTTTCCTGAAGTTACCGCACTTAGCTTTGCTTTTATTTTGAGATAACAAATACATGTCACGATGATCTGATGATCGCATATCACAATGATCTGATGCAGACAGTATTTCAAGTAATTGTTGACAAGCACAAGATTTGTTTGTCATTGCTACCTTCCGAGCAGTTCATCAACTGTTTAATGAAAGCAATAAGTGTCTGTCTGCCTACTCATTCGTTTCGTTTTATTGTAATATTAATGCTAGCCTGTTGATTTATGGACCGCTGTAATCATTTGATTCCCAAAGGAATAATTACGTGGATATTGCTGAATGAAAATAAAATCACATTGCTCGGTAGTTATTTGTTATTCATGCAGAGGCTGCAAGATTTCATGTTGCAAGATTTTGTGGATGAGGTCAAGCAGGTTCATTCCTCGTTCGTTTATTCATGACCTTCCACAGTCCCAGCTATGTCTTTCAAGTCTCAGTCAGCTCAGTCAGTGGTGCTGCAACCAAGCCACAGATGATGGAATCCCATGTGGAATACATTTTGTGCCCTTGTTACCAGGGATGCTTCTTTCATTTAGTGTTACAGTATGGAAACGAGCCTTTTGGCCCAACGAGTCCACGCAGACCACGCGCACATTACTCGCACATTAGCTCCATGTTATCCCACTTTCACATCCTACACACTCGGGGCAACTTACAGCAGCAAATTGCCCAACAAACCTGTGCGTCTTTGGAATGAGCAAAGAAACCAGAGCACTTGGAGAAAATCCATATGGTCGCAGGTAATATGCTCAAACTACACACAGACAGCACCCGTAGTCAGGAACAAACCTGGGTCTCTGGCGCTGTAAAGCAGCAACTCTACTGCTGCACCGGCATGCTGCAGTAGAAACGGTGTTCAACATGGAGGCATACTGAATCATCAGCTGAGGGTGGACAGTAGTTGATGGTTATGTTTGGTTATGGTTATTTCTATGTTAGGAAGAGGTGCTTGATCTGACATCATGAGGATTCATTAAAACTGAAGCCAATGTTGTGGATCCCAGGGCTGGTACCTCCAGCCTGATCATTAATGTACTGCCATAGAATCATAGAGTGATACAGCGTAGAAACAGGCCCTTTGGCCCAACTTGCCCACACCGGCCAACAAGTCACAGCTACATTAGTCCCACCTGCTCGCGTTTGGTCCATATTCCTCCCAACCTGTCCGATCCATGGACCTGTCTAAATGTTTCTTAAGCATTGGGATGGTCCCAGCCTGAACTACCTCCTCTGGCAGTTTACCTTTTATACTGCCATCTCCAGTTGGTTTTGTTCTGCACTTAGGTCAGGACATGCCCAGCAAGTATACAAGATATGTGAATGTGTCTGTGTCGAGCTGTTAGCAGAATAATCGTAGGCACAGCTCTCTTAATATAATTTTGTGAGATGAAATCATTCAAGATTTAAGAGGCTAGGAGTGATTTTGCTATGTCTGAATTTTATGTCTGGGTCGATATCAGGTGGTCCATCTGGTTTTATTATTTTTACTGCTTCACAAAGCAGTTTTGATATAACTGAGTGGTTTACTCAGCCATTTCAGAAGGCATTTCAGATTCCAACAGAGTTAGATTTAACCAGATCAGGCAAGGGCAGGAGATTTCTTCCTTTGAAGGAGAGCAGTTGAGGGTTTAGACATGAACATCATTTTCTTACAGCTGGCAAGGGCACTATGGGCCAAATGGTTTATTTTTGCGCCAAATAACAAATTATACTGTTGCGAAGAATAATGTACTTTCAAACAGATGATTTTCTGCTATTTTTCCAGCACCTTTTGCTCTCACACACTTTTCTCATTGTTACCATCTTTTTTCCGTTTGCTTCAAATCACTTATGATATTCAGAAGTTTATTGCAACCTTTTGTATTCATGTAATCAACCCATCTTTTCTCTGTGAAACCTTAATTTATACAGGGTGGTGAATCTGTTGAATTCTGGCACAGAAGGATGTGGAGGCCAAGTCAATGGATATTTTTAAGGCAGAGATAAATTCTTGAATAGTACAGGTGTCAGGGGTTATGGGGAGGAGGCAGAATGGGGTTAGGAGGGAGTGATAGATTAGCCTTGATTGAATGGCGAATTAGACTTGATGGGCCGAATGGCTTAATTCTGCTCCTGTCACATGAACCTTATAGCTATATCGATGGATCTGAGGTGAGATGTGATGGAGCCTGATTTCCAAGAGACAGTGCAGCACATATCAGTGAAACAGAAATGTATGTGATGGCCCTTTCACAGCTGAGGGAGTGGAGAAAATGTGGATACAGAGAATGAGGCTCTAAAACCTTACGAGAATTACCCCATGAATGACTGGGTTAACATATGATGAGCGTTTGACGTCACTGGGCCTGTACTTGCTGGAGTTTAGAAGGATGAGGGGACACATTGAAAATTACTCAATAATGAAAGACCTGGACAGAGTTAATGTGGAGAGGATGTTTCCACTTTTGGGCGAGTCTAGGACCAGACGCTATAGCATCAGAATAAAAGGATGTACATTTAGAAAGAAGATGAGGAGCAATTTATTTAGTTAGAGGGTGGTGAATCTGCGGAGATCATTGCCTCTGAAGGCTGTGGAGGCCAAGTCAATGGATATTTTTAAGGCAGAGTAACAGTGCCCTCCAAAATGCTTGAGACAAAGACCCATCATTTACTTATTTGCCTCTGTACTCCACAATTTGAGATTTGCAATAGAAAAAAAATCATGTGGTTAAAATGCACATTGTCAGATTTCATTAAAGGCCATTTGTATACATTTTGTTTTCACCATGTAGAAATGACAACAGTGTTTATATATAGTCCTCCCCATTTCAGGGCACCATGATGTTTGGGACACAAGACATCACAGGCGTTTGTAATTGCTCCGGTGTGTTTAATTGGCTCCTTAATGCAGGTATAAGAGAGCTCTCAGCACCTAGTCTTTCCTCCACTCTTTCCATGACATTTGGAAACTTTTATTGCTGTTTATCAACATGAGGACCAAAGTTGTGCTAAAGAAAGTCAAAGAAGCCATTATGAGACAGAGAAATAAGAATAAAACTGTTAGAGACACCAGCCAAACCTTAAGCTTACCAAAATCAACTGTTTGGAACATCATTAAGACGAGAGCACTGTTGAGCTTACTAATCGCAAAGGGACTGGCAGGCAAAGGAAGACCGCCACAGATGATGACAGAAGAATTCTCTCTATAATAAAAAAAAATCCTCAAACACCTGACCGACAGATCAGAAACACTCTTGAGGAGTTAGGTGTGGATTTGTCAATGACCACTGTCCACAGTAGACTTCATGAACAGAATTACAGAGGTTACACTGCAGGATACAAACCACTGGTTAGCCGCAAAAATAGGATGGCCAGGTTACAGTTTGCAAATAAGTGCTTAAAAGAGCAACCACATTTCTAGATAAAAGGTCTTGTGGACAGATGAGACAAAGATTAACTTATATCAGAGCGATGGCAAGAGAATGAACTGTCCAAGATCCAAAGCATACCACCTCATCTGTGAAACACAATGCTGGGGGTGTTATAGCCTGGGCGTGTATGGCTGCTGAAGGTACTGGCTCATTTATCTTCATTGATGATAGAACTGCTGATGGTAGGAGCATAATGACATTTCGGTGGGGGCACTGCAATAGCGGCAGCCCTGTCAGTAGCGCGTTAGTTTTTTCAACTTTAAAAAAAATGTTTTAGTATGTTTTAAAGTATGTTTTTAATGTTTCTTTTTGTGTTTTGTGTGGGAGGTGGTGTGGGGGGGTAAGGGGGAAACCGTTTTGGCCGCCTCCTCCATGGAGAGGCGACTTTTTCCAGGTCGCCTCCCCCATGGCCTAACAGCAAGGATCGGCGCGGCCTTTCCCGGAGACGCGCCAGAGGCTTCAGCGGCGGGCACAGCGTGGACTCTCGGCGTGGAGCCCCTCACTGGGGCTCACTGGAGGGGAGCGCTCCGTTTCGCTGGCCCGGGGCAGCCGGCAGCCTGAAGCCGCGGTCTGCACAGCTCCAGCTGGCGCAGCGTCTACAGCCCGGGATCCCTCATGGGGGACTTAGGGGAAGAAGAAGCCATCACTGCCGGCCCGCGGCCAACTTCTACCGCGGGCGCGGTGGCGACTTACCATCACCCCTGGAGGGGAGCTTCGACCACCGGCCCTGCGGTCTGCGGTTCTTCTGGCTGCGGCGCGGCGGGAACTTTAACCTTTAAATCTCGACCGCCGGCCTGTGGCCTACACCAACTTAAAGCCGCGGTCTCCGGTGGGGAAGAGCCGACTCTGGACTTTTCTGGACTTGTACCTTGTCCTTTTACCATCTGGACGCCCGCAGCAACGGCTGCGGAGGGTGGAGGTCCCGACCACGGGGGAAAATGGAGGAGGACTGGCCAAATTGTGTGCCTTCCACCACAGTGATGAATGCTGTGGTGGATGTTTATGTTAAATTTTTATTGTGCTTTTGTGTGTGTTCTTTATCATTGTACCGCTGCTGACATATTCATTTCACTTGCACTTTATGTGCAATGTGACAAATAAACCGTATTGTATTGTATTGTATTGTATTGTATTGTATGAATTATGAAGTGTATAGACACATAATTGCTCAAGTTCAAATAAATGCCTCAAAACACATTGGCGGCGGTTCATTCTACAGCAAGACAATGATCCCAAACATACTGCTAAAACGACAAAGGAGTTTTTTAAAGCTAGAAAATGGTCAAATCGTGAGTGGCCAAGTCAATCACCTGATCTAAACCCAATTGAGCATGCCTTTTATATGCTGAAGAGAAAACTGAACCGGACTAGCCCCCAAAACAAGCATAGACTAAAGATGGCTGCAATACAGGCCTGGCAGAGCATCACCAGAGAAGACACCTGGTGATGTCCATGAGTCGCAGACTTCAAGCAGTCATTACATGCAAAGGATATGCAACAAAATACTAAACATGACTACTTTCATTTACATGACATTGCTGTGTCCCAAACATTATAGAGCCCTGAAATGGGGGGACTATGTATAAACACTGCTGTAATTTCTACATGGTGAAACCAAAATATATAAAAATGGCTTTTATTAAAATCTGACAATGTGCACTTTAACCACATGTGATCTTTTATATTACAAATCTTAAATTGTTGAGTACAGAGGCAAGTAAATAAATGATGTGTCTTTGTCCCAAACGTTATGGAGGGCACTGTAGATAGATTATTGATTAGTCCGGGTGTCAGGGGTTATGGGGAGTCGGCAGGAGTATGGAGTTGAGAGCGAGCGAAAGATCAGCTATGAATGAGTGAATGGTGGAGTAGATTTGATGGGTCAAATGACCTAATTCTGCTCCTATAACTTATGGATTTGAAGTTAGGGAATGCTCAGGCAGTAGAGGACTGCAAGGACTCTGCCATGAGAGGAGAAACTGACAGAGCATAGAACAGCACAGCACAGGAAAGGGCCCAACGGCCCACAATGTTTGTGCCGAATATGATGCCGTTAATCTGATCTCATCTGATTGTACATCTTTCATATCACTCTATTCCCTGCACTTCCATGTGCCTATCTAAAAGCCTCAAATGCAAGTATCATATCTGCCTCCACCATTAGCCCTGGCAAACCATTCGTGGCCCCACTACTCTGCGTAAAACAAAAGTATATCGCACATCTCCATTAAACTTTCACGTAGAATGGAACTGCAGATGTTGATAAACCTAGAACATAGAAACACAAAAAATGGGTGCAGGAGTTGGCCATTCGGACCTTCGAGCCAGCACCGCCATTCGATATGATTATGGCTGATCATCCAGAATTAGTACCCCGTTCCTACTTTTTCCCCATTTTCCTTGATTCCGGTAGCCTTAAGAGCAAAATCAAACTCAAATTGGTATGACCAAATGTCTGAAGAAGGGCCCCGACCCAAAACGTCACCCATCCTTTTTCTCCAGAGATGCTGCCTGACCCTCTGAGTTACTCCAGCACTGTGTCGATCTTCCATTAAACTTTCCCCCTCTCACATTATAAGTATGCCCTCTATGTATGCTAGACCACCAGGGGCGCCGGGGAGATGGCTGCCCTGCTGGCAGTCTGTTCGTATTTTCTTTATTCCTTCTTGTTATTTTTTAGTTTGTTAAAAGTTTGTTTTAATGTTCTTCGGTTTGTTTTATGTGGGGGGAGGGGGGAGGGGATTGGGGGATTTTTTTTTTCAGGTTCTTACCTTCCCGGAGATATGAACAATTTTCGGATCACATTCTCCAGGCTCTGTGGCCTACCATCTGGGATCGCTCCCACCTCGGAACCAACACCAAGGACTCGCAGTCTCGGGTGAGGCGGAGTCGGGAGCTCCAACTTCGTGGAAGGTTTGACCAGCCGCGACACGAGGTTCGATCGTCCAGCACAGGGGGGCTGATATCCCCCCGATGCGGGAGCTTGATCGCCTCGACACGGAGGGCCCAAACTACGCCGCCTACGGGAGTCAAGATCGTCCTGTCAATGGGGGCTCGAGGCCCACGACCGAGGAAGAACTAAAGGAAGGAATTGAACTCTATTTCGCCTTCGATCACAGGTAGGAATGTGTAGGAGTCACTGCGGTGGATGGTCATGTTAAAATGTGTTTTTGACTGATCCGTTGCTTTTAATTGTATGACTAACCTGGCCAATGAAATTCCTCGTATGTTGCAAAATATACTTGGTGAATAAAGTGTGATTCTGATTCTGATTCTAGTGTTGGACATTTCCACCCTTGGAGAAACTGTCTGACTGTCTACCCTATCTATGCCTCTCATAATTTGATCTACTACTACCCTCAGCTTCCAACATTGGTGAGACTTCTACACTAAAGCAGAAATGGAAATCTTGATCTTATGAATGAGAATCTTCGGGTTAGAAACATCGGTCACCTCCTCCACGGAGAGGCAACTTTTTCCTTGTCGCCTCCACCATGGCCTAACATCGAGGATCGGTGCGGCCTTTCCCGAAGACATGCCCGGGGCTTCAGCAGCGGGCGCAGCGTGGACTCTCGGCGTGGAGCAGGCGAGCCCTCGCTGGGGCTCACCGGAGGGGAGCGCTCCATTACGCTGGACCGCGGCAGCCTGAAGCCGCTGTATGCAGAGCTCCGGCCGGCGCAGCGTCCGTAGCCTGGGATCCCTCGTGGGGGACCCGGGGAGAAGAAGAAGCTCCGACTGCCGACCAACTTCTACCGCAGGCGCTGCGTGGACTTACCATCAAGAGCGGGGTCCCTCGCCAGGGACCCATGGAGGGGAGCTTCGACTGCCGGCCCTGCAGTCTGCGGTGCTTCTGGCTGCGGCGTGAACTTTAAATCTCCGACCGCCGGCATACACCAACTTGAAGCCGCGGTCTCCAGTGGGGAGGCACCGTTTCAGGACTTACCTGGACTTTTTACCTTGTCTGCACATCTGGATGCCTGCAGCGACGGCTGTGAAGGGTTGAGGTCCCCACCATGGGGGAAAATGGAGGAGGACTGGCCAATTTTTGTGCCTTCCACCACAGTGATGAATGCTGTGGTGGATGTTTGTGTTAAATTTTCAGTGTGTTTTTGTGTGTTCTTTTTCATTGTACCGCTGTACTGTTGGCAAATTCATTTCACTTGCACTTTATGTGCAATGTGATGAATAAAACTGATTGTTGTGTAGAAACATATTTAAAAACATAATGAAATATAAGGTGGACGTATGGACTGAGCTGGTAGTTGAAGCAGGGTCTATTGCAATGTTTCAGAAACATTTAGACAGGTACATGGATAAGACAGATTTAGAGGGCTATAGGCCGAACGCAGGCAGGTGGGACTAGTGTAGATGGGACATGTTGGTCGGTGTGGGCAAGTTGTGATGAGGGCCCTGTTTCCACGCCGCATGATTTAGATGTACAGATTTTTTTTAAAGCGGCTGAGAGTGTAGTTTTGGCTTTTACCTAAGTAAGGAGGATCATAGAATTACAAGTGGTAGTGATGGAAGCTAAGTAAAGGGACTAAATAATATATGAGGCAGAGTCTGAAAACCCTGCCAGCATGACTTAAAAAAACTGGTAGCACTGGTCTGCACATTGCATAGCACAAATGAACAAAGTGTTCCTTATAAACACATTGGCCTTGCTGGTTGTGGTATCAATGATGGAAAAGGAATGCTTCAACAAGAGAATTAATCCATTTTCATTGGTTAACTTACAGGAAAACACTGAAAGCATGCCCTGAAACCTATAAATTCTAGTTTTATACTAATACGGAAAAAAAGGAAAACTTGCATTTATAAAACCTTTGGTGATTTAGGACATGCCAAAGCCTAATGCAGACAAGCCCAATTCTTCCCCGATCACTTATGACCAAATGGCCTTATGACGTCGGCCAATACAATTCTTGCAAAATGTAGTTGTAGTTGTAACAGAGAGTCAGAGAGTCATACAGCATGGAAACAGGCTCTCCGGCCCAACTTCCCAACACCGACCAACATGCCCCACCTACACTAGTTACAGTTTACAGTTTAGTTTATTATCATAATCACCGAGGTACAATGAAAAGCTTTTGTAGCATGCTAACCAGTCAGCGGAAAGACAATACGTCATTACAATCGAGCCATTTACAGTGTACAGATGCATGATAAGGGAATAACGCTTAGTCCAAGGTAATGCCAGCAAAGTCCGATAAAGGATAGTCCAAGGGTCACAAATGAGGTAAATAATAGTTCAGCACTGCTCTCTGGCCTGCCACCTGCCTGCGCTTTGCTCATATCCCTCTAAACCTGTCTTATCCATGTACCTGTCTGAAGAATTTTGATGTCCAACTGAAGAACATAAAATAGTGGCTGAAGATGGACGCAAAAAAGACCTGAAACGTCACCCATCCTTCTCTCCAGAGATGCTGCCTGTCCCGCTGAGTTACTCCAGCTTTTTGTGTCTACCTGTCTAAATCTTGTGATAGTACCTGCCTCAACTACCTCCTCCGACAGCTCGTTCCATACACCCACCACCCTTTTTGTGAAACCCCTCAGGTTCTTATGAAATCTTTCCACCCTCACCTTAAAATTATATATCAAGCAATTAGGTTATACATATATTAAACCATTTCACACAGATGAGGTCGCAGGAACTGAATTAAGTAGCCTAAACAGTTTTTTTTCATAATTTACTTTGGTTGAACTATAACGAGCTGCCAGAGGAGGTAGTTGAGGCAGGTACTATCGCAATGTTTAAGATGAATTTAAACAGGTAAACAAATAGGATAGGTTTAGATAGGTATGGGCCAAACGGAAGCAGGTGGGGCATGTTGGTCGGGTGTGGGCAAGTTGGGCCGAAGGTCTTGTTTCCACACTGTATGACTCTCTAACTCTTATGTAGATATTGTCAAGATAACAGCGGATGTCCCTGTTTTTTTAATAGTGTTAATGTATCATTTACCTCATAAGGAGGACATACACACAATCTTGTGTAGGAAGGAACTGCAGATGCTGGTTTAAACTGAAGATTGACACAAAAAGCTGGAGTAACTTAGTGGTATGAGCAGCATCTCTAGAGAGAAGGAATGGGTGACGTTTTCTCGACACGAAACATCGCCCATTCCTTCTCTCCAGAGTTGCTCCCTGAGTTACTACAGCTTTTTGTGTCTATACACACTATCTTAACCTCTTTCAAAGAGGATACATGCTGCAATACAGCACTCTCTCGGTGCTATGGTGGCACATTCGCTGGCTTGGATGTTCAAGATTTTGGATGAAGTTTGATCCTGCAACCTTCTGAATTAGAGCGAATAATGCCATCACAAAGCCAGGATATTGACAGGTGAGCAGAGGAAAAGTTTCAAGGATTTGCTCAAGTACGACATCTTCACTGTTAGTCAGCTGTTAGTTAGTTTTGTTTATTGTCACATGTACCGAGGTACAGTGAAAAGATTTTGTTGCGTGCTAACCAGTCAGCAGAAAGACAATACATGATTACAATCAATCCTTTTACAGTGCATAAATACATGATCAGGGAATAACATTTAATGCAAGGTAAAGCCAGCAAAGTCCGATCAAGGATAGTCCGAGGGTCATCAAAGATGTAGATAGTTGTTCAGCACTGCTCTCTGGTTGTGGTAGGATGATTCAGTTGCCTGATAACAGTGGGAAGAAAGAAACTGTCCCCGAATATGGTGGTGTGCGTTTTCACACTTCTCTTCCTCTTGCCTGATGGTAGCGGGGAGTAGACGGAGTGGCCAGGGTGCGACTGGTCCTTGATTATGCTGCTGGCCCTGCCGTGGCAGCGTGAGGTATAAATGGAGCCAATAGAAGGGCAGTTCATTTGTGTGATGGTCTGGGCTGCGTCAATTTCTTGCGGTCTTGGATGGAGCTGTTCTAAAACCAAGCAGTGATGCATCCTGATAAGATGTTTTCTATGGCGCAACTGTAGAAGCTGGTGAGAGTTGTAGAGGACATGCCAAACTTCCTAAGCCTTCTAAGGAAGTAGAGGGGTTGGTAGGCTTTCTTGGTCGTTGCTTCAAAATGGGTGGTCCAGGAGAAATTGATGGTGATATTGAATACTAGGAATTTGAGGATTTCGACCATCTCTACTTCGGCACCGTCAATGCAAACTGGGGTGTGTGTACCACTTCACTTCCTGAAGTCGATCGCCATCTCCTTTGTCTTGCTGACATTGAGAGAAAGCTTGTTGTCTTAACGTCAGGACACGAGGTTCTCAATTCCTGTACTCCGTCTCGTCATTATTTGATATCAGGCCCACAATGGTGGTGTCATCTGCGAATTTGAAAATTATAGATATCAGACAATACGTGCAGGAGTAGGCCATTCGACCCTTCGACCCAGCACCGGCATTCAATGTGATCATGGCTGATCATCCACAATCAGTACCACGTTCCTGCCTTCTCCCCATATCCCCTGACTCCTCTATCTTTAAGAGCCCTATCAAGCTCTCTCTTGAAAGTATTCAGAGAACCGGCCTCCAGCGCCCTCTGAGGCAGTGAATTCCATAGACTCACAACTGTGTGAAAAAGTGTTTCCTCATCTACATTCTAAATGCCTTACCCCTTACTCTTAAACTGTGGCCCCTGGTACTGGACTCCCCCAACATCGGGAACATGTTTCCTGCCTCTAACGTGTCCAAATCCTTAATAATCTTATTTGTTTCAATAAGATATCCTCTCATCCTTCTAAATTCTAGAGTATACAAGCCCTAGCCGCTCCATTCTCTCAACATATGACAGTCCCCCCATCCCGGGAATTAACATTGTGAACCTAAACTGTACTCCCTCAATAGCAAGAATGTTCTTCCTCAAATTTGGGGACCAAAACTGCACACATTACTTCAGGTGTGGTCTCACTAGGGCCCTATACAACTGCAGAAGGACCTCTTTGCGCCTATATTCAACACCTCTTGTTATGAAGGCCAACATGCCATTCGCTTTCTTCATTGCCTGCTGTACCTACATGCTTACTTTCATTGAGTGAAGAACAAGGACCCCCAGATCCCATTGTACTTCCCCTTTTCCCACATTAAACTACATCTGCCATTAATCTGCCCACTCATCCAACCTGTCCAAGTCACCCTGCATTCCCACAGCATCCTCCTCACAGTTCACACTGCTAATCAGCTCTGTGTCATCCTCATATTTGCTAATGTTACTTTGAATCCCTTCATCTAAATTATTGATGTATATTGTAAATAGCTGCGGTCCCAACAGTGAGTCTTGTGGTACCCCACTAGTCACTGCCTGCCATTCTGAAAGGGACCCTATCTTCGTTTCCTGTCTGCCAACCAATTTTCTATCAATGTCAGCACTCTACCCCCAATACCATGTGCCCTAATTTTGCCCACGAATCTCCTATGTGGGACATTATGCTTTCTAAATCAGCTTTCTGAATCTCCTATGTTGGACAAATGCTTTCTGAAAGTCCAGGTACACTACATCCACTGGCTCCCCCTTGTCCATTTTCCTAGTTACATCCTCAATAAATTCCAGAAGATTAGTCCAGCATGATTTCCCGTTTGTAAATCCATGCTGACTTGGACCAATCCTGTTACTGATATCCAAATGTGCCGCTATTTCATCTTTTATGAGCATCTTTCCCAGCATCTTTCCCACGACCGATGTCAGGCTAACTGGTCTATAATTCCCTGTGTTCTCTCTCCCACCTTTCTTAAAAGGTGGGATAACATTAGCTACCCTCCAATACACAGGCACTGATCCTAAATCTATAAAACATTGGAAAATAAACACCAATGAGTCCACGATTTCTAGAGCCACTTCCTTAAGTACCATGGGATGCAGACCATCAGGTCCTGGGGATTTATCAGCCTTCAGTCCCATCAGTCTACCTGCCTAATGTGGATTTCCTTCTGTTCCTCGGACACACCAGATCCTCTGGCCACTAGTACATCAGGAAATTTTATTGTGTCCTCTTTAGTGAAGACGGATCCAAAGTACCTGTTCAACTCATCTGCCATTTCCTTGTTTCCACATAATAAATTAACCTTTTTCAGTTTTTATTTAAAATTCTACATGGCTGCACAGTCGTGGGTGTACAAGGAGTAAAGAAGATGGCTGAGAATGCATCCTTGTGTTGGAGGATGATTTGTCCCCTATCCTCACTGATTGGGGTCTATTGATCAGGAAGTCGAGGATCCAGTTGTGGAGATGAGTGCTGACCCCAAGCACCGCTAGTTTGGTGATAAGCTTGGATGGTGTAATGGTATTAAAGGTCTATGAATAGGAGTCAATGTAGGTGTCTCTCTTTAGGAGTCTGATGTAGGTGTCTCTCTCATCCAGGTGTTCTAAGGATGAGTGGGGTTAGGGCGATGGCATCGTCTGTGGAACTGTTGTGGTGGTAGGCGAACTGCAGTGGGTCAATGCCGCTGGGTGGACTGGACTTAACGCATTCCATAACCAGCCTCTCAAAACATTTCATGATGGTGGACAAAATGCGTTGGGGAAAACTGCAGATGTTGGTTTAAATCGAAGTTAGACACAAAATGCTGGAGCAACTGAGCAGGACAGGCAGCATCTCTGGAGAGAAGGAATGGTTGACCTTTCGGGTCGAGAACTTTCATCTCGACCCAAAACGTCACCCATTCCTTCTCTCCAGAAATGCTGCCTGTCGTGATGGTGGATGTCAAGGCCACTGGAATGTAGTCGTTTAAGCATGAGGTCTTGCTTTTCTTCGGCACTAGGATGATGGTGGTCGTCTTGAAGCAGGTGGGTACCTCAGAACGGAGTAGGGAAAGATTAAAGATGTCCGCGAATACTCCTGCTAGCTGGTTCGCGCAGCCACTAAGAACACGACCAGGAACTCCGTCTGGGCCAATTGCTTTTCATGGGTTTACCCTCAGGAAGGCCGATCTGCTACAGTCACCCTGGGGAGAGGCACTCTGAAGGGCCAGGTGTCACCGCATGTTGGCCTTCTGCTCAAAGTGATAGAAAGCATTCAGTTTATCGGGTAGGGTTGCACTATCACCACGGTTATCACTGGGCTAGGCCTTGTTATCTTATTCAGGCCTTGCCATATTCTCCATGTGTCCGAGTGATTATACTGGGACTCAAAATTTGTCCTGGTAGCCCCTTATACTATGAACCCTAAATATCACACCAATCCGATTTTAGATCACTCCCCGCTAACTTTCGTTTTAAAATTAGAAGGAATGTCTACAAACAAATCGTTCTGAAGGTTTAACTCGCAAATTCTGAAAGACCCACAAGGGAGTATATATCTAAAAAAATAGATGGACCTATTTTTTGAGACAAACGATACACCAGATATATCGCACTCTTTACTATGGGAATCCTTCAAAGCATTTAATAGAGGAGTCATTATCTCGTATCACGCTTTCAAAAGAAAAAGAATAAGAATGAACAAAGACAATTAGAAGAACAAATCAGCCAACTAGATATAGAAGCTCCAACTATGGATAAACATAATAAAATCTTAATACTGAAAGTTAAGCTAAATAAATTATTGTCAGAGAAAGTTATAAGACTATTCCAAATTACAAAACAAGAACATTTCGAAATTGGGGATAAACCCCATAAACTTTTTGCACGCCAACTGAAAAAACGGGAAAAAGATCATGCAATTTTAAAGATTCAATCAGATAGAGGGGAATTATTAACACTACCTAATGATATCAATAAAAGATTTGCTCAATTTTAGAAGAATTTATACACATCGAAAACGCTAATAGACAATAATAAAGTTTCAGAATTTCTGGACAATTGCAACCTTCCAAAACTAGAACTGAAGGAACAAGAGGAACTGGGAGCACAAATTACATCTAAGGAAATAGAAGACACAATAAACACACTTAAGAATGGAAAAAGCACCAGGACCGGACGGATTCAGTAATGAATTTTATAAATGTTTTTACGACATAGTTATACCACGTCTACAGAAAATGTATACATATGCTTTTAAAGAACAAATCTTACCTGAAACACTAGCAGAATCAACGATCACATTAATACTTAAAAAAGATAAAGATATAGAAGAACCAGGCTCATATAGAGCTTTTGCTTTGTTAAATACGGATCAAAAAATATTAGCAAAAACACTAGCTAGAAGATTAAGTAAATATGTTAGTAAATTAATAAATGAGGATCAAATGGGATTTATACCTAAGAGACATTCATTTAATAACCCAAGACGTCTGCTTAACATAATGCACTCTTACAAACCTCAAGAACAAGAGTTATCTATCATTTCATTGGACGCAGAAAAAGCATTTGATCAAGTAGAATGGGATTATATGATTAAAGTATTGCAAAATTTTCAAATGGGACTTTTGATTTTCAAACTTCATCGCATGGATAAAATTGTTATAACAAAAACCGGCTAAATAGCTCCGAATAATCTACGAAATTTTATCCAGGGGCAATAGTCGTCTGCGCACCAAACCACTGTTATTTGCTCTGGTAATTGAACCTTTAGATGAAAAAATCGACCCACCCGGTCAATTTACGGTCTGTACTACTGTAGCAAATAGCCTCCTCCCTGGAGACCGGGACTACGTATATTAAACATCTGTAAATCATATGCTTAAATATTAAAGTCTAGTTAGGACTTTGGAGGGCTTTTCAGGATACAGAAGGGGGGTGAAGGGGTAAACTTTAATCAACACATCTTAGTCCCCTACCTGGTCGGAGAGGCGGGGGAGCGGTCAATGAAAACTATCACGCGGGTCGCCGTGCAGTAAGCTCCTTACTTAAGAAACGCTAATCTGGCCGTTGGGGCTGCGGGCGATGTCTTTAATAGCTCCGACCCCGGCTATAAAAATACCCCTTTTTGCGAGCAAATCCTAAATCCAGTGCAATCAATACCTATATATCTTCCAAAAAGGATTTTCAAAAAACTGTCGGGACATTACAGCGTCGCAGCGGATTATAAACCAGCGGAATACAAAGAGCAACACCTTAGTAAACCGGGTCGCCGTGCGGCAAGCGCTCCGGAGCGCTGTGGCCGCCGACACACAACCATCGCGGAGCAGACGCTTTTGGATTTCAGAGCCGCGCAGCCAGGGGTAGATTTTTGCCGTAGATTTTGGAGCTCTCAACCGGTAGAGCCTCGGCGTATCCGCAACGGAGTTTGCCCCAGCTCCGCGGATCGCCAAATCCAACGACGCTCCGCGATGTTGTGTGTCGGCGGCCACAGCGTTCCGGAGCTTGCCGCACGGCGACCCGGGGTAAAGCATGCCCGCTCCCGCTCCCGCTGGTATCCCAGCGCTGCGACCCCGCCGACTCCCGACATTCCCGGAGCTTGGGAAGTGATTGCCCACCGCGGGCGGCGCTGGATTTGGAGCGCCTCGCAGCCAGGGGTAGAGTTGCCGGGGTCGGAGCTCCAACCGGCGCCGCCCGCGGCCGGACGGAGCCCCCAGCTCCGCGAGGTTGGGAGTCGCCGACCAGGTAGGGGACTAAGAATTAAAGTTTCCCCCTTCCCCCCGACTCCACCACCACCACATAAAATCCCTCCAAACTAACTGACTAACATTTATGCAATGAGTCTCCCGGTCACCCGGGAGGAGGCAGCAGCTCCAGACTTTTCAAGTTCCGCCCGCGCTACCTACCTAATCTACGCTAAAAATCTTCCATTCTGAAATCCGAAAATGTCTGAAATCCGACAAGTGTCTGGTCCCAAGGCTTTCGGATAAAAGGTTGTGCACCTGTATTGCAAAAATTTCAAATGGGAGAGAACTTCATCGCATGGATAAAATTATTATATAACAAACCCACGGCTAGAATATTAACTAATAATATACTATCTAGGAAATTCCAATTATCAAGGGGCAATAGACAAAGATGTTCATTATCACCACTGTTATTTGCTCTGGTAATTGAACCTTTAGCTGAAAAAATCAGAACACACCCGGATATTTACGGTTATAATACAAAATATTCAAATGGAGTTGGAACAAAATATCTGCTGGCTGTGACGTGTACTTCTGGTATATCACAAAACCCCAAATCAGTATACCCTGGGGGTTAAATCTCCGTTGGTCCTGATCTTTCTCGGTGATACACTGGCTCCAACTGGAACAAAAGTGCAAATTATGCCGATAAAACCGAAAGAGCTCAAGACATCTCTTAAAATTCCCCTTCACACAAATAGCCACAGAAAAATTCAAATATTTGGGAATTGAAATTACTAGAAACTATCGTGTTATGTTTAATGCCAATTATAGTCTTTTATTAAGAAACTAAATACTCTAATCAAATTCTGGAAAACGCTCCCGATGTCTTTAATAGGTCGAATAAATGCTAGCAAAAATGATCAATTTTTTACCACCCGCCTATATTATTTCACCTTCAATTTTATATATCTTCCCCCTTTTTTCGAAAAGGTTCCGCTGTCAGACATTACAAGTTTTATATGGTGATTTTAAACCTTCCCACAGAATAAAAAAGAGCACACCTTAGTAAACCAGGTTTTCGTTGGGTGGTCTAGCGGATAAAACTTTATGTATTATAATTGGGCAGTAAATATTAAAAATATGATTCACCTGCTGGACAACTCTGCCCAGGTGGACTGGATTCTAATGGAGAGAGAGGACTGCTCTCCGTGTAATACAGGAGCGACTCTCCTCTCACCAATGAATCTGAATACCAAAAATTACAATAAAAATCCAATGATACATAGCACAATTAGAACTTGGAAACAAATAAAACAGAATCTAAAATTAAGAATTCTATCTCTTTTAATGCCAATAGTCAATAATCCGTCGTTTAAACCATTTATAGATAAATAATTTACACAATGGGAAAGAATGGGAATCAAAACGCTCAGAGACTTGTGTGAATCGGGAAAATTATTATCATTTCAACAATTACAACTGAAATATAATTTGAAAAATAATCAATATTTTAAATATCTTCAAATCCGTGACTATCTGAAAAAATACACAAAAGACTATCATAACATGCCCCCAGACTTATTGGATGAAGCCATGAAGACAAAGGCTGAATCAGCAAATCTAATATCATACTTATACAACATTATTTTAAATATAGAAATACCTACAACCGATGGTATTAGAAGAGACTGGGAACAAGAACTAGCTATAAAAATTTCAAAAGAGAGCTGGGATAAACACTTACTATATGTGCATAAATGCTCGATCAACGTACGACATAATCTAATTCAATGGTATAGAATTGAGTATTGAGTATAGAAGCTGGGATGTAATGTTAAAATTGTACAAGGCATTGGTGAGACCAAATCTGGAGTATGGTGTACAATTTTGGTCGCCCAATTATAGGAAGGATGTCAACAAAATAGAGTACAGAGGAGATTTACTAGAATGTTGCCTGGGTTTCAACAACTAAGTTACAGAGAAAGGTTGAATAAGTTAGGTCTTTATTCTCTGGAGCGCAGAAGGTTAAGGGGGGACTTGATAGAGGTCTTTAAAATGATGAGAGGGATAGACAGAGTTGATGTGGACAAGCTTTTCCCTTTGAGAATAGGGAAGATTCAAACAAGACGACATGACTTCAGAATTAAGGGACAGAAGTTTAGGGGTAATATGAGGGGGAACTTCTTTACTCAGAGAGTGGTAGCGGTGTGGAATGAGCTTCCAGTGGAAGTGGTGTCGGCAGGTTCTTTGGTATCATTTAAAAATAAATTGGATAGGCATATGGATGAGAAGGGAATGGAGGGTTATGGTATGAGTGCAGGCAGGTGGGACTAAGGGAAAAAAAGTTGTTCGGCACGGACTTGTAGGGCCGTGATGGCCTGTTTCCGTGCTGTAATTGTTATATGGTTATATGGTTAATATAAAACATTACATAGAATATATTATTCAAAAACTAAAATAAATAAACTTTTCCCCAATGTCTCACCCACTTGTGATAAGTCGCAAGAAGTTACCATAGCGCACTCTTTTGTTTTTTGTATAAAAATCCAAAAATTCTGGAACAAAATATTTGAAATCTTCACAAAATTAATTAAAATAAAACTTGTACCAAAAGCAGAATGGATCATTTTTGGAATATCAGGAAGGTAACCCCGAACTAAACGTGTTTCAAAAGAACTTACTTAATTACGGGCTAATAATGGGAAAAAAGCTTATACTCAAATTCTGGAAAAACGCTCCAATACCAACAATAAAAATGTGGATTTCAAACATGTTCGAAACATTACACCTGGAAGAGATGAGACTCCTCCTAGCAGGCAAAGCAGACCACTTTCAAAAGACGTGGTCTGCATTTATGGAACTATTACAAGCATAAGGTGCAATAGTAATTAAAAAAATAAATGGTACCAGGACCTGGTAACGGGGGGAAAAAAAAAAAAAAAAAAAAAAAACACGGTTGGTATATCCTTTTTTGCGGAGTTTTGTGTTATAATAGAGCGATTGTTTCTCCTTTTTTTTCTTTTCTTTCTAGGGTCTATTTCCTTTCTTTACTTCCTTCTCTAACTTCTTCTCTAAGGGGCTTTCTTTTCCCAACACTTTCCTGCACCTTCACGACTCTTGCTCACTTCCCTTACTCACTTCCCTTTTTTAAAGCTCGAAAAACGAAGTAGTACAACAAATGTAATAAGATATATGTGATGTGTAAAGTTAAAAAAAAAAATTGTCCCGGTATTGTCTCTTGGCATCCTGCTCAGTTTGGAGAAGGATCATTCTGGTTGGTATAAATAACTTGAGGCTTCACTTGAAGCTTCCGTGCTTAACATTAAGATTTGTTTTAAATTACCTCACTTTTTCCTCATCGCAAAATAATTATTTCTTGCTGCCTTGTGTTGAATAAGCCCTAAGGCACCTTCCAGCATTATATCTAGATGGTGCCTGTTGATTAAGGGCACTGAAAATGAATGCCAAGGAATTAGCAAACCTCGTTTTAGCCCTTGCACAACATCAACAAATCAACTATTTCTAATAAATGTGTAGGAAGGAACTGCAGATGCTAGTTTATACCGAAAACAGATACAAAATGCTGGAGTAACAGCGGGTCAGGCAGCATCTCTGGAGAAAACGGATGGGTGAGGATTCGGGAGGAAGGGTTCCAAACAGAAACGTCACCCGTTCGTTTTCTCCAGAGATGCTGCCTGACTTACTCCAGCACTTGGTCATCGAAGAGCAGTCGGGAGCACAAAGTACCAACAACTCCAATCTTCCTAATCGTCTAATCTGGATATTTTAACTTCAATTTAGCATCCACATTGACACAATCAAACAACAAAGCAGATTGAAAATGTCATCCTGGATCATGTGTCTGATATACTTGATGAATAATTTCACAAAAGAACTGAAGGTATAATTAAAGAATGCATGGGCCAAAGACTTATTTTAGTTTAGAGATACAGTGTGGAAACAGGCCCTTTGGCCCACCGGGTCTGCGCCGACCAGCGATCCCTGCACACTAACACTATCCTACAAATACCAGGGACAATCTACATTTATACCAAGCCAAATAACCTACAAATCTGTGCGTCTTTGGATCGTGGGAGGAAACCGAAGATCTCAGGGAAAACCCACACAGGGAGAACGTACAAACTCCATACAGACAGCACCCATAGTCAGGATCGAACCCGGGTCTCTGGTTCTGTAAGGAGGGAACTGTACCACCATGCAGCCCCTAATGTGGAAGATGTGGAGGGTCACGTGGAAGATGTATGCTAAAAATATTTTATTGCCCTTAAATGTAATTTGTTATCAGCATAAGTAGGTTAAGGTTAATACGGCATCCCTGCAATACC
This sequence comes from Leucoraja erinaceus, assembly GCF_028641065.1. Classification (NCBI taxonomy): domain Eukaryota; kingdom Metazoa; phylum Chordata; class Chondrichthyes; order Rajiformes; family Rajidae; genus Leucoraja; species Leucoraja erinaceus. Next base: position 34,765,757 of record NC_073378.1, on the reverse strand, counting down.
TGTTATTAGAGCTTAATAGGGGATCCGCAAAGCTGTAAAATGTTTGACCTAATTGGTGGCTTTTAGAATGGATGGGTTTCATCTGAAGCAGACAGGATATATCAAAGCTACCTTAAGGTTTGCATTCTTTTGATGTGAACATGTTCGTACGCTGTATAGAATTCAGCATCAATAATCAAGTAGTGAAATTCTAATGCTGAAAGAAAATATTACAAATTTTACTGCGGAAAATGTATGGGCAAAATCAAATAAATGTCCAAAAGAGGGTCCATTTCTGGACCCTCTTTTGGACATTTATTTGATTTTCCAGAGTTCTCCAGAGTTGCACATTCTTCCACATTCTCCAGAGTTGCTGCCTGACCCGCTGAGTTACTCTAGCACTTTGGGTTTTTTTTTGTAAACCAGCATCCGCCGTTCCTTGTGTCTGAATATTGCAACTTACAGATAAACAACAGAACATGCATGTTATTTTTAAAACAATTCTGCAACCTATTTGTATCTGCACTTTTCTTACAAATAGGATGTAGAATTGTTTTAAAAAAGCTAAGCAAACTCTTAAACCGTTATACCCCTATCATGTATCTACACACTGCAAATGGATCGATTGTAATCATGTCTTCTCTTTCTGTTGACTGGTTAGTACGCAACAAAAGCTTTTCACTGTACCTCGGAACACATGACAATAAACTAAACTGACTGACTGTATGGCCGATTAAAGGTCTCGACCCGAAATGTCACCTGTTCCTTTTCTGCCTCACCCACTGAGTTACTCAGGCTTTTTATGTCTACCTTCGGTGTAAACCAACATCTGCAGTTCTTTTCCACACAAACTCTTACGAAGCTCTCATCCGCCAACTGATTTATTATACAGTATAAGCACTGTGTTCGAATTTACAGTAAAATCTGGGTTTACACAAGAAAAATCAATCAAAATTTACAAGGTTGTCCGATAAACATTTCATTTATTTACAGGGTGACAGAAACAAAACATAACATCTTGAATATACCATCATGCTTTTGAGGAAAGTAATCAAACCAGTTGTTACAATTTTTTTCTCTTGTGGAGAGGAATAGAAAACGGGCTGTATTATTTTACTCCCGCAGTAGTACTTCTGATGTTTGTGACTTGACAGTATAATTCAGCGTCTTTGTATAACCAAGACAACAGAAGCCTTTATAACATGTAGTAGTTAATAGAGTTGCGATTGCCCCTTAAAATGTGTTAAAACAATTAACAGTAAACAAACTCGCATCAGACATAGAGTAGGAGCTTGATTAATAGTTAATAAGCAAGAATTGCTGGGAATTATGGTACTTCTCTCATTTTTATCAGCAAGACTGATGTAAATTCTAAGTGAGAAACCAATGTTGATTCCTGAGAATCTAAAGCCGCCTTTCTGCAGAGATGCTGCCTATCCTGCTGAGTTACTCTATCTTCGGTGTAAACCAGCATCTGTAGTTCCTTCCTACACATTACGCCTTTCTCTATGATTATTTTGCTAATATAGCATTATTTTATTCATGCATTTTGTACCAAAGCTAAAATTACAGCCTATAAGAAACGTCAGAAAAATGCCAGACGCACTCGCGTGTACATTCATGATCTTCATAAGTTCCGTATGATGTGCTTTGTTAATTTAATGACACCCAAATGACTATCTGGAACAAAGGCACACAAATCCACCTGAAATCCTGGGATCACAACAGAATATAAAAATGCAAAATAGATTCAAGCCTAGTTGCCAGTTTTTATGCAAATATCTAAGAGCTCTCCGAAGTCAAAGGAAAGCATTCTATTAGAACATTTAAATCATTTGCATGGAAAAATATCTTAAACATAGTGGAGATACAAACATATGCAAATTACCCCACTGTGAAATGAAAGCTGGTTTGCAAACCTGACAGATGTTTTTCATAAGCCCAACTGAAATAAAAATTGTGTGCTATTACAGTTCAGCATCTGTGCTGTTTATGAGATCATATTCACTTAATCTAAAGTACCCAAGCAATAATGAGTTAATGATCAACCACCTCTAGTAGCTCTGCAGGAAATTCAGTTCAAATCTCAACATACAGCAGGTATACTTTTCATCAATAGAATTTTGATGTCCAACTGAAGAACATAAAATAGTGGCCTAACATGGACACAAAAAAGACCTGAAACATCACCCATTCCTTCTCTCCAGAGATGCTGCCTGTCCCACTGAGTTACTTCAGCTTTAAACCAGCATCTGCAGTTCCTTCCTACACACTCCTAGATAAAATAGTGGCTTTTTGCTTTAGTGTTTTTGTCAATCCTGTCCCAAATTATTATAATTTTCTTGAGGCAACAGAATTGATTTCTCTGCACCAATCAATACCATCTTTGTAACACTGGCATCATAAATCTGAAACGCAGGAGCAATTACTTTAAGTCTGTCGACCAAGCTAGAGATGAACAACTTACATTTAAAGAAACAACATTCATAGCCAAAGCATCATTAACTGTATATCAGCCACTTAACTGTTGTAATTTCCCTGAATGAAATAAGTGATTAGGAAAGGTTTAGATGGATGTGGGATGGAATACAGATAAATGGGACTAGCTGGGATGGGGCATCTGGATAGAGTGGTTATGGCCCAGATAGAGTGGATGTGGAGAGATGGTTTCCAGTGGTGAGAGAATCTTGCCTTAGAATAAAAGGATGTACCTTTAGAATGGAGATGAGGAGGAATGAGGACGTGTATTCCTGGGATGGCAGGATTGACAAATAATGAAAGAATGGATCGACTGGGCTTATATGCACTAGAATTTTGAAGGAAGAGAGGGGATCTTATAGAAACGTAAAAAATTCTTAAGGGATTGGACAGGTTAGATGCAGGAAAAATGTTTGTGATGTTGGGGAACCAGAACCAGGGGTCACAGTTTAAGAATAAGGGGTAAGCCATTTAGGATTGGGATGAGGAAAAACCTTTTCACCCAGAGAGGTGTAAATCTGTGGAATTCTCTGCCACATAAGGCAGTGGAGGCCAATTCACTGGATGTTTTCAAGAGAGTTAGATATAGCTCTTAGGGCTAACGGAATCAAGAGATATGGGGAGAAAGCAGGAACGGGGTAATGATATTAGGTAATCAGCCATGATCACATTAAATGGTGGTGCTGGCTCGAAGGGCCGAATGGCCTACTCCTACGCCTATTCTCTATGTGTTTATGAATTTCTTTAGACGGAGTTAAGTTTAGTTTATTGTCACGTGTACCAAGGTACAGAGAAAAGCTTTTTTTGGATGTGTGCTATCCAGTCAGCGGAAAGATTATACATGATTATAATCATGGCGTCCACAGTGTACAGATACAGGATACAGGGAATAACGTTTAGTGCAAGGACAAACAGTAGTGGAGGCTGACATAGGGTATTTTTAAAGCGGAGATTGATAGGTTCTTGATTAGTAAGGATGTCACAGGTTACGGGGAGAAGGTGGGAGAATGGGGTTCAGAGGGAAAAATAGATCAGAGAGAAAATAGTTCAGAGGGAAAAATACATAGTAGACTCAATGGGCATCTTGGCCAGGCCCAGGAGCATACCGACAGGGAGATCCCCCCACTCCCCGATCGGCCCTCCCCACTCCCAAACACCAGGATCGTGGAACTAAAATGCGAACAGAACTTGAGGAGCAGCCCCTTCAGATATTCTTACAGGGGCACCAACCTCACACACATATACGCGTGGAACACGATCTCTACCTCGCCGCAGAAAATACAGGGGGCCGGCGAACCCACGAACTGGCCCTGTGCAACACTCTCCACTCCTCTCCCTCTCTCTGTATCTCTCACTCTCTCCCTCGATGGGAGCTTTGGCCAGGCCCTCTCATAGATGAACTGAGACCCAGGCCAATATCAATTTTAGAGGCCCCCAAATGAAGATCCCTTTGAAGCAGGCACGAGGCTCAAATGGTACTCATTGTGACATCATCATTTGAAGCTGCTGGAAAAAGGCTCTCTGTAAGAAGTGGTATTTGGCTTTTTTTTTAACTTTAATCACGAATAACTTTTGAAATAGAGCATGAATTCTGAAGTGAACCTGATGAGGTCGTGGAGGGGGAAAATGTGAGTAGGAATATGTAAAACATCCCATTGTGATGTCATTGTGGCACTCGGCAGCTGGAGAGCCAATTGTGATTGGTGCACAGTGGCATTGTGACATTATCAGTTGAAGCTGCTGGAAAAAGGCTCTCTGTAAGAAGTGGTATTTGGCTTTTTTTTTTACTTTAATCGCGAATAACTTTTGAAATAGTGCATGAAATCTGAAGTGAACCTGATGAGGTCGTGGAGGGGAAAAATGTGAGTAGGAATATGTAAAAATGTAAGCGTCAGTGCGTAGCGTTATTAGGAAGATACAATAAATACACAGACAGGCACACACCCACAAGATCAGACTTTTATAGGTATAGAGATGCATAGGTCAGCATGTCCAATAATTGTCTTTCAGCTTTTTCAAGCATTCTTTTTCAGTACAAATACCATGCTTGAGGACACAGGACTGGCACATTGGCGCAGCGGTAGAGTCGCTGCTTTACAGCGCCAGAGACCAGGGTTCGATCCTGACTACGGGTGCAATCTGTACGGAGTTTGTATGTTCTCCCCGTGACCTGCGAGGGTTTTCTCCGAGATCTCCGGCTTCCTCCCACACTCCAAAGACGTACAGGTTTGTTGGTTAATTGGCTTGGTATAATTGTAAAAATTGTCCCTAGTGTGTGTAGGATAGCGTTAGTATGCGGAGATCGTTGGTCGGCACGGACTCGAGGGAACTGGCCTGTTTCCGCACTGTAGCTCTAAACTGGACTGCAGTGACAATTTAAAGAAGGGAAATAAGGCTTTTTCATATCTCCATGGTGGATCTACCCCTTTCAGACTCCATTAACAAACAAGTTTAGACACAAAAACACATGAGTTTAGCACACAGACTGTTTTGCTTGAGCTTCAAACGCTCGTCAACTCCAACACCAAAAAGACTGGACAAGCTAGATGCAAGGAAAAATGTTCCCAATGTTGGGCGAGTCCAGAACCAGGGGCCACAGTCTTAGAATAAAGGGGAGGTCATTTAAGACTGAGGTGAGAAAAAAACGTTTTCACCCGGAGAGTTGTGAATTTATGGAATTCCCTGCCACAGAGGGCAGTGGAGGTCAAATCACTGGATGGATTTAAGAGAGAGTTAGATAGAGCTCTGGGGGCTAGTGGAGTCAAGGGATATGCGGAGAAGGCAGGCACGGGTTATTGATAGGGGACGATCAGCCATGATCGCAATGAATGGCGGTGCTGGCTCGAAGGGCCGAATGGCCTCCTCCTGCACCTATTTTCTATGTTTCTATGATGCTCGATTTCACTGTTCAATGAAGATAACCATTCCTCAGAATAATTACTACCGTATAAATATAATGAACTAAAATACTTTGAGATGTTAAAGTTGTGCATGTTAGTGGACACAAAGTATCTACAACTCTTCACGTAAAAGTGTAACTTGTTTCAAAGACATCAAGATTAAAAAAAAACAGTATGGTGGTGCAGTGGTAGAGTTGATGTCTTACAGCGCCAAAGACCGGGGCTCGATCCTGACTACGTGTGCTGTCTGTACAGAGTTTATATGTTCTCCCCGTGACCTGCGTAGGTTTTGTCCGGGATCTCCGGTTTCCCCTACACTTCAAAGGCATACAAATTATGGTATAAATGTAAAAAAGGTAAATATTGTTCGTAGTGTGCGTAGGTTAGTGTTAGTGTGCGGGGATCGCTGGTCGGAGCTGACTCTGTGGGCCAAAGGGCCTGTTTCCGCACTGTATCTCTCTAAACTCTAATCAAAAAAAGAACTTTTACAAAACTTGCAAAGCTACATTGGGAAAATAGCATTTCAGATCCTTTTGATAAGGCACATGGATATATCAGGGAATGAGAGATATGAATCACGTACAGGCAGAGGAGAGTAGTTTATTTAGCAACATGTTCAATGTGAATAATGTGGACTGAAGGGCCTGTTTCCTCTGCTCTACTGTTCCTATTTATCAGCCTTACAAAATGCTTAGCCACTGTTATGTCAACAGAGAGCCAAATCCAATCTTGAATTTTTACAGCTCAATAAAAAGGCACAGACTGTGCTCTTGCACTCCATGAATGCTGTCGGAGAAAGTAAGAATAAATTATGGGGCATAGGTACACCTTGGCAATAAACATTTTATGTTCTGATCACGCCCAACAGCTATTCTATACCCATGAAACTATTCTATTGTATTAAAATCTGGCTGAAGCTTGTATTGAAACCATTTAGTGTCCGTGCTGGCAATGAATTGAATGGATTAGGGAAAACATGGACATCCAATGATGAAAGGAAGATAAGTAGAAATACATGCTGTGTGCCTTCTTAGTTACTTGTTGGACCTGCCAGCTAACTTTTCTGTGGTTCATGCGCTAGAACACTGAGATCCCTCTGAATTTTACTCACTTGCAGTCTCTCTCCATTTCGATAATAATACGGTTTTCAGTACAGAATTATTTTTATATATTGTTTATCACCTGAAGGGGCAGCATGGTAGTGTAGCAGTGTATTTGCTGCCCTAGAGCACCAGAGACACAGGTTTGATTCTGACTACGGGTGCTTGATTGTACCGAGTTTTTACATTCTCTCCATTCTCTGAAACCTCCAGTTTCTTCCCACTCCAAAGACATACAGGTTTGTAGGCTAATTGTCTTAGTATAATTGTAAATTGTCCCTAGTGTGTGTAGAATAGTGTTAATGTGCAGGGATCGCTGGTTGGTGCCCAAAGTGCCTGTTTCCGCGCTATATCTCTAAACTAAACTGAAGAGTATGTTAGTGATATCCAGATGTTTGAATCTTTAAAATCCATAAATATACTTAAGTTTAATTCTTTAAATCTATCTAACCATGGAAACCTTTCGGCTTTAAAACAAGAAAAATAAAATCATTAAGTATTCTCAAACATTTGCCCATTTGCAGAAACATAGAAAATAGGTGCAGTAGTAGGCCATTTGGCCCTAGTAGCCTGCACTGCTCTTCAATATGATCATGGCTGATCATCCAACTCAGTATCCTGTGCCTGCTTTCTCTCCATACCCCCTGATCTCTGTAGCCACAAGGGCCACATCTAACTCTCTCTTAAATATAGCCAATTAACTGGCCTCAACTACATTCTATGGCAGAGATTCCAGAGATTCACCACTCCGTGTAAAAAATGTTTTTCTCATCTCAGTCCTAAAAGATTTCCCCTTTATCCTTAAACGGTGACCCCTTGTTCTGAGCTTCCCCAACATCGGGAACAATCTTTCTGCATCTAGCCTGTCCAACCCGTTAAGAATTTTGCAAGTTTCTACAAGATCCCCCCTCAATCTTCTAAATTCCAGCGAGAACGTCTGTTTGTTGCATTCTAGCATCTAAAACATATCAGAATGTAATAATTAAATATTCAGTCGATAGCTATAAGGCTGATAATGGATAATATTTCATTTGAAACATTCACTCTTGGTTTTTAACATTGATGTAAATCCTGCTGAACTTGGTGGAAATTGAACGCTGAAACTGCCATGCCATTGTGCCAAATTTTAATTCACAACAGTATTAGGGTTTGGTGATGAAATGTCAAATGTTCTTTCAAAAATAATATTTCAGAATGAATTACTGGTGGGTTACTTTTTATTTTACTTACTTAATTGAGTTTCTGAAGTGATCTTCGGCTGGGTTTTTCACAGTGCAACTGTTCAGCAGCCATAAATCTGCGCTGGATGAGTTTTCTGCAAGTAGTGAGAAAAAGGAGCCTGTTAGAAAATCAGTTTAGTTCAGCTTAGTATCAAGTGTACCGAGGTACAGTTAAAAAATGTTGTTGCGTGCTAACCAGTCATCGGAAAGACAATACATGAATACAATGTGATACAAGCTTAACAGAAGACACTGTACATGCAAAATAAATACAAACTATTCAATCGTGCAGCAAAGTCCCCTAATTAAACAGTTTATAATATAAATCAGCAAATGAAATTATTTTGCCCCATGGCAAGCAACGCAAATCAAAATGCGTAGGAAGGAATTGCCAATGCTGGTTTACACCAAAATGCTGGAGCAACTCAGTGGGTCTCGACCTAAAACGTCACCCATTCCTCCTCTCGAGATGCTGCCTGTCCTGCTGAGTCACTCCAGCATTTTGTGTCTAACATCGACACAAATGAAAGATGAGCGAGCAGCCAGAATTAGACAACGGTTAAGATCCAGGAGACTTATTAGACTGGAGGATGTAATGAGGGTATGGAGATATGTGAAAATGATGGGAGTTTTAAAATAGAGGTGTTGTTGGTGATGTCAGTGGAGCAGCAAGAACTGAGGTGACAGATGAGCAGCGGATGGGTTAGTTGAACTTAATCGTACCCTTTGAATGAATAATAATTCCATAATAAATAAAATGTAAGTCCTGACATGGGGAATAGATAACTGAGGCTACACTATGTACAGTAAAACTAATAATCTGGCGCGCTCAGGACTTTGTTGGCCAGACAGATTTTCAGAACACTTTGATATTATGATAATTAATAACTCACCAAACTTTCAAGTCTGAAAAAGGGTCGCTTCACAGATGCTGCCTGACCCACTGAGTTCACCCAGCACTTTGCATTTTACTTAAGATTCTATCGTTTGGAGTTCCTTATGTCTATATTCAAATTTTTTTTTTTTAAGTGATGCATGTTAGTTTAGTTTAGTTTAAAGATACAGTGTGAAAACAGATCCTTCGGCCCACTGAGTCGGCGCTGACCAATGGTTCCTGGTCCTACAAGCTAGTGACAATTTACAGAAGCCAATTAACCTACAAACCTGTACGGCATCGGAGTGTGGGAGGAATCCGGAGCACCCGGATAAAACCCGTGCGAAGACAGGGAAAATGTACAAACTCTGTTTGCACCCATAATACATATGGCAGCACCTGCAGTCAGGATCGAACCTGGGTCTCTGACGCCGTGAGGCTGCGACTCTGCCGCTACGCCACTGTGCTCCCCTTGCATTGGTACAATACATTTCACAGTGAGGATAGACACAAAATGCTAGAGTAACTCAGCGGGACAGGCAGCATCTCTGGAGAGAACGAATGGGTGACGTTTAAGGTCGAGACCCTTGTTCAGACTTCGGTCTCGATACGAAACGTCACCCGTTCCTTCTCTCTAGAGATGCTGCCTGTCCCGCTGAGTTACTCCAGCATTTTTTAACTATCTTCGATTTAAACCTGCATCTGCAGTTCCATCCTACACATCTTCTAGTGAGCAGATTTGAAGGGTGTGCAAAAATGGGTCTCGCAGGAGCTTAAAAGCAGTGTGGGAAGCAGGACACTGAAGACTTTAATGGGAGCATGGGCAACGTTATCCAGTGAACAAGATGCCAAACCAGTGGAATTTCAAATTAAAAATGCAGTAGATTGTCAGAATTTTATTGTACTCAGTTCCCATAGCAAAATGGAGGCCTGTTATTAGCACAGCATTTTATTGTTTTGTAACAAATACTTTATAAATACAGAATCTAGCAAGTATGACCGATATGGAAAACCTGCCTTTCAGTCAACAGCCTACCAATCAGTTGTTTAACACCAGGCCTTTCAGTCAAGGATCATGTAAATAATAAGCAAAAAGAGAGAGTAATAATGTGCCAGCAATGCATGATATTCAAATAATTTGTAAACAGTCCACATAAAATAGTTACTAAGAAACTAAGAAATCAACATTCGACTCCATTCAAGGACCCAAGCAGTCGTTCCAGGTGCGACAAAGGTTCACCTGCATCTCCTCCAACCTCATCTACTGCATCCTCTGCTCTAGGCGTCAGCTGATTTACATCGGGGAGACTAAGCGTAGGTTGGGCGATCGTTTCGCCGAACACCTCCGCTCAGTCCGCAATAACCAACCTGACCTCCCGGTGGCTCAGCACTTCAACTCCCCCTCCCATTCCCAATCCGACCTCTCTGTCCTGGGTCTCCTCCATTGCCAGAGTGAGCAACAGCGGAAATTGGAGGAACAGCACCTCATATTCCGCCTGGGGACCTTGCGTCCGGATGGCATTAACATTGAATTCTCCCAATTTTGCTAGCCTTTACTGTCTCCTCCCCTTCCTTAACCCTTGAGCTGTCTCCTCCCACCTTCCTATCTGCCCGCCCTCGGGCTCCTCCTCCTCCCCTTTTCCTTCCTTCTCCCCCCCCCCACCCCCCATCAGTCTGAAGAAGAGTTTCGGCCCGAACCATTGCCTATTTCCTTCGCTCCATAGATGCTGCTGCACCCGCTGAGTTTCTCCAGCAATTTTGTGTACCTAAGACATCAACAAGTGATTTCATCCACAGTGAACATTATTGATAGAATAAAAGTTAGATAATTTTGAAACAACAATTAATCTTCCTCATGGCATCTTTCTGCGTGTCCTCATTTTCCACCACTAAATATCATATTTTTCAATGGATTTCACATCCTCCTGCCAATTCTTCCACCAGACTAATTAACTTATTCTCATGCTGATACAACCAGCCTCCACTCTTTTCACAGCTGCCCAATTCATACGTTCAGTAAATTAATGTACTGAATCAGATCGAAATTCGAAAATATTAGAATATTGAAGATAGAGTCCCTTACCAAGAGATACAGGTGAATTTATAATGGAAAACAAGGAAATGGCAGAACAGTTAAATGAGTACTTGCATTCTGTTTTCAATAAGAAAGACACAAACAATCTCCCGTAAATACTAGGGGACCCAGGATCTAGTGGGAGAGAGTAACGGAAGGGAATCCACATTAGTGAACCTCATCTATTGCATCCGGTGCTCTTGGTGTCAACTGCTCTACATCGGTGAGACCAGGCGCATGCTTGGCGATCGCTTCGCCCAACACCTCCGCACAGTTCGCATTAACCAACCTGATCTCCTGGTGGCTCGGCACTTGAACACCCCCTCCCATTTCGAATCCGACCTTCCTGCCCTGGGCCTCCTCCATGGCCAGAGTGAGTCCCACTGCAAATTGGAGGAACAACACCTCATATTTCTACTCCAATTTCAGGTAGTCCTTGCTTAAGGGGTTGGACAAGCTAGATGCAGGAAGATTGATCCCGATGTTGGGGAAGTCCAGAAAAAAGGGGTCACAGTTTAAGGATAAGGGGGAAATCTTTTAGGACCGAGATGAGAAAAACATTTTTCACACAGAGAGTGGTGAGTCTGTGGAATTCTCTGCCACAGAAAGTAGTTGAGGCCAGTTCATTGGCTATATTTAAGAGGGAGTTAGATGTGGCCCTTGAGGGATCAGGGAGTATGGAGAGAAGGCAGGTGCAGGATACTGAGTTGGATGATCAGCCATGATCATATTGAATGGCGGTGCAGGCTCGAAGGGCCGAATGGCCTACTCCTGCACCTATTTTCTATGTTTCTACATCCTTTCCCTCCCCTTCCCAGCTCTCCCACAGCCCACTGTCTCCGCCTCTTCCTTTCTTCTTCCCGCCCACCCCCCACCCCTGATGGGATCAGATCTTGACCCGAAACGTCACCTATTCCTTCGCTCCATAGATGCTGCCTCTCCTGCTGAGTTTCTCTAGCATTTTTGTCTACCTTCGATTTTCCATCATCTGCAGTTCCTTCTTTAACATTCTGTGTGTATATGTTTAGTACAGACTTTTAGACCAAAGGGCCTGTTTTTGTGCTATAAAATTCTGTTAGAGATAACTGGTATTGCATAGATCAGTTTAGTTTAGAGACACAGCGTGGAAACAGGCCCTTCAGCCCAACGAGCCGATGCCGATAGGCAATCCCGTACATCAACATTATCCTACACACTAGGGACAATTTACAATTTTTACCAAAGCCAATTAACCTGCAAACCTTTACGTCTATGGAATGTAGAAGGAAACTGGACATCCTGGAGAAAACCATGCAGGTCACATGGAGAATGTGCAAACTCTGCACAAACTGCACCCGTAGTCAGGATCGAACCTGGGTCTCTGGGGCTGTAAGGCAACAACTCCACCGCTACGCCACCATACCTATTTATGGTGAAGGGGGATTGGACCACGATCTGATTGAGGTATTCCCTGCTAGAGAGAGCCCCACCTTTGTGCCGGTCACTGAAATGGAGGAATACTCAGCCTGGACCTGAAAACAGGCCATTCATCCTCTCCCTGGTGAAGTGTCCAGTGCACTGTCAAGAATAGATCATTAAGATTGGGAACAAGTAAATTCCTATTATGATTTTAATAATATTATCACCTTTTCCACAGATGCTGACTAACATGCTGAGTATTTCCAGCATTTTCTATTTTTATTGTGACTTTCCTGCATCTGCAGATTTTTTTATTTTCACTTATCATGTCTATATTTCCCCAAAACATCTCCACATTCTCCTCCTTACCAGCACTACCACTTGACTTGGCACCATCAGAAAACTTGGATGGATTACATTTTGGAAAATGTCATCCCAATCGCTGATCTAAACCGCAGGGGTCCCAACATCAATCCCAGCCTCACACCACTAGTCTCAGCCTCCCAACCTGAAAATGCTCTTTTTATTCTTCTGTTTTGTGTCCATTTATCAGCAGTTAAGTCCACAGTCAAGTGTATTAGACATAGAAACATAGAAATTAGGTGCAGGAGTAGGCCATTCGGCCCTTCGAGCCTGCACCGCCATTCAATATGATCATGGCTGATCATCCAACTCAGTATCCCGTACCTGCCTTCTCTCCATACCCTCTGATCCCCTTGGCCACAAGGGCCACATCTAACTCCCTCTTAAATATAGCCAATGAACTGGCCTCAACTACCCTCTGCGGCAGAGATTCACCACTTTCTGTGTGAAAAAAGTTCTCCTCATCTCGGTTTTAAAGGATTTCCCCCTTATCCTTAAGCTGTGACCCCTTGTCCTGGACTTCCCCAACATCGGGAACAATCTTCCTGCATCTAGCCTGTCCAACCCCATAAGAATTTTGTAAGTTTCTATAAGATCCCCTCTCAATCTCCTAAATTCTAGAGAGTATAAACCAAGTCTATCCAGTCTTCCTTCATAAGACAGTCCTGACATCCCAGGAATCAGTCCGGTGAACCTTCTCTGCACTCCCTCTATGGCAATAATGTCCTTCCTCAGATTTGGAGACCAAAACTGCACGCAATACTCCAGGTGTGGTCTCACCAAGACCCTGTACAACTGCAGTAGAACCTCCCTGCTCCTATACTCAAATCCTCTTGCTATGAAAGCCAACATACCATTCGCTTTCTTTACTGCCTGCTGCACCGGCATGATGACTGGTGTACCATGACACCCAGGTCTCGCTGCATCTCCCCCTTTCCCAATCGGCCACCATTTAGATAATAAATTGTCGTACATTAGCAATTTCTAATATCTAATTATCAATTAGATAATAATTGTCGTACATTAGCAATTTCTGGATTTCATAAGTGGAGTGATATGCGGCAAACGAGGGTAGGTGGGACTAGTATAGCGGGGATATGTTGGCCGGTGTGGGCAAAGTGTGCCGAATTGCCTGTTTCCATGCTGTATGACTCTATAACTCTGAAACACAAGCTATTGAATTAATCCGAAAACTAAAAAAGACTGGAAGAATTGAACAATGGCTGCCTCTGCCAACGTTCTGTCTCGTCTTTTTCTGCTTGGTTGTTTTTAGTCTGTTGTTCAATGTATGTTTAGTGTACCTTTAGTTTTTTATTATTTGGGGGGGGAACATTTTTAATCTCTTTCCTCGACGGAGATGCAACTTTTTTTCATATCGTATCTCAGTCCGCACTGCAGCCTAACATCATGGAGCTGGCGGCCTCTAGCTGTGAATCTACCTCAGCAGCTCCAACCGCGGGCGCCTGAAGACTTGTGTCCTCAGGAGCTCCAAGTTGCAGGAGCTTTAACCGCCCCAACGCGGAGCTTCAACCGCCCCAACGCTGGGAGCTTCGATCACCAGCTACGGGAGCTTCGATCGCCCTGACTGCAGATGGTTCGACTACCCCGACCGCGGGAGAAAAGGAGGAAAGAAGATGATATGTTATTGCCTTCCATCACAGTGGGGAATGTGGTGGAGCCGCTGTGGTGGATGTTTATGTTAATTTTTATGTAGTTGTGTGTCTTGTTGCTTTTTTTGGTATGACTGTATGGCAAATTCAAATTCTTTGTACATTGCAAAACATACTTGGCTAATAAATTTACTACGATTACGATTTCAACAGCTGGCCCCGGCATTCCCTTTCTCTCTATTCCTACCCCACCCAAGTCGCACCAGCTTCTCGTTTTCAACCAACAGCTAACATTGGCCTGTTTCCTTTATCATCGTTACTTTTTTGTATATCTTTCATTAATTTTTCTTTATCTCTCCACATCATCGTCTATATCTCTCGTTTCCCTTATCCCTAACCAGTCTGAAGAAACGTCACCCATTCCTTCTCTCCAGAGATGCTGCCTGTCCTACTGAGTTACTCCAGCATTCTGTGTCTCTCTTCAGTTTAAACCATCCTTCCTACACATTATTTCATCAGCAATGAACATGGACATTGGTTTGACCATGGGGCATTAAAGTTGAATATGATTAACTGCAATTAATACAAAACAGTCCTGACTGATCTTGAAAAGACCTTGAAGCCTTTAGAAATGTGACCAGTGAAATAATATTGACAAATCAAGGAAAAAATTATGTTCCACATTTCTCCAAATGGCATTCGCTTTTTACATATTTGGAGACATGCCCGGAAATTAATGTTTTATTTTTACCCTGTCCATGGTTAAGATGAAAGTAAAACATAAATATTTTGACAAATATTTAGAGAAGCCCTAAAGCAAAATATTGCAGATGCTGGAAATTAGATATTAAAAACATTCAAAAGATCAAACACTAACTATGAACAAAGCATCTAACAACAAACTTTCATCAGAGCTATTGGACTATCTGGCCATCAATATTTATACCCAAAATATTTGTTCATCTTATTAAGCCATTAGTTTATTCTAATCATCACAAGTAGTGGGCAATGTACAACAAGATTCAAACTTCGTAACACAAAGTGTATATAAAAAAACTACAGATGCTGGTTTACATCGAATATAGACACGAAAAGCAGGAATAACTCTGCGGGTCAGGTAAATAAAAGGATTTGGGGACGTTTTGGGTCGTGACCCTTCTTCAGACTGAGTCAGGGAAGAGGGAACGAGATATACAAAAGGACCATAGAACAAATTAATGAAATATATGCAAAAAGACAGTTCAAAGCCAGCAACAATGATCAAGGAAAGGTGGAGCCCACAATGGTTCATTGTGGGTGACAAGTTATACATACAGTGAAAACTTAGCAGGACTTAAAAACATAGGAGGAGACCGCACACCAGTGAAACTGTTACGACGACTAGGTTGGGAGATGGAGAGGGGTTGCAAGAGTTACTTGAAGCTAGAGAAATCAATATTCATACCGCTGGGTTGTATGCTGTCCATATGAAATATGAAGTGCTGTTCCTCCAGTTTACGCTTGGCCTCACTTTGACAGTGGAGGAGGCCCAAAACAGAAAGTTCAGTGTGGGAATGGGAGAGGGGGTGGGGGGTTAAGCCTGCAGATATTCATCAATCTTTATTATAGTCACCTTGCTATAGTAAATGTAGTCAGCCCAAGACTTGTCCAAGACACGTTGCCCACTAATCTTACTATTACGGTGGATGTACGATCATACCACAGAGCAACCTCTTTGATTTTTCTCTCAACTTGAGAGAAACACCTGGCCACTGCTTTGCATATGAACAATCGAATAGCTGAGTGGGAACTTGTGAGATTATGCTTGTTGGCTAAAGCTTTTTTAAGTGCAATAGAGCCAACACCTTGTGCTATCCGGCTGTAATGCAACATGGAAACAAAATTTGGATAAAAGACTTGAAAAAGCAGCCCTAGTTCAAAGCTCACAAAGTGAGTAATAATTAGCCAGATAAGTGTGGACCTGTCAGCTCAGAATTCAGTCTGCCTTTTCAAATACTTCCTTCGATTTTTGTTCGTAAATAATATTATTACAGTATACCGATCCGAGAAGCTTCATCATTATTTAAACTTTAGAATTATCCTTGACATATCTTTTAAAACATTTGCAGATCTTCAAGTTTGAGTCATATTATATTTGGAGGCATATGATTTAAAAAAAAACCTGTAGCTATATATATTTTTTGGCCTAAGGGACTGTAACCAATAAAGTACTTCTAAATGTGTAGGAAGGAACTGCAGATGCTGGTTTAAACCAAAGATAGACACAAAATGCTGGAATAATTCAGCGGGCAGGCAGCATCTCTGGAGAGAAGGAATGGGTGATGTTTCAGGTCGAGATCCTTCTTCAGTACTCCTAAACTATGATTATGAATATGTCGACAAAGATTAGTTCAGAGATACAGCGTGTAAACAGGCCCTTCGACCCACCAAGTCCATGCCAACCAACGCTCACCTATACATTAGTTCTGCGTTATCCCAGTTTTGCATCCTACACACTTAGGACAAATTACAAAAGCCAATTAACCTACAAACCTGAAGATAGACCCATTACTTCTATCCAGAGATGCTGCCTGACCTGCTGAGTTACTCCACCATTTTGTGTCTATCTACAGTGTACACCAGCATCTGCAGTTGCTTCCTACACAACCAGAGAACAAGGAGAAAACCCACATGGTCACAGGGGAGAATGCACAACATTTGTGTGGACAGCAAAAACCCTGGATTGTACCCAGGTCTCTGGCGCTGTAAGGCAGCAACTCTACCACTGCACCACTGTGCCACGCCAAACCAAACACAGCGCAGAAAGGTCCAAGCAGCACATAAATTGTCAGTTAATTTATGTTGATGGAGTTCATCCAACGCTATCCACTTTGGTAGCAAAAACAGGAAGGCAGATTACTATCTAAATGGTGTCAAGTTGGGAAAAGGGGAAGTACAACGGGATCTGGGGGGTCCTTGTACATCAGTCTATGAAAGTAAGCATGCAGGTACAGCAGGCAGTGAAGAAAGCGAATGGCATGTTGGCCTTTATAACAAAAATAATCAAATATAGGAGCAAAGAGGTCCTTCTACAGTTGTACAGAGCCCTAGTGAGACCATACCTGGAGTATTGTGTGCAGTTTTGGTCCCCTAATTTGAGGAAGGACATTCTTGCTATTGAGGGAGTGCAGCGTAGGTTTACAAGGTTAATTCCTGGGATGGCGGGACTGTCATATGCTGAGAGAATGGAGCAGCTGGGCTTGTACAATCTGGAGTTTAGAAGGATGAGAGGATATCTCATTGAAACATATAAGATTGTTAAGGGCTTGGACACACTAGAGGCAGGAAACATGTTCACGATGTTGGGGGGAATCCAGAACCAGGGGCCACAGTTTAAGAATAAGGAGTAAGCCATTTAGAACGGAGACGAGGAAACACTTTTTTTCACAGAGAGTGGTGAGTCTGTGGAATTCTTTGCCTCAGAGGGCGGTGGAGGCAGGTTCTCTGGATGCTTTCAAAAGAAAGCTTGATAGGGCACTTAAAAATAGCGGTCTGGGGATATGGGGAGAAGGCAGGAACGGGGGCGGTGGTACTGATTGGGGATGATCAGCCACGATCACATTGAATGGCGGTGCTGGCTCGAAGGGCCAAATGGCCTACTCCTGCACCTATTGTCTATTGTCTATTGATAAATGTTGCTTGGATTATGGGCAAAAACTCTTCAAATAATTGTCAGAGCTTCTCTATCCAACTAAGCAGATACACAGGTTTCAGATCAACAAGTACTGATAGGTAATGCTTCAGATAATGAAATGAAATATTAGTTCAATCTTTGTCCTCAATTCCAAATACTGGGACAGAATCATATTTACTTCGCTTCATAATTCAGTATGAAGTATGAACTGGACAGAAAGCAATGGCAATGCATAGAAGAAGAGCATTGATATGGAATTAATGGTGATAGTCTATAACTTCATTAGTTCTAGGAGCAGAGTTAGGTTATTCGGCCCATCAAGTCCAGAGGGCTCGAAATAAGCGGTTGCCCGGTTGCCAATGGCAACCCACAGCCCTGGACAACATAAAAGCCATGCCATTTTGCCCGGCTTGGCAAGCACCTATCGATTAATTCTAAGCAGGCCCCCTCTCTATCTTTCTCTCTCCCTCTGTCACTCTCTCTGTCACTCTCTGGTGGGAGATCTGGCTGCCATTGCTGTCCACTCGCCGTGACGCTGAAAACCAACGCAGAATCACTCCGTGGAGCTGGAGTAACTCCCTGGAGTAATTCTTGCTTCTTGGTTTCCTGATCCTCCAAAAATATTCAAAAAGGAATCTAAACAGAATTTAAAACACCACCACCAAACTCTGAAAAATAACAGCCTATTGCATTTTATCTGTTTATTTATTGTGCATATAAATATGGTCTATGGACACAGTGAACTTTTATCTCCTGTTCTGTATTATGTTTACATATTCTGTTGTGCTGCAGCAAGCAAGCAAGGACATTCCATTGTCCTATCTGGGACACATGACAATAAAACTCTCTTGACTCTTGACTTGGACTTAAACAAAAAAGGGTTCTTGGGGAAAAAAAGAACTACCTTAAATTTAATTGCTGCTGGTTGGGTACCTATAGTAGGGTGAAGACTATTCCATGCTTTAATTGTGCGGCGGAACTCCATGGAGCAGCCAGCATCTCTGGATAGAAGAAATTGGGTGACGTTTCGGGTAGAGACCCTTCTTTAGATTTCCTCTGGTTTTAGTATTTTAGTTTAATTTAAACATACAGCGTGGAAACAGGCCCTTCGGCCCACCGAGTCTACACTGACCACCGATCACCCATACACTAGTTCTATCCCACACATTAGCGATGTAAGTCAAGAGTCAAGAGTGTTTTATTCTCTCAGTCCCCAATGAAATCCTTACTTGCAGCAGCACAACAGAATATGTAAACATAGTACTCTGTAAACAATGTTATAAACGAGAAAACAAAACAGTGTATATTTATATATGAATATATAACTATACACACACACACAATTTCCCTCCTGGGATTAATAAAATTCTATCGTATAGTATCGTGTGTGTGTAGGAAAGAACTGCTGATGCTGGTTTAAACTGAAGATAGACACAAAAAGCTGGAGTAACTCAACAGGTCAGACAGAATCTCTGGACAAAAGGAAAATATTACGTTTTGGGTTGGGTCTGAAAAAGGTTCCTGCACACCTTTGGAATGTGGAAGGAAACAAGAGCACCTGGAGAAAACACATGCGATCAAAGGGAAAGGGAGCAAACTCCATACAGACAGCACTCATATTCAGGATTAATTCCGGGTCTCTGGCAATTTTAGGCAGCAACTTTATGGCCAATGCACTGTCCCATAGTCTTGAACTGAATTATAACATACACTAGCTGTAAAGGGAAACATAGCATCACTTAGAGATTTAAGACTGGAAATGGATATTTTGTGTGTTGGAAAATAAAATATAGTGGCACAGCTGGTGGACTTGCTGCCTCACACGCCAGAGATCTGTGTTCGATCCTGTCCACGGGCACTGTCTGTGTTGAATTTGCACATTCTCCCTGCAAGCATGTAGGTTTCCTCCCACATCCCAAAGATGCATTGGCTTTGTAGGTTAACTTGTCTTTGTAAAATGTGTAGGGAGTGGGTGAGGAAAATGGAATAACAGAACTTGTGAATGGGGAGACAAAAATGCTGGAGAAACTCAGCGGGTGAGGCAGCATCTATGAAGCAAAGAAAATAGGCGACGTTTTGGGTCGAGGCCCTTCTTCAAACTGATGTGAGGGTGCAGGAGGTGGGAAGAAGAAAGGAAGAGGCGGAGACAGTGGGCTGAGGGAGAGCTGGGAAGCGGAAGAAAAAGCAGGGACTACCTGAAATTGGAGGTCAATTTTCATACCGCTGGGGTGTAAACTGCGCAAGCAAAATATGAGGTGCTGCTCCACCAATATACGGTGGGTCTCACTCTGGCCATGGATGAGGCCCAGAACAGAAAAGTCAGATTCGGAATGGGAGGGGGAGTTGAAGTGCTGAGCCACTGGGAGATCAGGTTGGTTATTGCGAACCGAGTGGAGGTGTTGGGTGAAGCGATCGCCAAGACTATGCTTGGTCTCACCGATGTAGAGCAGATGACACCTAGAGCAGCGGATGCAATAGATGAGGTTGGAGGAGGTGCACGTGAACCTCTGCCGCACCTGGAAAGATGGCTTGGGTCCTTGAATGGAGTGAAGGGGGGGAGGTAAAGCGACAAGTGTAGCACTTCCTGCAAGGGAAAATGCCAGGAGAGGTAGTGGTTTGGGTGGGAAGGGACAAATTGACCAGGGAGGTACGGAAGGAGCGGTCTCTGCGGAAAGCCGACAGGGGAGGAGATGGGAAGATGTGGCCAGTGGTGGGATCCCGTTGGTAGACAAAGCTGGAGAAAATCAGCGGGTGAGGCAGCATCTATGGAGCGAAGGAATAGGCAACGTTTCCGGTCGAGACCCTTCTTCAACCCTGATGTCGGGGGGGGGGTCGGGAAAAGAAAGGATGAGGCGGAGACAGTAGTCTGTGGGAGAGCTGGGAATGGGAGGGGAAAAAGCAAGGACTACCTGAAATTGGAGAGGTCAATGTTCATACCGCTGAGGTGTAAACTACCCAAGCAAAATATGAGGTGCTGTTCCTCCAATATGCGGTGGGCCTCACTCTGGCCATGGAGGAGGCCCAGGACAGAAAGGTCAGATCGGAATGGGAGGGGGAGTTGAAGTGGTGAGCCACCGGGAGATCAGGTTGGTTATTGCGAACTGAGTGTAGGTGTTGTGCAAAGCGATCGCCAAGCCTGCGCTTGGTCTCACTGAGGTTGATCATACATGGAATAATCCAACCAGAATTTATTTGGAAGTGGAAAGAAATAATAGAAATTGCATTCATTGCAACATGTAAAAGGAGATGAGATACTGTATTATTTTGCTGCATGACTTTGGTATATATCATGTCTTGATTGGTGAATATGTTTAGTTTGTGACTTTATTTGAAGCAGAAATAATATATGAATGCTTCGTTGACCATAATTCCGACTGGTAACTCCACACTTCGTCCGAGCACATTATCGCACACGTCATGCAAGCCATCTTAAATGACCACCTAAACTGTCATTTGGCAACCTAAAAAGCTGCCTAGGTTGCCCGACTGGCAACAGGGAAAAAGTTAAGCGAGAGCCCTGCTCCACCATTCAAATCGTGGCTGATCTATCTTTCCCTCGCATCCCCATTCTCCTGCCTTCTCTCCATAACTCCTCACACCTTTATAATGATGATACTTTAATAATGATTGCAAAGCAGACAGGATTCATTGTCAATGCTGTTCTTACAGCAACTGATGTTGTCTCCACATGACCAGTTGCATGTGGAAATTCAGGATTGCTGTTACCCTGCTCCGATGCATTCTAAGATAAACACAGCATGCAGGAGTGATTCAGTGGGACAGGCAGCATCTCTGGGCTCTCTCTGGGCGATACATTGTAATTCTGTCTTCGAAACAGCTGCTTATAAATGCGCCTCTCCTCCATTCACAGCAATATTCTGGAAAAATTAATCTGCATTCACCAGGAGAAATTACAGAAGTCTCTGTTTTCTCTGCTGCCTTGAAAATCCTACTTTCTGATCAAGTTGCGCCCTTCCCAAAGTTCTTAAACATAACAGTTTTACCAGTTGATTAATTTTTAAGGCATTGAAAATATACTTTGGTTTACCCGCCATTCCATTAGTTCAAGCAAGTCTTGCAGCAGCGAAAAAGGCCCATCGGTCGAGCACGTTCCTGATTCCAAACACTCTTGAGATAAAAACATATTTCCTTAGATTCCCTCTTACCCAAACCCAAGCCTCTCTAGCTTTGGCCATCTCTGCTCCCAGGGAAAACCTTCCTGCTATCCAACTTATCTGTTGCCTTCACAAATTAGAATACTTCTAATCGCCCCTCCCCCCTCACATTAGACTCTTCAACTGAGAAAAACAAGTCTATTGCACCCTCTTCTGTGCAATCATGTGGCATATAATATTAAGCAGCATATAATCAGGATGCATAACAGCACGGTTTTGGAACAGCTCCATCCAAGACCAAAATAAACTGCAGCGAATTGTGGACGTAGCCCAGACAATCACACAACCAACCTCCCTTCCATTGACTCCATTTATACCTCACGCTGCCTCGGCAAGGCCAGCGGCATAATCAAGGACGAGTCGCACTCTGCCCGCTCCCTCTTCTCCCCTCACCCATCGGCAAAAGGTAAAGAAGTGTGAAAACGCACACCTCCAGATTCAGGGACAGCTTCTTCTCAGCTGTTATCAGGCAACTGAACCATCCTAATACAACTAGAGAGCGGTCCTAAACTACTATCGACCTCATTGGTGACCCTTGGGCTATCTTTGATTGGACTTTACTGGGCTTTATCTTGCACTAAACGTTATTCACATTATTCTCTTACTCAGATTCAGATTCAGATTCAGATTCAATTTTAATTGTCATTGTCAGTGTACAGTACAGAGACAACGAAATGCATTTAGCATCTCCCTTGAAGAGCGACATAGCAAACGATTTGAATAAAAAATAAATAATAAGTGAGTCACCGAGGTACGTTGTTTAGTAGAGTGACAGCCGCCGGAAAGAAGCTGTTCCTCGACCTGCTGGTTCGGCAACGGAGAGACCTGTAGCGCCTCCTGGATGGTACGAGGGTAAACAGTCCATGGTTGGGGTGAGAGCAGTCCTTGGCGATGCTGAGCGCCCTCCGCAGACAGCGCTTGCTTTGGACAGACTCAATGGAGGGGAGCGTGGAACCGGTGATGCGTTGGGCAATTTTCACCACCCTCTGCAGTGCCTTCCGGTCGGAGACAGAGCAGTTGCCATACCATACTGTGATGCAGTTGGTAAGGATGCTCTCGATGGTGCAGCGGTAGAAGTTCACCAGGATCTGAGGAGACAGATGGACCTTCTTCAGTCTCCTCAGGAAGAAGAGACGCTGATGAGCCTTCTTGATCAGAGTAGAGGTATTGTGGGTCCAAGAGAGGTCATCGGAGATGTTGACTCCCAGGAACCTGAAGCTAGAAACACGTTCCACCTCCGTCCCGTTAATGTGGATGGGGGTGTGCATGCCACCTCTGGACTTCCTGAAGTCTACAATGAGCTCCTTGGTCTTCTTGGGGTTAAGGGCCAGGTTGTTGTCAGCGCTTGTTACTGTAGCAGCTCTTCTGAAGTTTCTTCCCAGCTGTTATCAGGCAACTGAACCATTCTATCAACAAGTAGAGAGCGGCCCTGAGCTATTATCTTCCTTGTTAGAGACCCTTGGACTACCCTTAATAGGACTTTACTGGACTTTATCTTTCACTAAACATTATTCCCTTTATCATGTACTGTGGATGGCTCAATTGTAATCATGCATTGCCTTGCCGCTGACTGGTTGGCATAAAACAAAAGCTTTTCATTGTACCTCAGTGCACGTGACAATAAAATAAACTCAATACTGCAAAGGTGAATTCTGTGAACTTATTGACTGCGGACCACCTGAAAACAGGCCCTTCGGCCCACCGAGTCCGCATCAACCTACACATTAACACACTAGGGATGATTTTACATTTATACCAAGCCAATTAACCTACAAACCTATACGTCTTTGGAGTGTAGGGAGAAACCGAAGATCTCGGAGCAAATCCACACAGGTCATGTGGTAAACATACAACCTTTGTCAGGATCGAACCCGAGACTCTGACGCAGTAAGGTAACAACTCTACCGCTGCGCTACTGTGCCGTCCGCAATAGGGAAAGTATGCAGTTACTCGAAAGACCCTGAACAGCTTTTTGTACAGTGTGGAATTTGATGTCCAAGTCCATAAGAGTCAGGAATTCATGTTGCAGCTTTATAAATATTCAGTTAGGCTGCATTTGGAGTATTGTGTGCAGCTCTAGGTTCTACCATTACAGGAAAGACGTGGAGGGGATGCAGAAATGGTTCACCACAATGATGCCTGGATTAGAGGGTATTAGCAATAAGAAGAGTTTGGACAAACTTGGGCTGTTTTCTCTGGATCATCGGAGTATGAGGGAAGACCTACAGTTGCACCATTGCAAGTAATTTTTGGGTTATATCACAGCTTGGTTTGGGAACAGCTCTTCCCAAGACCGTGAGGAATTGCAGAGAATCCATTCCACAGTTCTGATTTCTCCACCATCTACATTTTATGCTGCCTCAAAAAAGCAGCCAACATAATTAAAGACTTGTCCCACTCCCACTCCAATCATTCCCCCTTCTCTGTTTTACCAGACCAAGAGATGACAGCCTTCGAGAGTAGTCGAACTGTACCAGAATGGACCACCTAAACCACCGGGGGGGGGGGCCAAGATACCGGCTTGCAAAGTCAGCCTCAGAAGTCGGCTTCGGCAACAGATCTGCCAGCTTCGTCCTGGTGGAGTTCCAGAGCCCCTGCCGCAGAGGGCAAATTTGACCCGCCAATTGGCCACAGAAGTCGGCTATGGGAATGGAACTGCCGGTTCTGGCATTGCCAGAGTTCAACCCGCCGATCAGCCGTGGAAGGATCGATGAGGTGGAGATCGGCCGCCTCACCCGGCCTAGGCACCACATCCACGGGGATTTCATGTGTGCTCTCTCTATTTTGTCCAGATTAAAGGAGGAGTCGGACCACCAATTGCCGGAAAACTTGTGGTGGACCTGGGCTTGAATTTGACTTGATTGTATTATGTATCATATTACCTGATGTGATTGGATACTACACAAAAGCAAAGCTTTTCACTGTACCTCCATGACAGTAATAAACCTAAACATAAACATGACAGATGTTTACAAAATTTAGAGAGGCAGTCTGAACCTTTTCCCAGGGTGGAAATGTTAAAAACTAAAGGGCATAGCTTTAAGGTGAGAGGAGGAAAATATAAAGGAGATACGTGAGGCAATTTTCTTTTTTCACAAGAGTGGTGGGTGCCTGGATACACAGGGAATGAATCTCATGTAGGATTAGCTTAATTTGGCACCATGTTGGACACAGACATCGTGGGCCAAAGGGCCGGTTCCTGTGCTGCACTGTTCTATCTTTCGATGTTTCATAACAAAAGAACAATTGGGTTACCAAAATGCCTGGTAGATGAAGAAGGGTCTCGACCCAAAACGTCACCCATTCCTTCTCTCCAGAGATGCTGCCTGTCCGGCTGAGTTACTCCAATATTTTGTGTCTGGACTGGTAGATGAAACTAGATCTATTAGAATCAAAATATCCAATATAAAAATGGTGTAATTTTAAAGAGGTGCAGGAACAAAGATTATGTCTGCACACAAATGCTTGAAGTAGCATGATTTTTTAATAATCTTCACAATATGCGTATATGATTCTTGGCTTTATTAATACTACAAAATCAAAGAAGTTATGCTAAACATTTATGGCTAGACCTCAGCTAGACTACTGCTCAATACTGCATGCCAAACTTTGGGCAGGTTGTCAAGGACACAGAGAGGATGCAGACGGGGATTTACCGGAGCAAAATGAGGAATTTAATTGCATCAGGAGACAAGCTCATTGTTTTCCTTGTAGCAGAAGATCTGATAGAAAAGTTCAAAATTAAAGGATTTGTGATAGCATCTGTTTTCGGTAGCGGAAGGGTCGGCAATCTGATGAAACTAATTTAAGGTTATTAGCAAAAGCTCAAAAGTTCGCAAGTTCATAAGTTCATAAGTTCTAGGAGCGGAATTAGGCCATTCAGCCCATCAAGTCTGCTCCGCCATTCAATCATTCTATCTTTCCCTCTCAACCCCATTCATCTGCCTTTGCCCCATAACCCCCGACACCCGTACTAATCAAAAGGTCTGGAGAAACAATTAGAAAATGTCTTCCCCCTATAATTACTGCCATCTGTCATGCACTGCTGAAGAGGATAATGGGAGCAGATTGAATAACATCAAAATGTAAATTGGATTATTGTTTGAAATAAAAGCAATCATAGAGCCATGGGGGAAAAAAGCAGGGAACTGGGACTGAATTAACAGATCTACAAAGCAGACAGTAAAGGAAGAGACAGCCAAGTGGTCTCATTCTTTGCTGGATTCATTCATGGATTAGCAAGGGGAAGTGCAGGAAAATCCAAAATAATTTTAAGCATCAGAGAAACTACAAAGTTTCCCCTTTTAACATAGCCTTTTAACATAGTGTCTATACACTGTGCAGAGTAGATTTGAATTTAATTCAAATATTGGAATAATTGTTTCCTCTCTGACATAATGTCCTTGGAAGAAATGCAACAAGACAGTTTTAAATCAATTCCAAGAAACTGTGCATCATCAAGTTATTCCTTGGAGCGCAGAAGGATGAGGGGTGCTCTAAACGATGTGTACAAAGTCATGAGATGAATAGATCTTGTAAACGCACAGAGTAGGGGAATCGAGAACCAGAGGACATAGGTTTAAGGTGCGGGGAGGGAAGATTTAATGGGAACCTAAGGGGTAACTTTGTTACACAAAGGGTGGTGGATGTATGGAACAAGCTGCCGGAGGAGGTAGTTGAGGCAGGTACTATCGCAACGTTTAGACAAGTACATGGATGGGATAGGTTTAGAGGGATATGAGCCAAAAGAAGGCAGGTGGACTGGTGGGGCATGTTGGTCAGCATGGGCAGGTTGGGCCGTGGGGCCTGTTTCCACGGTGTATGACTCTAATTTAAGTTTATTGTCATATGCACAAGGTGAGGTACAGGTGCAATAAAAACCTTGTGCAAAAGTGCATAGTGAGTATCAACCGATGCTCACATTTACAGAATAGAGGAATAGGCCCTGTTATAATGCAAAAAGCCTCATATTGTGAAAATGATTAAAGGACACTCTAAAATCTGTCCCATGGCCCATGTTACAATGACAATAAAGAAACTATTCTATTCTATTCAAGAACAGGTTTACATGCAGTGAGTCCGGAAGTACGTTTCATTCTTGAGCAATGGCACCAGTCGCAGAAATACATCAAAAACTACTATCTATCTCATTGGAGACTCTTGAACTATCTTTGATTGGAATTTACTGGCTTTATCTTGC
Source organism: Leucoraja erinaceus (assembly GCF_028641065.1). Lineage (NCBI taxonomy): Eukaryota > Metazoa > Chordata > Chondrichthyes > Rajiformes > Rajidae > Leucoraja > Leucoraja erinaceus. The sequence goes on along the minus strand of NC_073378.1, from coordinate 34,738,713 downwards.
ACTACACATTATTCACATTAATCCCCCCCCCCCCCCAGCATGTATCTGTACTCTATGGAAGGTTCTATTGTTTTCATGTATTGTCCTTCCGCTGACTGGTTAGCAGACAACAATTTTTTTTTATTGTACCGCGGTACACGTGACAATAAACTAAACTCAAACACAAAATGACAAAGAACAGCTTTCCCAGTGGTACGAATATTAATTTCTCTACCTTCAAGTAACCCTTGCTTTCCCTCTCTCTCCATCCTTGCCCATTCCACTGTCCTGATTAATTTTACTGTTTGAATGTTTCATTGTCACCTTCCCCATAACCAACAAAATGTCAATTTCCTTGAACATTGTCTGCTTTGATCTGTCCTTTCCATGCCTTACATGCCCTTTGTACCCTTCCATATCTCTAGCTCCCCTCTCCGACTTTCAGTCTGAAGATGGGTCTCGACCCAAAACCTCACCTATTCCTCTCTAGAGATGCTGCCTGTCCCGCCGAGTTCGCCATTTTTGTGTCTATCTTCAAAGTAAGAACATACTTGGATCGTACCTTGTGCGAGATACTATAAGACGCAAATGACTTACAATAATTCAATAAAATAGCATAACAAGCTTCTATGCACAATAACAACTATACTGCAGTGGGCAGCTTTATGAACCGAACAGTTGGATACCTGAATTGAAAGCTGTTTGGCCTCTTTTTATTTGCTTCACCTACTGCAAGTGAACTGTGGCAAACAGTGGGAGACTGGCCATTAGCCCAGACCAACTATGGCGAGCGCAAACACGGTCTATGACAGGAAATAACCAAGCCTCCTGGTTATAGCCTGAAAATCTATAAAAAACAGTATTGGGACTTAAAGTTAAAACATTTCTGCAAAATGACTGCATGCCAACATTTATAAATCATGGTTTTATCGTGAAATGTTTATTTAAATGTAAGGTTGAGAGAGAAAAAAAAAATCTGAAACAAAAATAATGTCACAAATCTGAACAAGACCCATAGTATAAATTAATGTTGGGAGCAGATATTGAAAAGAAACAGCATACTGAATATTTGGGAACTGGACTCTGTAGAAACCGATGAATAGAAATTAAATCAAATTTTACAGTAAAAAGCAAAGTGCTGGAGAGACTCAGCGGATCCGGCAGCATCTGTGGAGGGAATGAACAGACAATGATTGAACAGATGACAAGCGCAGGCTGGTGGGACTAGTGAAGATCGGGCATGTGCTTGGCATGAGCATGTTCGGCCGAAGGGCCTGTTTCCATGCTGTATGACTCTAAGACTCATTCCTATGTCGCCCTTTCTGTCCTGGGCCTTGCAAATTGGAAGAACAAGATTGGAAGAACAGCATTTCATATTCCGACCAGGTAGCTTACAGTCCAAGGGTATGAACAGTGAACACACCAATTTCAAGCATTACTCACTCCCGACATCATCCCCCGTTTCCCCTCCCCCCTCCTCTTCCGCTACAATCCCACCCCAGTGCACACACTTTCCTCCATCTCACACCACCATAGTCACCCTGCTCCTTACCTCTCCTCCATATGTTCATCTCCCGTCTCCTAGCCACATACTTCTCCTTTATCCCCCCTCTTTCCCATCGCCACCATTTCGTCCATATCTGTGGAATTCTCTGCCTCAGAGGGTGGTGGAGGCAGGTTCTCTGGATGCTTTCAAGAGAGAGCTAGATAGGGCTCTTAAAAATAGCGGAGTCAGGGGATATAGGGAGAAGGCAGGAACGGGGTACTGATTGGGGATGATCAGCCATTGAATGGCGGTGCTGTCTCAAAGGGCCGAATGGCCTACTCCTGCACCTATGGTCTATTGTCTATCCCATCCTCTGGCTTTTTATTTCTCTCCTCCTCTTCCTTCACTTCAATTTAGAGTGATCAATTAATCTAGTGAGGGCAGGTGAGGGGAAACTGGAGCATCCTGAGGAAACCCATGTAGCTGCAGGGAGATTGTGCAAACTATACACACAAGGTACAGAGGTCAGGACTGAACCCAGGACGCTGGAGCTGTAAGGCGGCAGCTTTACTAGCTGCAGCACTGTGTCATTAACTCTGGAAGATCCCAGAAGACATTTATCTGGCCATCGGCCTCACCGAGAAGTTGCCAAGGTCACTAATGATGGGCTGGCAATCATCTGTCACGTCTTATCATTGTACCAAAATATATGAATTTGCGCTTTTATTATGAGGGAGTATTCCCCACTCGATTCCTCCCCTTTATCCACTTTTAGTGAGAGTGGATGAAAGCTTCTTGAATCTACTCCACTGATATTTACGTGGCTCCTTACTTACAACAGGATGCATGTTCATAAGTTACAGGAGCAGAATTAAGCCATTCGGCCCATCAATTCTACTCCACCATGGCCGGTCTATCTTTCTCTCTCCTCCATTCTCCTGCCATTTCCCCCAAACTCCTGACACCTGCATTGATGTTCAAGGGAAAATGATGGCAAAACCATGAAATTAGCTGAAAAGAATGAGAATATCACAATCCAGGCATTGCTAAATTGACTGCCATTGGAGTTTATCAAAGAGGCATTGGTAGATAAGGTGCAATTTTGGACCGCCTCTACTTTAAAGGGAGTAAGATGAGGACAATAGCCAGCTGTCCATTGAAATAGTCAGCCCCAGGCTTAATGAAGGTTTCAACAACAGACTGGAGCAGGGACAAAGTTGGGTGATTTTATGACTTGGGTAATGACAAGGATATGTGAGCGAATACTCAGCTTGAGGTAACACATAATGCCAAGTTTGTGAAAAGTTCAGCTAATTTTCAGAGAGGGAAAGGAGTGGATTAGACAAAACTGTTTGTGATAGGGATTTAAGGTTACCGCTTCACATATCCCAGAGTAATCCATCTACACTTCACGCTACCTCGCTACCTCAGCAAGGCCACCACCAGAATCAAGGACCAATCTCACCCTGGCCATGTCTCCTTCACCCCTCTCCCTTCAGGCAAAAGGTATAGAAGTGTGGAAACACACACCTCCATGTTTCAGGGACAGTTTCTTCCCAGCTGTTATGAGGCAACTGAACCGTCTTATCACCAACTGGAGAGTGATGTTGCCTCATTGGAGACACTCGGACTACCTTTAAGGGGACTACTGGACTTTATCTTGCATTAAACATTATTCCCTTTGTCCTGTATCTGTACACTGAGATCATGTATAGTCTTTCCACTGACTGTATAGCACCCAACATACCTTTGACAATCATTTAAAAGAGAGACTCAAAATGCTGGAGTAATTACGGGACAGGCAGCATCTCTGGCCAGAAGGAATGGGTGACGTTTTGGGCTGGGACCCTTCTTCAGACTTCCACTCAGATTTGAAGAAAACCATTCCTGCACTCATGAATGCTGCCTGTCCCCTGTGTTACCCACGTGTCTATCTTCATTTAAACCAGCATCTGCAGTTCCTCCTACCAAGTTTGAGAGACGTTTGCCTCTTGTTTCTACACCTTGTACTTCTTATAAATACTCGAAAATGAAAAGCATAGTATAGGGAAATAACAAGGAGGATGGAATAAATAGTTCACGTTCACAAGTTATAGGAGTTGAATTAGGCCATTTGGCCCTTCGAGTCTACTCCACCATTCAATCGTGGCTGATCTCTGACTCCTAATCCCATTTTCCTGCCTTCTCCCTGAGGTGGATCATTCAAAGATTTAATGAAATCAGAAAAATAATTCCTATCCATGTTGTATCATGAGAGGAATAGATCATGTAGATGCACAGAGTCTCTTGCCCAGAGTAGGGCAATCGAGGACCAGAGGACATAGGTTCAAGGTAAAGGGGAAAAGATTTAATAGGAATCCTAGGGGTAACTTTTTCACACAAAGGGTGGTGGGTGTACGGAACAAGCTGCCAGAGGAAGTAGTTGAGGCTGGGACTACCCCATCGTTTAAGAAACGATTAAAGCCCTGTCCCACGGTACGAGTTCATTCCAAGAGCTCTCCCGCGTTTGCCCTGATTCGAACTCGGAGATTTGCGGTAATGGCCACACGTCGGTACTCAGGGCTCTCGTGGACATTTTTTCAACACGTTGAAAAATCTTCACGAGTCTTCCCGTGCTTACCTACCGTTAGCAAGTCTTCCTGAGTACCTGCCGTTAACGTTACGAACCGCTAAGAGATGGCCCCGAGCTCCAACGTACCCACTACATTCATTCTCCGTGCTTACCACGAGTTTGATTTTTTTTTTTAACTCGGGAGAGCACTTGGAATGTCTCGTACCGTGGGACAAGGCTATCAGACAGGTACATGGATAGGACAGGTTTGGAAGGATATGGACCAAGTGCGGGCACATGGGACTAGTGTAGCTGGGACATTGCCGGTGTGGACAAGTTGGACCAAAGTGCCTGTTTCCACACTATGACTCCATCATAGTCATAGAGACATAGAAAATAGGTGCAGGAGGAGGCGATTCGGCCCTTCGAGCCAGCACCGCCATTCATTGTGATCATGGCTGATCGTCCCCAATCAATAACCCGTGCCTGCCTTCTCCCCATATCCTTTGATTCCACCAGCCCCTAGAGCTCTATCTACCTCTCTCTTAAATCCATCCAGTGATTTGGCCTCCACTGCCCTCTGTGGCATGGAATTCCACAAATTCACAACTCTCTGGGTGAAAAGTTTTTTCTCACCCGAGTCTTAAATGGCCTCCCCTTTATTCTAAGACTGTGCCCCCTGGTTCTGGACTCGCCCAACATTGGAAACATTTTTCCTGCATCTAGCTTGTCCAGTCCTTTTATAATTTTATATGTTTCTATAAGATCCCTCCTCATCCTTCTAAACTCCAGTGAATACAAGCCTAGTCTTTTCAATCTTTCCTCATATGACAGTCCCGCCATCCCTGGGATCAATCTCGTGAACCTACGCTGCACTGCCTCAATCGCAAGGTAGTCCTTTCTCAAATTAGGAGGCCAAAACGGTACACAATTCTCCAGATGTGGTCTTACCACATCTGTGTTGCCATCTCTTCATAAATTGTTTACCGTGTTTGAGACATTCCGAGCTTCAAAAAGTGTAATATAAATGTAAATGTTTATTCCTTCAACAGCCCATGTGTTTTATTGGTCATTATATTTACTTTTATGATGTAATGTTGACTTTCACACTCAAACATGCACATTCAGCATATTTGTTTTAATCTTTAAAAGTTACTGATCTACTGAAAATTTACACAGTTGTTTGGTGTGCACGGCATTGTCAATACCAGTTTGGTTGCCTGGATTTGAAGGTATTAGCTATCAGGAATGGTTGGGCAACCATGAGCTATTTTTAACTGAAACTTCGAAGGCTGAGGGGAGTCCTGACACAAGTTGGTAAATTATAAGCATAGTTAGAATCTTTTCAAAGGCCAGAAATGCCAAAGACTAGAGGTATCGCTTTAAGGGAGAAGGGAGATGTGTGGTGCACATTCTTTTTTACAGAGGAAGGTGGTGGGTGCCTGGACCACGCTGCTAGGGGTAATTTAGTTGAGAGATTCAACATGGAAACAGGCCCTTTGGCCCAACAAGTCTGCGCTGACCAGCAATCCCCACACATTAACACTATCCTGCACACCTGGGACAACTTACAATTTTACCGAAGCCAATTAACCGACAAACCTGTACGTCCTTGGAATGTGGGAAGAAACTGGAGCACATGAAGAAAACCCAAGCAGGTCACAATTGGAACATACAAATTCCATATAGATAGCACCCGTAGTCAGGATCGAACGCGGGTCTCTGGTGCTGTAAGGCAGTGACTATACTGCTGTGCCACCGTGACACCGGGTGGTGGTGTGGACAGACTGGATAGCACGTTAAATAGTGGTATTTAAGAGGCTTTTCGATAAGACACATGGATATGTACGGAATTGAGGGATACTGGTCTCATGCAGCTAGAAAACCCTATCATGTGCAGTCCGGGCCAAAGAGTCTTTTCCTCTGCTCCACTGTTCTTTCTATATTTGCTCAATCAGTTTCTTACATCAGTTTTTGAAGTCATATTCTTTCAAATCTTATAGAAATACACTATTCCCAGATCTTTCCAGCTCTAAGTAAGAAATACCCAGCAAGTTCAAATATACGTTGGTCCAATTATGTTAATAATGTACCTTCTTTAATCTCTTTGGGAATAGAACATATATAGTTGTCAATGTTAATAGCACAATATTCGAGGAGGCTTTGATCTCGACATCACTGTAGAAAAATTCCCTATGTTTCCCCAACTTTCTAACTTAGTAGGCCATCGGTCATGACTGACCATGGTGGGATGCAAGCCTGTGCGATGTCATGTGGAGGACAGGCTGGTGCCCATGCAGCACATCCCCCCTCTCCACATCGCTGATCGATCCAAAGGAACAGCAGGGCCGTTACAGTTTGGCACCAGCGCCGTCGCAGGAGCTGCCAGAGCGAGGTTGTAGACAACGACAAACTGCCTTAGGGGCTCCGACTCCGTATTTTCTTGAGGTTTACTCCAGGAGCCTTTTCCATGACTGGATGTGGCCACAAGGCAGTGGAGGTTTTAAATCAGAGTTTTCCCTCTCCTAGATGGACTGCCTTCCCAGGCTGATGAGCCCCATCTCCCCGAGACTCGTGGGGACGGAGCTTCTACCTTCCCGTGCAGGTCTATAGCACCTGCCCACTGCCCAGAAACTTACATAAAATAATACAGCACAGGAAGAGGCTCTTCGGCCCACAATGTTTTTGCCGAGCGAGATGCCATGTTAAATTAAACTGCTCTGCTTGCACGTGATCCATATTCCTCCAGTCCCTGCATATTCATGTCCGTATCCAAAAGTCTCTTAAATGCAACTATCCTATCTGCCTCAACTACCACTCCTGGCAGTTCGTTCCAGGCACTCATCACCCTCTGAGTTAAAAAAAACCCGCCTCACGTATCCTCTTTAAACTTTGCCGCTTTTACCTTAAAGCCATGTCCTCTGCTTGACATTTCCACTCTGGGAAAAAGATCTGACCGTCGTCTACCTTATCGATGCCTCTCATAACTTGAGATACTTCCATCAGGTCTCCCTTCAGCCTCCGATGCTCCAGAGAAAACAATCCAAAGATTGTCCAACCGCTCCTTGGAGCAAATAACTTCTGATCCAGTCTGCATTCTGGTAAAGCCGTTCTTACAGAAAAGACCATGAAGAAATGTTCATAAATTCTAGGAGCTGAATCAGGACATTCGGCCCCTCAAATCTACTCCGCCATTCAATCATGCCTGATCTATCTTGCCCTCTCAACCCCATTCTGCTGCCTTCTCGCCATAACCCCTGACACCCATACTAATGACTTTATTCCTACTATAACTCTAATCAATAATCGATCAATCTGCGCCTTAAAAATACCCAATTACTTGGCCTCTACAACCATCTGTGGCAATGAATTCCATAGATTCACCACCCTTCGACTAAATAAATTCTTTCTCATCTCCTTTCTAAAGGTATGTCCTTTTATTCTGAGGCTGTGGTTTCTGGTTGTAGATTAATCACAACCGGGTTAGTACCTTCTTGATATCGACGCCTTCCTATGTTTGCCAAGACGAGGTAGTCAATATCAATTAAATTAGTTTTATGCAATGTATTATCCAGGCTCTGAAAAATGCATTGTTGTAAATGTTTCAAATGGCACAACAGTACGTCTTCAGTACAAGTTGCCGTGTGAAAAATCAATGCCCTGCCAGCAGACCAGAAGTGAATTAGTCCTCACAATCTAATAGAAAAGGGCCTGTCCCACGAGCATGCGACTCCATGCGGCAAGCGCGACCTAAGCGACTCCATGCGGCAAACGCTGTCTAACGTGATCGCTTGAGCCGTACGGCCTCGCTGGGCCGGTCCCACTTCGATCGCCGGAGCCGTATGGAGTTGTGCAGAGCTGGTCCCGACATCGCGCGGGGCTCCGAAAAACTGACCGTGTTCAAATATTCCGCACGGCAACGTCCTGCCGGCCCACAGCCGTCTCAACACCGTATGTCACGCGCAAACTTCCCGCGGACTTCGCTCGCACTTCATGTCACTCACTCGACCTCCGCGCGACCCCCGCTTCTGGTTTGGTCGCGCTTGCCGCATGGAGTCGCTTAGGTCGCGCTTGCCGCATGGAGTCGCATGCTCGTGGGACAGGCCCTTTAATCCTCAAGAACAAAGGGGGATCACTGTGAGAGGGGGGGAGAGAACAAAGGAGGACCCATTGTGGGGGGACCACTGCGAGGGGGGAGGGGGAACAAAGGAGGACCTGGTGTAGTGGGTCTGCCCTGAGCGGGGGGTTGAGGGGAGAGAACAAAGGAGGACCTGGCGTGGGATACTTTGTAACTTTGTCACTGCCCTTTATGTAGCGATGCTTTGCATACCTTGCAAAACAAAGAATCTCACTATGACTTGTCACATGTGACAATATAGTATTAATTCATTCATTAAGTGAAAACCCCGATCCAATAAAAACAATGTTCATGGCATTTCAGTTCTAATCCAACAGGAGTTGAAGTTAAACACAACTATCAAAAGTGAAATAAATACTTTGAATAGAATTCACAGGAATTCTAAGGAAAAATGTTACCATGTTAATCCAGGTAAAACGATTCTGTTAACAAAACAGATCTGATCTGATGTGGAAAGAAAATAGTTTAGGAGCACTCCTAAATATTTTCTTGTCAGCAGTTTTAAGTAAATCAAATTCAACTAAATGATATTTGGATACACCAGTAATCATAGTCACATCCATTTAAAATAATAAACAAAGGTTGTTTTTTTTTTTGTCCTGTTGTAAATCTAGAAATAAAATGCCTCATAACCAAATGATTAAAAATGGCAACCTTTGCAGGGCAACTTAAGAGTAAAGAATAAATGAAATAAGCCAGATCATATTTAGATCTGTATTTTAACACCTTACACCATTTGTTTCTGTCTCCTTCTCCCCTGACTCGGTCTGAAGAAGGGTTTCAACCCGAAATGTCACCCATTCCTTCTCTACAGAGATGCTGCCTGTCCTGCTGAGTTACTCCAGCATTTTGTGTCTATCTTCAGTGTAAATCAGCATCTGCAGTTCCCTTCTACACATTTCATCTGCTCCACTGCAAAATCTCCTCAAGATATGCCTACTTTGACAGTTCTCCTCATCTCTCGCTGCTCCCACTCTGTGATTGCTCCTTCTCTCCAGCTCTACGAACACATTTTAACCCAGACTTGCTATCACAGCAACGTGTGATTTTCCCTCAACTAACAATGTGCCATGAAACACTTCCTTGAGCATCGTCCCCTTTGATCTATCTTCGGTGTAAACCAGCATCTGCAGTTCCTTCCTACACAAGATCATATTTATCTTCAGTTGGTGTGTTTTAGGATAGTTAATTAACTAAACAGTTGCAATGTGTCAGAAGATGAGGTGCTGCTCCTCGAGCTTGCACTGAGCTTCTTTGGAACAGCGGGGCCACAAGGAACTGCAGAATGAATTCCCGATCTTCCAATCTACCTTGCACTTTTTGGATCTGAACTTTCTCTGCAGCTGTAAAACTACATTCTGCACTGTATATTTATTCTTTTATACTATCTGATGTACATGCGCCTTGATTGATTTGTTCGGATAGCACACAAAACAAACGTTTTTCACTCTATCTCGGTACACATGACAATAGTAATTCAATACCAATATCAGGTTTAAAATTTGAATTAAGCATGCACATGATAAATCCAAAAATTGGAAAATGTGATGGTGAAAAGGTATCAGACTCAGTTTACATAAATCTGAAAAATCTAATTAATCTGTAACTTGTCAAATTGGCTTGGTAACCATAGGATATATTTGCAGCGACAATTAAATTATAAAATTACATGACTTGTGGGATTCTATATTCATATATTCTGACCTATTCAACTGACAATGTTCTCTGTTTTTCTGACACTACAATTAAAGATCATGTTCCTAATCTGACAAGCTTTCAAAAGAACTTTCAACAAGTCATTCGCTCCTTTATTCACAAATACTCTGCAAATCTTCCTTGGCTCCCTCATTAAAACGGTGCAGGGATTATGTAGCAAACGTGCTGGTGTGGTAATTTTAAAATCAACCTTGATGGGCTGAATGGCCTAATTCTCCTCCTATCACTTATGAACATCAAAATCTTACATTTATTTCCACCAATCAACCCGTTTTGCTTGACAGACTGACTACCTGTTAAGTCGCTGTTGAGAAGTAAAACAACTCAAAGATTTCTAATTTGTGATAAAACCATAAACAATATACATTGAAAAACATTTTGAAACCATCCTACACAACCATTACATAAAAATCAAGTTTCAACCTGTGACACTTCAGCTTTATATGACATTTAAACAGATGGATTATGATTATTAAGGTTCCCCAAAAAATACCTCAAAGGCTATACATGAAGCAGCTGTCTGTGCAATGCCTTTGTTTTTAACTGTTGAAGGTAATTTTTAATTAAGTCATTACGCATGGCCGTTGGCAAGGGCCTGTTTCGTGATTTTTCCTTAAGTCTGTGTGCTTTTGCTGCAGGAACCCTTATCTCTGCAAACATTGTGGCTACACAGCAGATGGCTTTTTGTCAACACCTTTCTAATGGGGTTCTTGTGCAAATAGATGTAAATAAGGGCTCACTGACAGGTTTCTCCTGAATAAAGCTGAAGGAACAAGGCAGAAAAATAGACCCGTCTATTCTGAAGAGATAAAACAGAAAATAAAGTGCTGATAATCCAAAATAAAATCAGAACATGACAAATACAAATCAGTAATAGATGCAAAATGCTGGAGTAACTCAGCAGGGTCAGGCAGCATCTCTGAAGAAAAGGAATAGGTGACGTTATTCGCGTCAAAACCCTTCTTTTACTCCAGTTTCTTGCATCTATCTTTGGTTTAAACCAGCATCTGCAGTTCTTTCCTACACAAATACAAATCATAGATGCAAAAAGCCGGAGTAACTCAGCAGGTCAAGCAGCATCTCTGGAGAAAAGGAACAGGTAACATATCGGGTCGAGACCGTTCTTCAGACTGAGTCAGGGGAAACGGAAATCAGTGTTGCTGAGACCACAATGAAAAACTGGATGGAATAGTTTCCCCCCATTTCTTCCCAACCTAGTATCCAGTTGGCAAACATTCCACACGGCAGCTATTCACACATGCTTTTTCCAATTCAATATAATACATTTCCTGTTCAATGAAGACAGAAGGAACTGCAGATGCTGGAATCTTGCTGGAATACAAACTGCTGGAGGAACTCAGCAATTCAAGCAGCAACTCTGGAGGATGTGAATAGATGACATGTCAGACTGGAGCAGGGTCCTGACCCAAAACGACACCTATCCATGCCCTCCAGAGATGCTGCCTGGATGTTGGAAGTTCAAGACGTTGGTCAAAAATTCAACTGTGATATCGAAATAAAGCTGTAGATCTCAATTTGTAATTACAGCTTAAAAGTGATTTAGTTGTCCAAAACCTTATACATTAAAAGATAAAACTAAAATGAAGACTTGTGAATTTCAAATGGCTTTCACCTCCCTATCAAAATATTCCAAAGTTCTTTCCAGACAACATAGAACTTCTGCCATGCTGTTACTGTTAGAGTGCAGAATCTGCCAATTTTATACTTAGGCAACCACTGGATAATCCGATTAGGGTCACGATGGCACAGCGGTAGAGTTGCTGCTTTACAGCGCCAGAGACCCGGGTTTGATTGTGACCACAGGTGCTGTCTGTATGGAGTTAGTACGTTCTCTCTATGACTGCGTGGGTTTTCTCCAGATTTGTAGGTTAATTGGCATTGGTAAAAACTGTGAATTGTCCCTAGTGCGTAAGGTAGTGCTAGTGTACGGGGTAATCGTTGGTCGGTGCAAGCTCGGTGGGCCTAAGAGTCTGTTTCTGCGTTGTATCTCCAAAGTCTAAAGCTGTTTATAAATGTTGAAGTATAGACATTGCCCAGGATTCCTGGAATCAGGCCCTTCGGCCCACGAAGTCCAGCCAACCAGCGATCCCCGCACACTAACACTACCCTACACACACTAGAGACAGTTTACAATCATCCCCAGTTAATTAACCTACCTGTACGTCTGTGGAGTGTGGGAGGAAACCAGAAATCCTGGAGGAAACCCGCACAGGTCACAGGGAGAACGTACAAACTCTGTACAAACTAGCAACCGTAGTCAGGATCGAACCCGGGTCTATGGCGCTGTAAGGCAAAAACCTTACCGCTGCACCACCGTGCAGCCATATATTTGTGAGCCATATACGAACTGCTGGAATTAAATGAACTGCTGGAATTTTAACAGTAATGAAATATATGTGATTAGCAAGGTCAACTTGACAACAAATTATTAAGATTTTGCAGCAGTAATTAAAAATTCAAATCAACCTTGGAGACACAGGAACTACACATGAAGGAATTTTGAGTAAAACACAAAGTTCTGCAGTAACTTGGAGGGTCAGGCAGCATCTGTGGAGGGAATGGACAGATGAGATTTTGGATCGGTCGATTCTTCAGACTGAAGAAAGGTACTGACCTAAAATGTCACATCTCCACATTTTCCAGAGATGCTGCCTGACATGCTGAGCTACTCCAGCACTTTACATGTTTAATCAAAGCAAGCTTGTTTTTTTGCAGTTTATTGCAGTTGGCTTTAAATATATTGGTCATTAACTCTCAAGCACAGTAGGTGCTCTCACAACAACATGTGACAAATCAACTACTTTAAAAGACAGTTTAGAATCACATACCATGAAACAACCCATTTAATCGGGCTCCTTTTAACCGGAACCTTTAGACCTACAGATTATCAAGTCAGGAACAAAGTTATCTGGAAAGAGAACTTTTACCCAGGGTAGAGGAATTGAGAACCAGAGGACATAAGTTTAAGGTGAGGAAGGAAAGTTTTAATAGGAACCTGAGCAGCAGCTTTTTTACACAAAGGTTGGTAGGTATATGGAACGAGCTGCCGGAGGAGGTAGTTGAGTCACAATGTACAAGAAATATTTAGACGGGTACGTGGATAGGATAGGTTTAGGGGGATATGGGCCAAACGCAGGCAGGTGTGACTAGTGTAGATGGAGCATGTTAGTTGGATTGGGTAAGTGGGACTCGAGGGCCTGTTTCAACACTGTATGATGCAATAACTCCAAGTATTTGGATGTCACTTTCCCCAAACTGTGGGCTGATTAGCACAACATCAAAACACCAAGTTAGATTTTCCAGAAGCAATGAAGAATATTTCAGATCTTTGAAGAATATTTCAAATCTTTTCTGCAGTTGAAATGTGTGATTCCCATCCACATATTTTCCTATAACAAAATAAGTAAATAGAATGCAAGAAAGTGTATTCATCCATAATTTTAACATCACTCTTATGTGGGAAATGTCTGACCAGAAGATAAATTCTGAACAAACAAAAATTGGCCAAATAATTATATTGAACAGTCTAAACTATTTAAAAATATATATGCTTTTTCCTTTGGTAATTACATATCCAGAATAACTAGCTGCAGTTAATCAATATGATTGTGCAAAATAAGATATAAAAAGAATCGAGACATAAATAAAATTGCTCGAAAAATAATAATTCAGAAAGTATTCAAGTGTTGAGGGTAGCACAGTGGAGCAGATTGTAGAGTCCTGCATTGTAGCATTGGTGACCCGGTTTCCATCCTGACTTTTTTTTGTAAAGAGATACAGTGCGGAAACAGGCCCTTCGGCCCACCATGTCCACACCGACCAGCGATCCCCGCACATTCACACTATTCTACACACGCTAGGGACAATTTACACTTATACCAAGCCAATTAATAGACAATAGACAATAGGTGCAGGAGTAGGCCATTCGCCCCTTTGAGCAAGCACCGCCAATGTGATCATGACTGATCATCCACAATCAGGACCCCGTTCCTGCCTTCTCCCCATATCCCCTGCCTCCGCTATCTTTAAGGGCCTTAGCTAGCTCTCTCTTGAAAGTATCAGAGAGCCGGCCTCCACCGCCCACTGAGGCAGAGAATTCCACACTCACAACTCTCTGTGTGAAAAAGTATTTCCTCATCTCCGTTCTAAATGGCTTACCCCTTATTATTTTTATTAACCTACTTCTTATTAACCTACAAACCTGTACGTCTTTGTAGTGTGGAAGGAAACGGAAGGGGAACGTACAGACTCCTTACAGACAGCACCCGTAGTCGGGATGGGTCTCTGGCGCTGCAAGGCAGCAACTCTACCACTGCACCACCGTCATATCTGTGATGAGATTGTGTGTTCTCCCTATAACGTTGTGGATTTCCTCCCACATCCGAAAAATGTGCAAGATGGTTGGTTGATTTACCACTGTAAGCTTCCCCCAGAGTGCAGGTGAGTTGGAGAATCGGGGGCAGTTGATAGGAATTGGGGGGGAAACAAAAGTGGCACCTGGGAAAATTAGCGCAAATGGGCATTTGATGGTCGTTTGTGGTCTGGGTGGCCTGTAGGCCCTGTTTCCCGTTATATAGCACTATGATCATCACCTCATTCTCATCTTTATCCCAACCCCATTATCTATTTATTTATGCCATTTTATTAAAACCTTTTGCGTTTTAATACAGCACAGATTGACACAGTGAAATGTGATTACTTTATTAAATGTCTACTATGTTCTGTGTGCTGAAGCAAAGCAAATATTTCATTGTCCTATCAGGGACACATGACAATAAACTCACTTGAACTTGAAGACACTTCTGATCAGGCTGCAAACATCTCCTTGTTATTACATTCTTACGGCTTGAGATTACAAACTAACATTTGAACTAAGTTTTGAAAGATTGGCGTGTTCCAGGAGATGATGCCTTTCGGATGAGACATTGAAACTAGGTAAAATCTTCATTCCCAGATAAAACAAAGATTTTTGAGAAATATTTATAGTGGAACAGAGGAGATCTATAATGAATCCCATCCCTTCTTCGGGACCTGGCAGTGAGTAGTCATAGAGTCATAGAGTGTGGAAACAGGTCCTCCGGCTCAACTTATCCACACCGACCAACATGCCCCACCTAAACTAGTCCCACCTGCCTATCTTTGGCCCATATCCCTCTAAACCTGTCCTATCCATGTACCTGTCTAAATGTTTCTTCAACGTTGCAATAGTCATAAATCATAAAACAATACAACACAGGGACAGGCCCTTCATGGTCTCTCATCCCTGTTTACTGCTATGTATAAACTGATGGCTTTTCCACATATTAGTGACTGCCTTTTTGAAAGTAATTGAACAGCTGTAAAGTATTTTGAAAAACAAAGGGAGACACAAAATGCTGGAGTAACTCAGCGGGACAGGCAGCATCTCTGGAGAGAAGGAATGGGTGACGTTTCTGGTCGAGACCCTTCTTCAGACTGATTTTGAAAAACAATCCGGAATGTACCAGTAGGGATAATTGATTCACTTCTGTGTTATGCATTCTATGCAAATCTAATAAATTCCAAGGAACATAATGCCATTGTGAGTACACACCTTCTTTTATATTTAAAACATTGGGAGGATTAAGTCATGATATAGTGCCAATATAGAAAATTCAATGTCAACAACGCAATTATTTCAAGTTCTTACTGAACACTTCACCTAGTTATTGAACAATAAAAAATATAAAATTTAACTCAGATAACCATTACACAGTTTATCTTTAAATCATTTCAAACAGATATTTCAATTACAGGCGGCCCAAACATTGCGAAGGGGATCCGTTCGTACAAAATCGTCCGCAATGCTAATTTCTGTAATGTTGGTGGCACAGTGGCGCTGTGATAGCATTGATGCCTTACAGCGCCAGAGATCCGGGTTCGATCCTGACTTCGGCTACTGTCTGTACGGAGTTTGTACATTTTCCCCGTGACCGCGTGGGTTTCCTCCGGGTGCTTCGGTTTTATCCCTCACCCCAAAGACGTACAGGTTTGTAGGTTAATTGACTTTGGTAAATTTGAAAATTGCTCCTCGTGTGTAGAATAGTGCTAGTGCACAGGGTGATGGTAGGCGTGGACTCGGTGGACCGAAGGACCTGTTTCTACGCTGTATCTCTAAACTAAGCCTTTTCTGTGAAAGGCTTAGAGTGGATGCAGAGAGGTAGAATGTTTCCACTAGTGGGAGAGCCTAGGACTAAAGGTCATACATAGCCTCAGAATTAAAGGATGTTCTTTTAAGAAGGAGATAAGGAGAAATGTCTTTAGTCAGAGGGTAATGAATCTGTGGAATTCTTTGCCACAGAAGGCTGTGGAGGCCGTCAGTGGATATTTTTAAGGCAGCGATAAATAGATTTTTGATTAGTGCAGGTATTAGAGGTTATGGAGAGAAGACAGGAGAATGGGGTTAGGAGGGAGAAATAGATCAGCCATGATTGAATGGCGGAGTATACTTGGCGCAATTCTAATCCAGCACTTATGACCTTATGACATTTTCTAGCCACTCAGACTGCCGACTGCAGCAGTTAATGCAATGATTGATGGCAGACCAATTTCCCTCCTGGGATAAATAAAGTTTTATCGTATCATATATTAGGTGAGACTAGTGAGACTAATGTAGATGGGACATGTTGGCCAGTGTGAGCAAGTTGGGCCGAAGGGCTTGTTTCCATGCTGTATCACTCTCTGACTATTACCATGATACCAGCTACTTAATTTATATGCATATTGGAACACAGAACAGCACAGCACAGGAATAGGCCCATCGGCCCACAATGTCTGTACCGAACGTGATGCCAAGACAAACTAATATCATCAGCCTGCACATAATTCATATCCCTGCACATCCATGTACCTATCTAAAAGCCCCTACTGATATATCCGCCTCCTCCACCAACACCCCTGGCAGCAAGTTCCAAGCACCCACCACTCTCTATATTAAAAAAAAATGGCCTCACACTTCTTTAAACAATGATCCTCTCACTTCTCACCTTAAACCTATGCCTCTAGCCTTTGACATTTCTACCTAGGGAAAAAGATTCTGACTATATATTCTGTATATCCTATATATGCTTCTCGTAACTTTAAATAAATCTATTAGGTCTGTAGGATCTACTGAATCCCATGACAGAAAGCAAAGAACAACCGACACTTAGCTGAGCCAGACACCACGTGTCTCGTTTATTCCTTTTACATACATTTTCACCGGTCATAACCAGTGTGTAGATAAGGCCAATTAGTGCGTCTGTGCTTGGAGTTGTTATTGAGCTCTCGTGGCTGGACCTTCTCGTGAGAAGGTGACAGACAGGCTTAAACAAAACCAACGTGGGCGTGAAGGCCCCACAGGTCTGTTCTCAACCTCCAACGCTCCAGAGAAAACGATTCAAGTCTGTCGAAACTCTCCTTGCAGCTAATATCCCCGAATCCAGGCAGCATTTTGGTAAACTGCTTCTGAACTCTCTCCAAAGCCTACACATTCTTCCCGTAATGGGGCAACCAGAACTGCATTCAATAATGCAAATGCATTCTTATAAAGTTTCATCCTGACTTTCTGCTTCTTTACTCAAAGCTCCAATGAATGAAAGTAAACATACCATAATGTCGTCTTTACCAACCTAATGTGTTGCCGTATTCATGGAGCTATGGATTTGGACCCCAAGATCCCTCTGTACATCATTGCATTTGAGGTTCTTGCAATTATCTATATATATTCACCCTGTCATTTCTTCACCCAGTTCTATAGCTGATCTATATCCCACTGACAACCTTCCTCGCAGTCCGCGACTCCAACAATCTAGGGGACAATTTAAGGCTGCGCAGGGGCATGTAGTGGTAGAGTAGCTTCCTTTCAGCGCCAGAGTCCCAGATTTGATCCTAACTATGGGTGCTATTTGTACGGAGTTTGTATATTCTCCCTGTGACTGCGTGGGTTTCCTCTGGGGTGCTCCGGTTTCTTCCCTTACTCCAAAGACGTACAGGTTTGTAGGCTAATTGGCTTTGGTAAAATTGTAAATTGTCCATAGTGTGTAGGATAGTGCGAGTGTACCGGGTGATCGCTGGTCGGCACGAACTCGGTGGGCCGAAGAGCCTGTTTCCGCGTTGTATCTCTAAAATCTACAAACTTACTAACCAATCTATCTACATGCACACACATCACAAACAAAGCACAGATCCCTGTGGAACTCCACTGTTCATAAACCTCCAGCTAGAATAACATTCTTCCACCACAATCCTTTGTTGTCTATCAGCAGTCCAGTTCTGAATCCATACTACTAAAGTCACTGTGAATCAAGTGCATCTTAATCTTCTGGATCAGCCAGCCATGGGTGACTTTATCAAATGCATATCCACTGCCTACCCTCATCGATCTTGTCGCCTGTTCTTAGACATCTCAGGTGAGATCAGATCAGATTAGTTTATTGCCATATACTGTATACCAGGGTGCAATCAAATTCTTTGTTCACATGAAGCTCACAGATTAAACAGTAAATACACAGCAACGATCAATGAAATAATAAAAACAACGACAAACATCAGATTGGTGCAAGATTACACTGCAAAAAATTCCATAATGCAAAAGTACAATAATGTAATAACTAAATGAAATTGGGTTAAAAGCTAGAGTATATGGCAGCACCTCCAGGAATGGGGTGTGAAAGAAAGAGGTAACTTATTCAAGAGTCTGAGAGTTTAAATTGTTTTTTAATTTATAGATGCAGCATTGAACATCCTTTCAACCCACCGATTCCACACCGACCATCGATTACCCGTTCACACGAGAGTCATACAGCACGTAAACAGGCCCTTCAGCCCACCTCATCCATGCTGACCAAGATGCTCCATCTTAGCTAGTCCGCATTCGGTCGTGGGGGCTGTTCTTAAGTCTAGATAACTGAGCTTTCAAGCTCCTGCATCTTTTCCAAGAAGGTAGAGAAAAGGAAATGGTCAGGGTGACACGTATCCTTAATGATACTTCCAGCCTTCCTGTTAAGGTGGACAAGATGGAGGTAACTGACCAGGACTGTGATGGACCATGTATTCATTGCCACAGACGGCTGTGGAAACCAAGTCAACAGATATTTTTAAGGTGGACATTGATAGATTCTTGATTAGTCAGTACTTGGGGATTATGGGGAGAAAGCAGGAGAATGGGGTTGAGAGGGAAAGATAGATCAGCCATGATTGAATGACGGAGTAGACTTGATGGGCCGAATGGCCTAATTCTGCTCCTGGAACCTATGCACTGTGCTGGGTTCACCATTCTCTGCTGGTTCTGATGGTCGAGAGCAGAGTAGCTTCCATACCAGGCAGAGATGCTTTGCGTCAGGAAACCTTCAAGTTTGAGAGATTCTTCACTGACATGGCAAAATCTTCCCGAGTGTCTTAGAACTTTCCCTGTAGCCGTAACCCTTTGTTCTGCACTCTGTTTATTTTCTATTCCGCACAGCCTAATATACTTGTGTGATTGGACTAGATAGCATGTATAAATGGTTTATCGCTTTAACTCGGTAAATGTGACAGTAATCAACCAGTTTCAACAGAGCACTCAGGATGCAGTTGGGGGGGGACCTGGAGTTCATTTGTGAAGAACATACAGGTATCCAATGTAAATGACGGGAGCAACACACCTCCACCAAAACCACCCATCAAACTATCCTGTCAGGATGCGAAGGAAAGAACTGAAGATGCTGAAGATGTTCTGAGGAAGGGTCTCGACCCGAAACGTCACCCATTCCTTCTCTCCAAACTGTCATGTCAGATATTTACTGCCCCATCTGCAGAAGATTGGTCCCCTCAGCCGACTCATAACAGAAATGGAAGCAAATCATCTTGGTACCAAGGGACTACCCAAGAAGGAGTTTCAACTTCAGTGCAGTTTTTATGGTTCCCACCTGTCTACTTCACAATAAAACACAAAAGAAAGTTGCTGTTCCATGGATGGATACACCCGCCAACATTTGCACGGGCAGAATGAATTACGCATCAAATGCAGTCACCATTCTCTTTAGAACGAACAGCGGCTTCTATGTGCAAAGGAAGACCTCACCCACAGCAAATAAAATTATGATTAAAACAAAAAGGCATTGCAGACTCCCAGCATCTGCAGGAAGGAGGAAAAATGCTGGAAATACTCAGCAGTTCAAGCAGCTTTTATAATACAAGAAACTATTAAACATGCACATACCTGGCCAATTCCTCTGATTAATTAGTATACTAGACCAAGTGGGACCACAACGCAATTTTCCACCACTCACCCGTTCCCCCAACGCAATATTCCACCACTCACCCATAGCCCCCAACTGTGCAGGTGCGGCTCTTTCCCCCTCATCCCCCGGCACTCCCTCCCTCTTTTTAAACTTTAAATTAAAAAATCGAATTCCCTTGCCCTGCCCCTACCCGTTGAAATGTTTCAAATGACAGGACTCAGTGTCCTGCCTTTGTAACATTTGTAACGGGCAGGGGCAGGGCAAGGGAATTGGATTTTTTAAAGTGAGAAGTTGAATTTTTGAAGTTTAAAATGTGAGTAACGTAAAATATACCATCAATCTGAACGAAACTTGATGAAAACACACCACAGGACAATGGTGAGTAAGGTGGTCCAAAAATTGTAGCGGTATTGTGTACCGTTTTGCCGTAGTTCCGGGAGCACCACACAGACAGACTTATAGAGACATATAAACAAACAAGATGAGAGTTTTAGTAATATATAGATAGATAGATGTTTATAGTTAGCCAAAGCATTGAAAGTATTCCCTGCATTTCTTGAAAGAAATATAATGTGAACTTTTATGCTCTTTATAACAGGAAAATGAAGCAATCTACATTTCACCAAAAGGGTAGCAACTTCAAGTCACAAGCTTCCAATTGTACAATTTCAATACTAATTATGCCTTTGAACTCGGAACGTAAGTTTGAATTTTCAATCGGTCCTAGCAACTTCCACTTAAACAATGCCTTTTAAGACCCCTTACTCTTCCGCATTTCATGAGTGCAACAAAACAAAAATAATCCCGGGGATGATTGGGTTCTAATATGATGAGCATATGACAGCTTTGGGCCTGTTCTTGCTAGTTTACAAGGATGAGGGGAAACCTAATTGAACCGAAGAGTGAAAGGCCTAGATAGAATAGATGCGGAGAGGATGGTTCCACTCGTGGGAGAGTCTAGAACCAGAGGGCACAGCCTCATAATAAAAGGACATACCTTCTAAAAGGATATGAGGAGAAATGTCTTTAGTCAGAGGGTGGTGAATCTGTGGAATGCTTTGCCAGGCAGCTGTGATGGCCGTCAATGGGTATTTTTAATGCAGAGATTGACAGGTTCTTGATTCGTAAGTGTGTCAAATGTGATGGGGAGAAGGCAGAAACATGGGGTTGAGAGAGGAGATAGATCAGCCATGTTTGAATGGCAGAGTAGACTCGATGGGCCGAATGGCCTAATTCTGCTCCCATGACATGAACTAGATGAAGAAAGATAAAGTAAGAAAGTTGATCAAAGATTAGCAAAAGGGGTCAATTTGTATCAATAGTTATATACTATGTAGGAAAGAACTGCAGATGCTGGTTTAAATCAAAGTCTCGACCCAAAACGTCACCCATTCTTTCTCTCCGGTGATGCTGCCTGTCCCACTGAGTTACTCCAGCATTTCGTGTTTACCAAAGATTATATGCTACTTTCTTTCCCCAGGGTGGAAATATCAAAGACTAGAGGGCATCGCTATGGGTGAGAAAGACAAAGTTTAATGGGGATGTGCGGAACAAGTGTTTTTTTTCCACAGAGAATGGTGGTTGCCTAGAATGCACTACCAGAGATGGTGATAGAGGCAGTTGTGATAGAGACAGATACAACAGTGGCATTTATGCGGCCTTTAGATTGACAGAGAAAAGAGGCATATGGATCACATGCAGGCAGAGGAGATTAATAATAAATATGACTAAAAAATGCAGAGTGTGGGTTAGAGAGTATGGACCAAATGAAGGCTCTCTATACATACACAATATCAAACGACACACTCAGTCAATAATAGGCACAAATTCAACTTAAGAGGAACATAATTGTGAATTGGATGCAAACAGGGCTGGAAACTAAATGCATAAACATCAATGATGAAAGAAAATATCACAAAAGATATGCAGATCCTACAGGTAGAATAAAGAACAGAAAAAGATTGCCAACTCCAGTTGGAGATGTGTGTGGGCCACTTTTACTAGCCTCGATATGGCTTAATGCAAAATGCAGATCTTGAACAAATTACACAGCAAAGACACGGTGATTTTAATAGGAAGTTTTTACTTTCAAATATATTGTTAAGCAAACCACGACTATCTGAATAAACAGGTCGGGTTCAATCCTGGCTGGAGCTGTCTGAACAGAGTTTGTACGTTTTCCCCGGGTGCTCTGTTTTCCTCCCACACTCCAAAGACGTACGGATTTGTAAGTTAATTGGCTTCGTTAAAATTGTAAATTGTCCCTAATGTATAGGGCGGTGCTAATGAACGGGGATCGCTGGTCGGAGCAGACTCGGTGGGACGAAGGGTCCCGTTTCCGTGCTGTATCTCAAAACAAAACAAATCAACTACTCATTCGGGTTTTAGGAAAGGCTTGCTGCGATGCCATGGGATACAGACCACCCCTCCAACTTACCATTGAGTCAAAGAAGAGATTTGTAGACCTTATTCAAGAGGGATTTCATATGAAAGAAGAACTTGTGCTTTAGTATTGAGCCATGGATAACTAAAGGGACATGGCACACACTCTGTACATAGACAAAAAATAACTAGTACAGATGCTTGTGACTAGAAGAGATAGATAATAAAGTGACAACGCAGCCAGCAAGCTAGTTTAGTTCAGTTTGTTTAGTTTATTGTTATGTGTACTGAGTTACAGTGAACAGCTTTTGTTGCATGCCAACCAGTCAGCGGAAAGACAATACATGATTACAATCAAGCCATTTACAGTGTATACTACCAGAATCAAACAGGGATCCTAAGAAATATCAAAACTAAATAAAATTATATCAGCTAAAACAGTGATCAAGAATAATGTGGGCCCTTTGAATAACAACAACTGGTATTAAAAATGAAGGAGAGAATGATTGCTTTACACCAGATTGCTTTACACCAGAGATGTTAATGTTCAGAGATGGCATGTCTGACATTAAGAAAACAAATATTTAATCAGGGAGACAGATTCCTCAAAATATAAACAAAATGAGGATCATAGTGGCAATAAAAAGTGACAACCCCCAAGGAGCCAGTTGGTTCCCATCTCTTGGTTAAAGGGCATAAATGAAAATATTAAAGATGCTCTTGTCATTTTGAAAAGCTGGAATCATTCCTATAAACCAGAAGTTCTCATGCTGCTCTGCTTTATGAGAAAGGTGAGAAAGGAGCAAGTGAATTCAAAACTCTTGTCCAGAGTAGTGAAATCGAGAACCAGACGACATAGATTTAAGGTGAGGGGTAAAAGATTTAATAGGAATCTGAGGGGTAACTTTGCACGCAAAGGGTGGAAGGTGTATGGAAAGAGCTGCCAGAGGAGGCAGTTGAGGCAGGTACTATCACAACGTTTAAGAAACATTTAGACAGGTACATGGATGGGACAGGTTTGGAGGGATATTCCACAGATAGGTGGGACTCGTGTAAATGGGACATGTTGGCCAGTGTGGACAAGTTGGGTCGAAGGGCCTGTTTCCACCTGTAAGACTCTATTTAGCTTAACATCAGGTATCAGAACATTAGTTTGGTTGGGGTAGCTGAATTAAGATGATCAGACGATTTGCATGGATTTAGATAATCCATTAATTGGACTGAAACTTTTTGAAGATGTGACCTAGTCAGTGAAATGTCCACTATGGCAAGACTAGCCAGTAACTAGTCTCACTCCTGCAAATTGCTGTGTACGCTTGACTATATTCTCCACATGATGGTGACTACATTTTTAAAAGCATTTGAGCAGTTGTAGAACATTTTCAAAAGTAGTCTAAATGTGTAGGGAGGAACTGCAGAAGCTAGTTTAAACCGTAGACACAAAATGTTGGAGTAACTGAGCGGAACAGGCAGCATCTCTGGAGAGAAGGAATGGGTGACATTTCGGGTCGAGACGATGCATTCCTGTGCTGTACATTCTATGCAAATCTACTAATCCCGAGGAAAAGAATGACATTGTGAATACACGGGTTTTATTATATTTAAAACACTCAAAGGGAGCCAATATCGTCAGACCCATGGCAGCTTATTTGCAATGCTGTCATTTTACTCCAACCATCAGGAAGAAAGTACAGGAACCTGAAAACCTGTGACCACCAGGTTCAAGAATAACATCCCTTCATCTGACCTAATTTTTAAGTTGTAACTAGTCAAGAGAAATGTCCATAATGTACTTCTTTAATTAAAAAAATTCCAGGTATCCCTCAAACGAGGTCATCACTTATACCGTAGAACTGAAAATAAATTCTTGATGGCAGTCCCAGCATAAAGTAACTTAACTTTAGAAAGGAGATGAGGAGGAATTTCTATAGCCAGAGCGTGACGAATCTGTGGAATTCATTGCCACAGACGGCTGTGGAGGCCAAGTCATTGGTTATTTTTAAAGCAGAGAATTACAGGTTCTTGATTATAAGAAGAATGGGGTTGAGAAGGAAAGATAGATCAGCCATGATTGAACGATGGAGTAGACTCGCTGGACCAAAAAGCCTAATTCTGCTCCTATGACTTATAAACATGGAAACAAGGAATTGCAGGTGCTGGTTTACCCAGGAAAGACACAAAATGCTGGAGTTACTCAGCAGGTCAGCCAGAATCCCGGGCAACATGAATAGATGACGTTTCGGGTCAGAACACAAACATCTCAGGTCGGAGCACTCGAAGCGTCACCTGTCCATGTTCTCCATGGATTATGTCTGATCTGCTGAGTTCTCCATGAATTATGACTGACCTCAAGAAATCCTTGACCTTGTTGTGACATGAGCTGTTTTGGAGTGTGGGAAGAGGAAATTATGTCCAAATGGCTATGACGAATGGTGTGGTTAACAACTATTCATTGTATTCAACTTATATACGTGAAGGAAAACAAAATATTGTATCCAGGTTCGCCAACAACACAAGAACATGAGTCACTGAACCTCCTGTAAGACAGTGCCTCAGGGCTGGTGATAACTTGCTCCCACCCTACGTCTGTGCATTCTAAATTAGTGGGAGGGTTCATGGTGGCATTCACACCCACCACAGGTGGAGTAAGTTTTGCTTGACAAGGCCAGTGGGTGAGCAGTGTTGGAGATGGAGCACTCCGCTGCCATTTGCACTTGGCATCCACCAGTTCCTGAAGTAACCATAACAGCCATCAACAAAAACACATTACTATTAAATGACAATTCATGACTTGCCATTGGGAATGCTTCACCCTTACAATTTCTTAAGATGACTTGCAGATAGAATTTCCAAATCTGCTGATAAATTGCGGAGAGGACACTAGGCTACAATAATTTTACGGAGACAAAAGGAACTGCAGATGCAGGGATCTTGCTCGGAAAGCACAGAACGCAAAGCATTGGAGTAACTCAGTGGGTTGTCTGACTCACTGTGTTATTCCAGTACATTGCGCTCTAGAAAAGAAGAATTTTATACTGTATTTGCTAATCTAACACAATAAAAAATAGACAATAGGCCCTTCGAGCCAGCACCGCCATTCACTGTGATATTATGGCTGATCACAATCAGTATCCCGTTCTTGCCTTCTCCCCATATCCATTGACTCCACTATCTTTAAGAGCTCCATCTAACTCTCTCTTGAAAGCATCCAGAGAATTGGCCTCCACTGCCTTCTGAGGCACAGAACTCCACAGATTCATAACCCTCTGGATGAAAAAGTTTTTTTCTCATCTCCATTCTCAATAGCCTACCCCTTATTCTTAAACTGTGACCCCTAGTTCTGGATTCCCCCAACATCGGGAATATGTTTCCTGCCTCTAGTGTGTCCAATCCCTTAATAATCCGTCTGAAGAAGGGTTTCGGCCCGAAACGTTGTTCGCTCCATAGATGCACCCGCTGAGTTTCTCCAGCTTTTTTGTGTAACCCTTAATAATCTTACCTGTTTCAATAAGATCCCGTCTGATCCTTCTAAATTCCAGTGTATACAAGCCCAGTCGCTCCACTTTTTTCAACATATGACAGTCCCGCCATCTCGGGAATTAACCTCGTGAACCTACGCCGCACTCCCTCAATGGCAAGAATGTCCTTCCTCAAATTTGGAGACCAAAACTGCACACAATATTCCAAGATTTTTTTTAAAATATTACTAAAAGCCATTTCCGTCAGCCATCTATATCTTCTTAGTCAATTGCTATCCTTATAATTTGGGCGTCATGGCCACCTGACAGCACTTGAGACCCGGGTTTGATCCTCACTACAGATCCTGTCTGTACGGAGTTTGTGCGTTGTCCATGTGACCTGCGTGGATTTTCTCTGGGATCTCCAGTTTCCTCCCACACTCCAAAGACATGCAGACAGGTTTGTCAGTTAATTGGCTTGGTAAAATTGTAAATTGTCGTGTGTGTGTGTGTGTGTGTGTGTGTGTGTGTGTGTGTGTGTGTGTGTGTGTGTGTGTGTGTGTGTGTGTGTGTGTGTGTGTGTGTGTGTGTGTGTGTGTGTGTGTGTGTGTGTGTGTGTGTGTGTGAGATAGTCTTACTGTGTGGGGATTGCTGGTCAGCACGGAGTCGGTGGGCAGAAGGGCCTGTTTCAGAGCTGTATTACTAAACTAAACTCACTGCTTCCAAGCATTGCAACACCTGCAATTTTAGAAAACCCAAGTCATGTATATTGCTAACAAAATCTATTTGGTCCTAACCGTTAATGGAAATGATTTTCTATCCACTCTCCCTATACACTTCATGGTTTTGAATGTGTCTATCAGATCTCTCCTCAATCTGTCGCAAGGATTACAACCCTGTTTTCCAGTCCGTCTACATCACTGAAGTCCCTCATCCTTGAACAATATTGAATAATAAATTGAACAGTTGTGGTATTTATCTCCAAAGTAATTATCCCTCAATACGATGCAATAAAGTCTGGGACCCTTATGCTACAAAGGAAACGTGCTTCTTTTAACAACAGTGTAGTCTTTGATTCAAAATGAGCTGTTACGCAGAAATAAACAGCCTCAGCTGTTCTTAATCCTACAAGTTTTACTTTCGGTTTCTGTCACTTCATTAGAAGTATCAACATAACTTTCTGAATGTTTTTAAGCCTTTTTAAAAAAAATGTATTGCAAGTAAAGCATCAAGAAAAGCAACTGAAAGCAGTGTCATGAGAAACAGCTGGAATCAATCCTTTTAAGATCTACCTATACAGATAAAATGGTCTGTGGCTTATTTATTATACAGCATTCAGGTTTTAATGAAATAACATCGATCATTGTGTCCGAATTCTAAAGCAGCCTTCAAAAAAAATTATGCGATCATACACTGTTTACAATTCAAAACAAGGTAGTAGATGTCACATTATGAATAAATAGTCCATTAATAATATGACACAGTCCCAAAACCAACCTTAATTAAAGTGTTGTATCTGGATGCAAGGCACTGCCGGCCATAAAATTGTTATTTCCATCAGGTTGTGTGTACAGACAACATACATACCATATGTATCTCTCTGCACTAGATTTTATTGTCCCAGTCCTCATCTCTTCCCAAAAGGATTGATTTTTCTAAATAAAAAAATCACTGCGGGCACAATCAATAACTTTTAACTGTCGCAAGCCACCTTGCCAGTTTACCTCAGTGAATACGAGTAAATAGTGGGTCAGGAGGAATGCGAGCACTTCTCATTGGACACAAGGGTGTGCAGCGTAACACTGCTCCCATGCCATCATTTAGCTTTATTTGGATATGATCATTTCCATCAGCGAACATCTGCACCACGCTTTCGGGAATCAGAACAGTCTGTATTCCCTTACTGTTTTTCTCAAATCCTTTACCTTCTTATCAATGTCATCAATATCCCCAGCATTTTCACCAAATGAGCCACACATCAATTTAAAACTTTAATACTTAGCCCCATATTTCACCAATAGTTGAACTTTTTAGTCAACCCACAAATTCATTTCTGCACCCAAAGTTAATCTCTTGCCTAAATTAAAATTTGCATTTTCAGTGCTTTAGCAATTCAACTTTATTTGCTGATGCATGCGAAAAATCCAGAATATGTAAATGTATAGGAAAAAAACAAACACAGCCTTCGAACGACGATCATTACTTGTTCGCCACTGCCATCTTCTGGTTTAAAAGATCTGCAAAACATTCCAAAACACAATGGGCTGGACTAACTCAGCTGGTCAAGCAGTGTCTGAGCAAGGAATGGTTAGGCAACATTTTGGGTCAGGACCCTTCTTCAGAGTCCTGACCCAAACATCGCCTGATCAGCTGAGTTACTCCAGCACTTGGCGTTTTGCTCAATGTTCCATAGATTGTGTTTATCAAACCCTAGATTTTAAAATCAAGTTGTACCTGATCTTCTTTTAAGCGGCTTCACTGCCTTTTAAATTGACTGCTGCAATGATTATTGCCAAAGATTGAAATTCTACATAAAATAGGAGTGGTGCAGATGATAAAGCTGCTGCCTCACAGCACCAAGGACCTGGGTTCAATCCTGACTTCAAATGATCACAGTGAACATTCTCCGTTACCATATGGTTCTCCCCCAAGTTGCTCCGGTTTTCTTCAACATCCCAGACCTGAGGGTTGGCGGGTTAACTCGTCACTGAAAACTGCCCCCAGTATGTGGGTGAGCGGTAGTATCTGAGGGGATCTAATGAGAATGTGATCAAAAAAGGCGAGTAATAAAGGTTTAGTGTGGGGGGGGGGGGGGGGGGGGGGGGGGGGGGGGGGAGTGCTTGATGTTTGGCGCAGACTTGGTGGACTGAAAGGCCCTCCCTGTGCTTCTCACTGTTTGATTCTAAAACATATAATGTGAAATGCCAGTGCCATTTGCTGTTAAACACTGCCATCTAGTGGTTCTGGCAATAATCAGTTTATAAGCATGGTTTCTCCCCTTCTGTTGTAGAACGATCCTTCGCCAGCGTCTCCTCTGTGTGCCGTGGTTCAACTCTGGCTCCACCTCGCCCCAGAGTGAACAAGAATAAAGTTCACCTAAGTCCCCACCTTTCACCTGTAACACCTGTTCCTATACCTCCTCCCCCAGCTCCTATCCAGGGACCCCAGCAGTCCTTCAGGCGAGGCAGAGGTTCACGTGCACCCATTCTAACCTCATTTACTGCATCCGGATTTCTCCAATGTGGCCTCCTGTACATCAACAAGACCGAGCGTAGACTTGCCGACCATTTTGCTGAACACTTCTGATCTCCTGGTTGCTAACCATTTCAACCACTTCCCAGTCCCATTCTGACCGTTCTGTCCTGGGCAGAGTGAGGCCACATGTAGACTGGAGGAACAGCACTTCGTAATCTGCTTGGGTTACCAACCCATCAGTATGAACATTGAATTCTTAATTAGGTAACCTCCAAATAACCCCCATGCCTTTTATCTTCCACACCCCCTTCCTCCTCTGCCATGCCCCACCTGGACTCCCGCCTATTTCTCCCATCCCCCTCCACTCCAGCTACTTTCCTCCCTCGAGCTTCGCATTTTGCAACTCGTCACCCTGTCTCACACGTTCTGTTTATATCATAAAAACCCTATCAAAAAAACCCTCACCTGTGTTCAGCTATTGTACTTTGTCATGCCTCTACCCTCTTCTAGCTTTCTTCTCTCCCACTACAATCAGTCCGAAGAAGGTGAATCGTAAGGTTTGTTAACATTGAATTCTCCAATTTAGGTACAGTGCCTTCAATAATGTTTGGGACAAAGCCCCATCATTTATTTATTTGCCTCTGTACTCCACAATTTGAGATTTGTAATGTAAAATAACACGTGGTTAAAGTGCACATTGTCAGATTTTATAAAAGGGTATTTTTATACATTTTGGTTTCACCATATAGAAATTACAGCTGTGTTTATACATAGACCCTCCATTTTAGGGCACCATATTGTTTGGGACACATGGCTTCACAGGTGTTTGTAATTACTCAGGTGTGTTTAAATGCCTCCTTCGTGTAGCTATATGAGAGCTCTCAGCACCTAGTCTTTCCTCCAGTCTTTCCATCATCCTTTGGAAACTTTTATTGCTGTTTATCAGCATGAGGACCAAAGTTGTGCCAATGAAAGTCAAAGAAGCCATTATGAAACTGAGAAACAAGAATAAAACTGTTACAGACATCAGCCAAACCTTAGGCTTACTAAAATCAACTGTTTGGGACATCACTAAGAAGAAAGAGTGCACTGGTGAGCTTACTAATCACAAAGGGACTGGCAGGCCAAGGAAGACCTCCACAGCTGATGACAGAAGAGTTTTATCTATAATAAATAAAAATCCCCAAACACCTGTCCGACAGATCAGAAACACTCTTCGGGTGTGGATTTGTCAATGACCACTGTTCGCAGAAGACTTCATGAAGAAGACCCGCTGAGTTTCTCCAGCATTTTTGTGTACCCGCAAAAATAGATGGACATGTTAGTTTGCAAAGATGTACTTAAAAGAGCAGCCTGGAACAGTTCTGGAAAAAAGGTCTTGCGGGCAGATGAGACGTAGATTAACATATCAGATTGATGGCAAGAGCAAAGTATGGAGGAGAGAAGGAACTTCCCAAGATCCAAAGCATACTACCTCATCTGTGAAACATGATGGTGGGGTTACAACTGCTAATGGTGGTAGCATAAAGAATTCTGAAGTGTATAGACACGTTCAAACAAATGCCTCAAAATTCATTGGCCGGTGTTTCATTCTTCAGCAAAACAATGATCCCAAACATACTGCTAAAGTAAGAAAGAGTTTGTAAAAGCTAAAAAATGGTCAATTCTTGAGTGGCCAAGTCAATCACCCGATCTGAACCTAATTGAGCATGCCTTTTATGTGCTAAAGAGAAAACTGAAGTGGACCAGCCCCCAAAACAAGTACAAGCTAAAGATGGCTGTAATACAGGCCTTGCAGAGCATCACCAGAGAAGACACCCAGCAACTGGTGATGTCCATGAATCGCAGACTTCAAGCAGTCATTGCATGCAAGCGATATGCAACAAAATACTAAACATCACTACTTTCATTTACATGATATTGCTGTCCCAAACATTATGGTGCTCTGAAATGGGGGGGGGACTATGTAGACCATGTAGAAATTACAGCTGTAATTTCTACATGGTGAAACCAAATTGTAAATGATAAATAAATGATGAGTCTTTGTCCCAAACATTATGGAGGGCACTGTAAATCATCTCAACCCCTCATCCCCATGTCCCACCTGAATAAGCACCCATTTCTCCTCTTCAACATATATTCCTTCCCCTGGCATCAACAATTGGTACTACTTCTATCCTATCTCACACCTTTTGCCATTTCATCTCTGGTCTTTGTCCAACCACCTGCATATTAAACCTCATCCTCTACCCCTAAACCGTATCCACCTCTCACTTGCCAGGCTTTGTCCCGACCCTCTTCCTTTCCAGCTTACTTCGCCCCCACCCCCACCCCACTGCTGAGTTACTCCAGCACTTTGTCTCCTTGTTTTGTGAACCAGCATCTGCAGTTCCTTGTTGAACCTTGTCTGTGTTCTTAAAGGCCAGTGTGAGTGTATTTTCACATGTGGTTACACCTTACCCTAGTGCAAGAATCAAGTGTTACTGTTTTAACAATCAAAATGATGGACGAGTCAAGGATGATCAAGAATGGGTCTCACCCCAGTCACTCCCTCTTCTCCCCTCTCCCATCAGGCAAGAAGTATGGATGTATGAAACACACACCTCCAGATTCAGGAACAGTGTCTTCCCAGTTGCCATTAGGCAACTGAACCATTCTATCAACTAGTAGAGAGTGGTCCTGAGCTACCATCTACCTCATTGGAACCCTCGCACTATCTGTAATCAGTCATTACTGGGCTTAATCTGGCACTAAACATTATTTCTTTTATCAAGTTTATCTGTACACTCGATGGCTTGTATTGTCTTACAGCAGACTGGTTAGCACGCAACAAAAACTTTTCACTGTACCTCGGTACACGTGACAATGAACTAAACTAAGTAACTAAGCTACACTAGCTCAGCTTGACCGTCTTGTTTCGAAGGCACATAAGAGTGGAAAATTGTTCACTGCAGCTTCTTCTTTGTGCACCACCAGACTAATTTCTGTGCATTGGAAAATGATGCAAATAATTGGATTTCGGGAAAGTAACTTTGTCTAAAACAGGAAGCAGTCTAAGGAAATTTTTGGTTGTAGGTTTCTGTCTAAGTGCTTAGACAGGGTTCTCAGTTACTCAAGTCACAAACCCTGGGGTAAACAATAGCACTCCACCTGATATGAATGAATAAGTTTATTGGCCAAGTATTCACATACAAGGAATTTGCCTTGGTGCTCCGCGCGCAAGTGACAACATGACATAGTGACAGTTAGGAATGACACATAAAACATTAAACATTAATAATAAAACATTATAGATTAAACATGTGAATTAAATAAAATACCAGAGCAAAAGAAGGCAAATAGTCTAAGGGAAAACCTCACGCTCTATGATAGTTTGTTCTGCTCAACAATATATCATTTTTACCTTCCAATGTATGAAAATGTTAGAGACTTTATCAGAGTTCTGCTAAATACCAATATTCAAAAGATTTAATTTTTTTTTTAATTTAGAGACAGCGCTGAAAGAGGCCCTCCGGCCCACTAAGACTGCGCCGATCAGCAACCCCCGCACACTAACACTATCCTACACACACTAGGGACAATTTACAATTTTACCAAGCCAATTAGCCTACAAACCTGTACATCTTCGGAGTGTGGGAAGAAACCGAAGCACCCAGAGAAAACCTATGCGGTCACAGGGAGAACATACAAACTCCGTACAGACAGCACCCATAGTCAGTTTGGTTTATTGTCACGTGTACCGAGATACAGTGAAAAGCTTTTATTGTGTGCTATCCAGTCAGCAGAAAGACAATACATAATTATACTCGAGCCATTTACAGTGTATAGATACAGGGTCAGGATTGAACCCGGGTCTCAGTAAGACAACTCTACCATTGCGCCACCGTGATGCCCACATAGATGCTGAATATTGGTTTACACAAAGAAAGTCATATTCTCGATCACCTGAAAATAGCAGTGGTACTTTATTACGCGACTTAAACTGACCACAGTTGACTCTTAAGTAGCAAACAGTTTATTTTCTCTCGCTCGCCTATTTCTGTTCTTAGCTAATGCTTGAAGTCTACCCTCAGACTGCACTATGTTGGAGAGGGTAAGCAAGAAAGGCCTTTACGCCATTGTTCACAAGCAAGGTACTTGTGTAGAAATGGCTTTACTTAATGGAACCGATTCACAGTTATTGCAACCAGAAGCCTTGGCACTGAATATATCAAGAGCAAGTTTATTTTATTCCACACGGTGGAAGACAGGGCTGTAAATTATCCATTCAACCAAATAAGCGTTCTTTCACAGCAGTGTACAATTCCAGATTACAGCTTTCCATGCTTCAGAATACACAAGCACTCCCTCAAATATACTGCCAGCCATGTACACATACATACTGCATAGCACATTTAACTGAACTAAAACGAACAGAGGTAAACTTTCCATCTTGCTGCTTTTGTGTACATAATGCAAAATAGTAATTCAAATCTAATTCAACTAATAAGTAAAAGCAGTTTTGAAACCAATAACGATACAACGATAAGTCATGAACATTTATATTTCACACTATGTTTTAAATCACCTGCAAATGCAGTTAAATAAACATTATTGGTTAAGAATACTGGATTGCTTCCAAATTATGATAAATAAGCAGTGCTATCTTCAAGGCATCATAAAGACAAGTGAGAATGTTTTTGTGCCTGTATATAGCGGGGTGACAACAAAAATATACTGTTTGCAGAACCATACGAGAAGTGTATAACCAGACTGGCTAACATAAAAACACAAAGTATAAAGAGCCCATTTGATGCAGCACAAAAGTGTTATTGTGATTTTCTTTAGGTTTTGGGTCCAGCCACCACTATTTAATATGCCCAGCAGCTAAAAATAAAATCCCTACTTGTTTAATAAACCACTTAATAATACCTTTAAAACGATGGAATTCAATACATGAGCTCATATGCTATAGGTGGCTTTTGCCCAACAGATTTTACTAATAACACAGAGCAGTTACGAACACTTGTTTACCAAAAGAAAGCTTTTCTGTCATGTGTCTTTACTGTCACGGAAAATCTAGATGAGACACCAAGGAGTTTGCAGATGGTGGACAAGATCAAATTTTGCTGATTTTAGCACTAGTTTTCATTAATTGCTCTACAACCTTCAACAAGTACACTTCACATTTGTAGGAGACATGTGCCTGCATTTGCATGTAAAAAGTTAGACATGTGATTAGATTCAGAGAGGCATACATAGAGAGATACAGCATGGAAACTGGCCCTTTGGCCCAACTTGCCTACACTAGCCAACAAGTCCCAGCTACACTACATAGAAACATAGAAAATAGGTGCAGGAGTAGGCCATTCGGCCCTTCGAGCCTGGACCACCATTCAATATGATCATGGCTGATCATCCAACTCAGTATCCAATACCTGCTTGCTCTCCATACCCCATGATCCCTTTAGCCACAAGGGCCACATCTAACTCCCTCTTAAATATAGCCAATGAACTGGCCTCAACTACATTATGATCTCAGTCCTAAAAGATTTCCCCATTAACCTTAAACTGTGACCCCTTGTTCTGGACTTCCCCAACATCGGGAACAATATTCCTGCATCTAGCCTGTCCAACCCCTTAAGAATTTTGTAAGTTTCTATAGGATCCCCCCTCAATCTTCTAACTTCTAGCGAGTTTCTATAAGATCCCCCCTCAATCTTCTAACACTAGTCCCACCTGGTCCATTTCCCTCTAAACCTGTCCTATCCATGTACTTGTCTAATTATTTCTGAAACGTCGGGATATTCCCAGCCTTAACTACCTCCTGTGGCAGCTTGTTCCATACACCCACCACCCATTGTGTGAAAAGGTTACCCCTCACTCATTTTAATAATTTGCTCTTCACCTTAAACCTATGTCCTCTGGTCCTCAATTCACCTTGAAGAGATCGGGTAGACTTCCCAAAATGCAACAAGACACATTTCTCTGTACACAATGCCATCAACCATTCCTCAGCCCACCTGGCCAATCGATCAAGATCCTGCTGCAATTTTTGCACAACCATCTTCATTATCTGTAAAACCATCCACTGTGCCTTCAGCAAACTTGCTAATCTTGGCATGTACAGTATGTTCTCATCCAGATCATTGATATAGATGGCAAACAGTAATGGGTCGAGCACCGAACTATGAGGCACACTACTAGTCACAGGCCTCCAGTCTGCGAAGCAACCTTCCACCATCACTCTCTGCTTCCTTCCATGAAGCCAATTTTCTATCCCCACGGAAACAGGCCCTTCAGCCCAACTTGCCTTTACTGACTAACATGTCCCATCTACCTGCATTTGGCCGGTATCCCTCTAAACCTATCTTATTCATGTATCTGTCAATGTTTTTTATTGAACGTTTTTTATTATAAGAGGAATAGGACGGGATTTCAAAGCCTGAGCTTTGAATAAAAACATGAGAAATGTGAAAATGAAAAGAGATATGTTCATAATTTAGAACCAAGCAACTGTGTCGGCTTCGCGTGCACTTAGGTTGTTCTAAAGATATTTATTCTTGGCCAAAATCAACAATCAAGATTTTGGTTTGTTAACCTGAATACAGTGAAAGTTAATTTGTTACAAAAAGGAATCTCAGTTTTAAAACGCAGCCAAGGATTGACTTCATTATCAGGTATATGTGACAACATTGGGAGCTATCCTGTTGCAGCATTTGATTACAGGATTATTTTAACCTACAATGTAGTTGAATGGTGAATGTGAGACCAGTGTTTGGCTAAATGGCATTACAGTGCCGTTTCTAACTTGCCTTTGCATGTTCTCATTGACAACGGGCTCCTTGTGTCTTTAAGTGCTTACGTTGGACGGTCCCAGCATCTGTTTGTTATCAGACTGGCAGCTTGAAAATAAACCCAGTTATGAATTTTATCAGCTGTTGGTGGTGGTGGGATGGGGTGGGGGGTAGTCTTGCTCTGCTGAAACCTACTCTGCTTCATTGACTGGGAATGAAAAGATTCAGCTGAAATGCAAGAAAAAAAGATGAAGGAATCTGGGAGCCATTTGTGGGTCAAGCTCTGGTAATGAAATGATTAAATTGAAAAGTTGAAGCATGTGGGTTGGTTATAAATGTTAAATATAGAACTCTCCTGGCTGGTGTTGACTGTCATGCGTCCAAGATTTTGAGTATGCCATTCACATAGTTTCATTGCGACTACCTATTCAGTTTAATTTTTTGTTTATAAGGTGGTTTGATTCACATCATGCCCTTTTGAGAGTAATAATTGCTTTTGCAACCTTTTCCGATGGTTGCTTGGCGGTGATTATAACTAATACATGATTAAACCAGGATGCTCTTCTAATTGTAACAGAAGGGAGTAAAACGTTCATTTGTTGCCTCAGTAAACTGATGCCAATGGAATGACACACAAAGGAGAAGAGTGCTGTGCAGTGCATGTACTTGTGGAAAGTGTTCAAATGTTGCTCTGCCACAGTCATATAGCATGAAAAGAGGCCCTTCAGCCAACTTTGTAGGTCAATCAAGATGCCCCATCTATGATAGTCCCATTTGATTGAATGATACTCTATTGTCACATGTAGATACAGTGAGATTCTTTGTTTGCATACAGTACTAGTATGTAAGAGATGCCATATAAAGGGTGCCAACAAAGTTACAAGAATATTCAATATAGTCCCTCTTTCAGATCCCCCACCTTCCCATGCCAGGTCCCTCTTTGTTCTCGGCACCTTCCCCCCCGCCCCCAACTCCGTTCCTCCTTGTCAGCGGGTTCACCACCAACCGCCAGGACCCACACTGGACCTTCCTCGTCCGGCCGCCGGCACTCAAGTGGGCGAAGTCTCTCTCCGACAGCCTTCCACTCTTACCGACAGCCCTGCTCGCTCACCGATGTCTCTCTTCTCCTCGCTCAGTCAGCAGCCAGGCCCGGTCCTGGCCCAACATCCACCTCTAAATCTTTCTTATCCATGTACCTGAACCAGAGTCTTTTGGCCTCAATTACCTTCTCTGGCAGCTTGTTCCATACATCTACTACCCTCTAGGTGACCGTATTAAATCTTCCCATCTCACATTAAACTATGGGCTTTCCTTCTGTTTCCCCAGCCCTAGGATAAAGACTTTGTGCATTCACGCTATCTATTTTTCTCATGATTTTGCACATCTCTGTACAATCATTCCTCATCCTCCTGCACTCCAAGAAATAGTCGTAGCCTGCCCAACCTCTTCCTATAGCTCAGCCTCTTAAATCATGGCAACATCCTCGTAAAGCTCTGCATTCTTTCCAGCATAATGACATCCTTCCAGTTTAGTTTATTGTCACTTGTACCAAGTTGCGTGCTATCCAGTCAGCAGGAAGATGATACATGATTACAATTAAATCGCCCATCATGTACAAATACAGGAGAAAGCGAATAACATTTAGTGCAAAATAAAGTCCAGTAAAGTTCGATTAATGTTAATCGAAAGGTCTCCCATGAGGTAGATAGTAGCTCAGGATCACTCTCTAGTTGTTGATAGGATGGTTCAGTTGCTTGATGACAGCTGGGAAGGAACTGTCCCTGAATCTGCAAGTGTGCGTTTTCACACTTCTGCACCTCTTGCCTGATGGGAGAGAGGAGAAGAGGGAGTGAGCGGGGTGAGACTCTTCTTTGATTAGGCTGTGGCCTTGCCAAGTCACGTGGTGCAGATGGTCAACAGAAGAGAGGTTTGTGTGATGGTGGGCTGCGTCCACAATTCTCTGCAATTTTTTGCGGTCATGGATGGAGATGTTCCCAAACCATATTGCGATGCATCCTGACAAAATGCTTTCTAGGGTGCATTTGAAGAAGCTGGTGACAGTTGTTGGGGACACTTTGGCCTTCAGAAGCCTGCTAAGAAAGTAGAGGTGTTGGTGTGCATTCTTGGCCATTGCTTTAATATGGCTAGTCCAGGTTGCTTGTGATATTTACTCCTTGCAAGTTGAAGCTTTTAACCAACTCTACTTTGGCACCGTCAATGTATGTACTTCACTTCCCGAAGACGATCACTATCTCCTTCGCCTTGCTGACGTTGTGAAAGGTTGTTGGCTTGACATCAGGTTACAGCGTTCTCAATCTTCTTCCCGTGATGTGTCTCGTCATTACTTGATATCCAGCCCACTACATTGGTGTCATCTGCAAATTTGTAAATTGAGTTTGATTTGTACTTGGCTGCACAGTTGTGGGTATATAAGGAGTAAAGACGGGGCTGGGTACGCATCCTTGCACAGCAACCACCCACCTTAACTCCTCATTTGCTACTTAGCCAATATTGTATCCATTCTGCTCTAAGAACATTCAGTCCATGGTCTCCAATACCATGTATTTATTAAGTGACAATTCAAACGCAATTATTTTGGGGGGAAAAACTGCTGTAGGGGTGGAGATTAAGTTAATCTCTGAATCAGATTATGGCAAAAAGATTAGGCAACAGCAAAACCAATCCAATAATCCAAGAAGAAGGATATGGAGGACAGTGAGATCAGTATGGAAAATACTTATATACACAAGATAGACACAAAATGCTGGAGAAACTCAGCGGGGTAGACGGCATGTCTGGAGAGGAGGAATGGGTGACGTTTTGGGTCGAGACCCTTCTTCAGACTCGTCAGAAGAAGGATCTCGATCTGAAACGTCACCCATTCCTTCTCTCCAGAGATGCTGCCAGTCCTGCAGTTCCTTCCTACACATTCTAATATACAAGGGCAGTTTGAGATTGAGGAGGAGGAGATGTTGGGGCTCTTATAGAGCTTTAAGGCAGATATACCCCAAGACTTGATGGGATTTATGCCAGGTATTAAGAGCCAAGAGGGGATTGCAGGAGCCGGATGAAGATCTATGCATCATTTCCAGCCACATAAGAGGCCCAGAGGACAGAAGGGAGAGCAGCTAATGTTGTTCCTTTATTTAAGAAAAGTAGAGAATCGAGGGAATTATAGGCCGGCAAACCTCATGTCAGTGATAGGGATGCTATTGGGATTGGGAGAGGATTCTTCGGGATAGGATTTACTTCCATTTGGAAGAGAATGGGTTTATTAGGGGCAATTAGCAGGGCTTTATACACAGGTTGTGTCTTATTAACTTGATTGCATTTTTTTGAGGAGGTAACGAGGGTGATCGATGAGGGTAGGGCGGTGGAAGCTGTCTACATGGATGATGTTTTAGCAAGGCATTTGATGAAGTCCCCCATGGTTGGGCGATCCAGAAGAATAAACTGCACGGGATTAATAGTGACTCGGTCGTATGAATTCAGAACTGGCTTACTGATAAAAGACACGGGGTTGTGGTGGAAGGACAATATTCAGGCTGGAGATATGTGACCAGTGAAGTTCCACAGGAATCTGTGCTGGGCCATCACCTGTTTGTGATAAATATATATAAATATATATATAAATATATATAAATAAATAACTTGAATGTAAACATGGACGATCGAACACTATGAGGAACACTGTCAAGGTATGCAGCGGAATATAGTTTGGGCTACAGAAATGGGTGGAGAAATGGCAGATGGAGTTTAATCCAATGAGGTATGAGGTGTTATACATTGGGAAGTAAAACAAAAGGGCCAAAAATACAACTAATGGCATGAATTTTAACAGCATTGATGTACAGAGAGATTTTGGAGCCCAAGTCTACAACTTTCCGAAAGTGACAGCACAAATGGATAGAGTCGTAAAGAAGGCATATGGTTTATTTAGGGGCATGGGGTATAAGAGTTGGAACGTCATGATGCAGCTTTTCGACTTGGTTAGGCCACATTTGGTGTATTGCATATAGAACCCATTTCATGAAGGAGGCTTAGGAAAGGATGCAGAGGAGGTTTACCAGAATGATGGCTGGATCAGAGGCTATTAGCTGCAGGGAGAGGTTGGACAGACTTGGATTATTTTCCCTAGAATGGTGGAGATTGCAGGGAGACCTGAAAGAAGTATATAAAGTTATGAGAGGCAGATAGGATAGGCAGTCAGAACCTTTTACCCAGGATGGATAAATAAAATACTAGAGGCCATAGCTTTAATGTGAGAGGAACAAAGTTTAAAGGATATATGCAGAACAACATTTTTTTGTTACACAGAGGGTGGTGAAAGCCTGCATTGCGCTGCTGTTGATAGTCAATAGACAATAGGTGCAGGAGTAGGCCGTTCGGCCCTTCGAGCCAGCACCGCCATTCAATGTGATCATGGCTGATCACCCCCAATCAGTACCTCGTTCCTGCCTTCAAACCCATATCCCCTGACTCCGCTATCTTTAAGAGCCCTATCTAGCTCTCTCTTGAAAGCATCCAGAGAATCGGCCTCCACCGCCCTCTGAGGCAGAGAATTCCACACTTACAACTCTCTGTGAGAAAAAGTGTTTCCTCGTCTCCGTTCTAAATGGCTTACCCCTTATTCTTAAACTGTGGCCCCTGGTTCTGGACTCCCCCAACATCGGGAACATGTTTCCTGCCTCTAGCTTGTCAAACCCTTAACAATCTTATATGTTTCAATAAGATCCCCTCTCGTCCTTCTAAACTCCAGAGTGTACAAGCCCAGCTGCCCCATTCTCTCAGTATATGACAGTCCCACCTTCCTGGGAATTAACCTTGTAAACCTACGCTGCACCCCCCCAATAACAAGAATGACCTTCCTCAAATTAGGGGACCAAAACTGCACACAATACTCCAGGTGTGGTCTCACTGGGGCCCTGTACAACTGCAGAAGGACCTCTTTGCTCCAATACTCGAGGCAGATACAATAGTAACATTTAAGAGACTTAAATGTAGGCATAAAGATATGCAGGAAATAGGGTG
This sequence comes from Leucoraja erinaceus, assembly GCF_028641065.1. Classification (NCBI taxonomy): domain Eukaryota; kingdom Metazoa; phylum Chordata; class Chondrichthyes; order Rajiformes; family Rajidae; genus Leucoraja; species Leucoraja erinaceus. The sequence goes on along the minus strand of NC_073378.1, from coordinate 34,697,760 downwards.
GGAGGGGGGGGGGGGGAAGAAGATAAATATTATGGCAAGGTAGATAAGAGATGAAAGGTACACAAAATTGCTGGAGAAACTCAGCGGGTGCAGCAGCATCTATGGAGCGAAGAAAATAGGCGACATTTCGGGCCGAAACCCTTCTTCAGACTGATGGGGGGTGGGGGGGGAGAAGGAAGGAAAAGGGGAGGAGGTGGAGCCCGAGGGCGGGGAGATGGTAGGAGACAGCTCGAGGGTTAAGGAAGGGGAGGAATCAGCAAGGGCTAACAAAATTGGGAGAATTCAACATTCACGCCATCAGGATGCAAGCTGCCCCGGAGGAATATGAGGTGCTGTTCCTCCAATCTCCATAAGAGATGATCTTGGTATCCTGTTCGGCACAGCCATTATGGGCCGAACAGTAGTATTCTGAGAGATAATAATTATTAGTAGGAAGGAATTGCAGATGCTAGTTTACACCGAAGATAGACACAAAATGTTTTGAGTAACTCAGCAGGACAGGTAGCATCTCTGGATACTGAAGAAGTGGCCCAACCCAAAACGTCACCCATTCTTTGCCTTTTGGGTCTACCTTTGATAATAATGATTATACTGGTTGACAATAATGTCGTGTATGGGAACAATATTGTAGTATACAGGTAGACAATAATGTAGTGTACTGGTAGAAAATGCTAGATCAAAGGGAACATCTTCTACACCATAAACTATAAGTGGCTGGGATAAAAAACAAATGGAACAACTGGTAAAACTAGACAATATAAATAATGTACATTCCGGAAATCACAGTGAAACATCGCTGCCAAGCAGCTGCGGCTCGCCTGCAGCCCGTCTGTCTATTTCTTTTTTTTTTGGTTTTCTTTTGTCTTGTTGGACGTATGTTTTAGTTTATTTTTAGTTGTGTATGTGTGGGGGGATGGGGAAACTTGTTTTAATCTCTTCCTTCGGGGGGATGTGACCTTTTCTTTATCGTATCTCCATCTCTGTCTCCGCTGAGGCCTAATCGCGGTGCTGGCGGCCTCCAACTGGGGCCGACCTCGAGGCTCCGGAGGCAGAGCCAAGACTCATCATCGTTAAGCTGGCCGACTTCGGGGCTGTGGTGGCGCTGCGGCGGTGGCCTAACTTCGGAGCCTCAGAGGCTTCGGCCGCTGGCCCAGTGGATGACAACATCGGGAGCTCGCAGGTCCCAGGTTGGTGACCGATTCTTCGAAGCTCCCACAACAGCTTTGTCAGCTGGACTGGAGGGTGGCAGCTTCGTCCGCACCGGGCCCCGGAGTTTGAACCGGCCCGTTCGCGGAGCTCGGATTCGGCCGCGGGATTTACCATCACCCGCCGGGGGGCCCAACATCGAAAGGCTGGATCGCCTCAACGCAGCGGGAGAACAAGGAAGGAAGAGACAAGGACTTTAAGACTTTGCCTTCCATCACAGTGAGGGGGGTATCTGGTAGACTGGTCGGGTGTTCTGTTATTTTATTCTATGCCATGACTGCAAGTTACGTAATTTTGTTCAAACTAAAGGTTTGAATGACAATAAAGGATACTTTGTACTTTTAAATTGTGTCAACTTATTCTTACATTATTACCATTCCTATTGATGATCAAGAACTTTACAACGCTGAATTTCTCTGTAACTTAAAAATTCTATTTTAAAAGAGTCAGGAAGAACACAGTCAAACAGTGACAAAACACACTTTGCAAAACATAGCAATTAAAATAAGCAACCAAGTAGTGATTCTGGTCAGTAATTCAATTTTGAAGTAGTTTCAAAGGAAACTTAAGATACCACCAGAAACCATTGTTTACATTGCCAAGATTAAATTCCGTAATTATGTGTATTATAGAATGTACTTTATTTGGTATTTACCTGTGATTTTGTACCCGTAGGCGGCTAGTTGACCTGCCATGTATTCGCCATCTGAATTATTATGTGAACAACCCCAAGTCTTCACCCAAATTTTCTGTGTTCCAGGAATAACACTGCAAATATTTTTTTAAAGTAATGAAAACAATAATTAAACTCAAAATTTCAAATCATTATACTAAATGCCCCCGAACGTACATAGATAATTTTCTATTTCTGGTCACATTAATATTAAAAAGATAATCTATTAATAATATCAGTTGTAGCAACACCATAAATACAATCACAAAAATATCCTTTATGTGCAAATTCAAGATGCAAAAGTTGATTAAACTACCTATTTGAATGGTTTGTGATTATATCAATGCGCAACGATCAGTTTTTATTACTTTCAGTATTTTCACTCAGTGACAATGGAGAAATATTGATATATTACCAAAAAAGAGTGGTCTATAACTTAGAAGGAAACTTAAATGAAAATGTTCCCATGCACTTGCTATATTTATATTTTGGCAGAGGTGAAACACTGAAATCAAAAATCCTATTGGTGCACATTCGTACAATCACATGCTTAAAGCTGATCCAATGCAAAATGTAGACAGTGTAGATAGACTATGGTCATGATGGAAGTGGTTAACTTTTAAGGTGATCAAAAGAGTATATTTTTAAAACACCTTCAAAAGTATTATTGGAGATGTGCTCCTTATTTCTCACGTTTTGTGGAGGACCAAAATGATTTAAGGATTTAGGAGCGCAGACATACTGCACACCAAGCTCCAACCTGCACTTATAGCCAGTGTATTTACTTAACAGAGTCCACTTTAATTTCCGATTAAATGGTAACCAAGAGAATGCTGATACTGTGATTATAAAATGGAAAAGTAAAATACTTTCCAGGATGGAATGACAAGAAGCCATAACTTTGAAGGATAAAGCTTAACGGAAATATGAGGAGCAAGTTATTTTTGTTTTTTCATTGAGGGCGGTGAACACTTTAAACATGCTGCAAGGGTGGTGGTAAAGGTGGATATGAAGGTGGTATCTAAGACGTCTGCATAAGCATGTGAATATGCAGGGAATGGTGGAATATGGATTGTGTGCGAGCAGATAAGATTGATCTTGGCATCATGTTCAGCACAAACATTGTGGGCCGAAGGGCCTGGCCCTCTGCTCTGCTGTACTGTTCTTTGTTCTATGAAACAATCCAGAAGATTGGCCTCCAATAAGCTTTAACATTTTGCTTTGCCTTGGTATTGCTCCTATCAGTGGTGTCTTCCTCCCTCCAGTTTGCCGTTACCACCATCCCCTACCTATTTTAAAAATACAAGTAGTTCTGCTGTAATGCTATAGTTCTGAAGAAACATTGTGATGTAGAAAATAACACAATTAATATTTCTCCTGTTAATAAGGAAGAAAATACATTTATACTTGGGAACTTGGTATGGTTAAGGGAGATATCTTGAGGACACTCCATATTAGTCAATGAGATGCTGGACACGCTACGACATATGAAGATATGTATGTATGTATGTATATAGATGTATGAAGTTGTGTATATATGGAGAGGATATCTCCACGAGTGGGAGAGTCTAGGACCAGAGCCTTAGAATAAAAGGACCTACTTTTAGAAACGAGATGAGCAGGAATTTATTTAGTAAGGTGTCGAATCTAGGAAATTCTTTGCCACAGACGGTTGCAGAGGCCAAGTCATTAGGTATTTTTAAAGCAGAGATTGAAAGGTTCTCGATCAGTAGGTGCCAAAGGTTATGGTAAGAAGGCAGGATACTCAGCCCCGAGAGGGAAATATAGATCAGCCAGGACTTAATGGTGGAGTAGACTCGATGGGCCAAATGATCTAGTTCTGCTCCTATGACATGAACTAATGACCTTTTTTATCCCCCTGCAGGATTTTCAAAACAAAAAGGGCTTGCCAATAACTTTAAAATTATTTTCGTTATTGCAAGCTGAAAAAAGCAAAGGCCTTATGTAGCACTGTTTAATACAGCATCATTGCACAAGTGTCAATGGAAGTAATTGCTTATCAATTTCTGTGTAGAAAGGAACTACAGATGCTGGTTTAAATCAAAGATAGACACAAAATGTCAAAGTAACTCAGCGGGACAGGCAGCATCTCTGGAGAGTAGGAATGGATGGCGTTTCGGCTTATCAACTTCAATGGTCTCTGCGGTGAAACTGACAGACTATGTTCTTAAGAGGGAATGGTATCTGATTGCTGTGGTGAGCGGTTGCACAGAAACAATATTATTTAGACTCTTTCTGTATTTTTCTTCTGCTTGTCAATTTCCAAAGTAACTTATAAATGCAAATCCTGATCAAAACCTTGCTATAATCAATGAGGCCAGCATTATCCAAAATGTTCCCAAATTCATTGCTCGCATTATATCTAATTTGTGATATGGAAACTTGCATTATAGCAGAACTACCTGGAGTTTGCACCTTGCCATTTCTCTGCCCCATTCTTTATAAAGAGCAGTGTACATACAGGTGCACAACCTTTTATCCGAAAGCCTTGGGACCAGACACTTTTCGTAATTCAGAATTTTTCGGCTTTCGGAATGGAAGATTTTTAGCGTAGATTTTAACGGCTGGCTCAGTGGTAGAGTGCTCGGCTCATATCCGCAAGGTCGCGAGTTTGCGCCTCGATCCCGGCAGTTACTCGATCGCGAGTTTGAGTCTCCAATGTAGTTTTTTCTTGCAGAATAGGAGAGAATAGGGAGGGTTAGGCTGGGATCATTCTCTGCAAGATAATCTTAGTGCGGGAGACAAGTGTAGGAGAGGTGTACTGACTGTGTGGGCAGAACTTTGGAAGTGATTGCCCACCATTCTCAAAAGCCGCTGTGTCTCCCTGTCCCTCCAACTCCAGAGGAATCCGCTCCCCGATGGGCCGCTACGGCGACAAGTGGCAGTTCGCCCACAGCCTGAGCTGCGCCCCCTCATCCGCAACCCGGGTTCCTCTGGAGTTGGAGCGGGGCTGGGCTAGAGTTGTTGATGGCTGTGAGTCTCTGGGATCTCCGTGCTTGCAGTGGGCCTGGGGGTCGGTGTCCCGATGAGGGGGCTCAGCTCGGGCTGTGGGCGAACTGCCACTTGTCGCTGTAGTGGCGCATCGGGGAGCGGCTTCTGGTGGTCCTGACGTCTCTCAGCTCCTGTCCAGGGGGGTGGCCGGAGACATCAGGACCAACAGGAACCCACTCCCCGATGCGCCGCTACAGCGACAAGTGGCAGTTTGCCCACAGCCCGAGCTGCGCCCCCTCATCCGCAACCCGGGTTCCTCTGGAGTTGGAGCGGGGCTGGGCTAGAGTTGCTGCTGGCTGTGAGTCTCTGGGATCTCCGTGCTTGCAGTCGGTGTCCCGTTGGTCCTGACGTCTCCGGTCACCCCCCTGGAATGGAGCTGAGACTGGGAACTGTACCGCCCTTGCCCCCACCCTCTGCAACTGCAAACAACCCCACAGTTCCCAGTCTCAGCTCCTGTACAGGGGGGTGGCCGGAGACGTCACAGCCCGAGCTGCGCCCCCTCATCCGCAACCTCAAGACCAAGACGCACCTTGCACACCATCAGCTTCTGTCCCTACGGGGAGCGTGTTGCTCTGGAATTGGAACGGGGCTGGGCTGCTGCTGGCTGTGGGTCTCTGGGATCTCCGTGCTTGCAGTGGGCCTGGGGGCCGGTGTCCCGTTGGTCCTGACGTCTCCGGTGACTGGCACTAGCTCCGTCGTGAAGACAGTGCAAAACCCCCGCGCCGGTGCAATGGGCGGGGAGCTGGAGAAGGGAGGGAAGGGGTCACACACATGGCCTGGAAGCAGAGGGGTGTAGGTGGGGTGAAACTGAAGGGAGCGACAATTTGCTGCTGCCTGCCCGCTGAGTTAAAAAGTTCTCATGCAAGACTCACGATACACTGTGTATCGTGTCTACCGTGGGAACTTTTTGACTCAGCGGGCAGGCAGCAGCAGATTGTCAATTATTAACCCTCCCGCGCAATATACCCTCACCTTCTCTTTTATGAATGGGGATTTAGTTCCCCTTTCTTCGAGGACCGACCGGAGGTTCCGCTGTCACCTCTGCGGGCCGCCCTCGGTGAACGTTTTCAAGGACCTTTCTTCAAGGACTGAAAAAATGGCACTATTCGAAGGTTTTCGTTATTTGGAACTTCGGATAAAAGGTTGTGCACCTGTACTTATTTCAGATTCTACAGAATTTGGATAGAACATTGTCAGTGGTTATTGAGAATAGACATGAAAATGGCATTGAGAGGGAAAGATAGATCAGCCACAATTGAATGGTGAAGTAGACTTGATGGGCCAAATGACCCAATTCTGTTCTGATAACTTATGAACATATACGTGACTAAATAGATCAAGTATCTCTGTGGACATATATCTCACAATGGATTGCAGACCATCAAGTGCTCAGAATTTGTCTCCTTTTAATCTCTTTAATTTCTCTAGTACTGCTCTGCTAAAACGCACTCTTCCATTACATGAGTCATGAATAAGGGAACACTGATTGCATTACAAGAGCCGAATGCATTATAATTATATTTTGATTGGGAACGAGAAAATCACTTAAAAGGTACTTTGGAAACTGGGATCTTTAAAACGTTAGACTTTGATCTAATCAGAAAGGCTAATTGATTCAAGTAAGTTAAGGAACATGGCCGTTACTGTTCAACAGGGAATAAGAAAAATGTCAAAAGAAATCTTATCACAATCACAAAATAGTTTATTGGAAATTGTAAAGCGCTGACATGCCCCAAGAATTAAAAATTAAATTGGACGAGTTCCTCTGATTGGCTACATGTTGTTTTTTGGGGGCATCAAGTCAAGAGTGTTTTATTGTCATATGTCTCAGATGGGACAATGAAATTCTTACTTGCTGCAACACAACAGAATATGTGAATATGTAAACATAGTATATAATGGGGGAAGAGAAAAAAAAAGTTCAATAAATAGCAAATATAGTGCAATAATAAGTCTTTTGCAGTTCAGAACTCAGAGCTTATTTGTTGTTGTGTTTAATAGCCTGATGGCTGTGGGGAAGCAGCTGTTCCTGAACCTGCACGTTACAGTTTTCAGGCTCCTGTACCTTCTTCCTGATGGCAATGGTGAAATGAGTGTGGGTCTTTGATGATTTTGGCCGCCTTTTTGAGGCAGCGACTACGATCGATCCCTTTGACAGTGGGGAGGTCAAAGCCGGTGATGGATTGGGCAGTGGTCACAACTTTTTGTAGACTTTTCCGCTCCAAGTTGCCGAACCAGGCCACGATGCAACCAGTCAGAATGTTATCTACCGTGCAACTGTAGAATTTTAGGAGAATCCTCTTTGACATGCCGAATCTCCGTAATCTTCTCAGGAAGTAGAGTCGCTGATGTGCCTTCTTTATAATTGCATCGGTGTGCTGGGTCCAGGCAAGATCCTCGGAAATATGCACGCCCAGGAATTTGAAGTTTTTGACCATCTCCACCATCGTCCCATTGATGTGAACACGGTTGTGGGTCCTCAAACTTCCCCTACCAAAGTCCACAATCAGTTCCTTGGTCTTACTGATGTTGAAAGCCAGATTGTTGTGCTGGCAACATTTGGTCAGTTGGTCGATCTCACTTTTATACTCTGACTCGTCCCCATCTGTGATTCGTCCAACCACAGCGGTGTCGTCAGCGAACTTGATGATGGAGTTTGCACTATGTCCAGCTACGCAGTCATGGGTATAAAGCCGGGGGCTGAGCACGCAGCCCTGCGGTGCTCCTGTACTAATTGTTACTGAGGATGAAGTGTTACCGCCAATTCAAATAGACTGTGGTCTGTGGATGAGGAAGACAAGGATCCAATTGCAGAGGGATGCGCAGAGGCCCAGTTCCGTGAGCTTGGTAACCAGCTTGGAAGGGATGATGGTATTAAATGCCAAGCTGTAGTCTATAAACAACAGCCTAACGTTAAGTGTTTTTATTGTCCAAGTGGTCCAATGCGAAGTGGAGAGCCAGTGAAATTGCATCCTCCATTGACTAGTTGTGGCGGTATACGAACTGTAGTGGGTCGAGGTTCTTGTCGAGGTTGTAGTTGATGTGCACCATAATCAACCTCTCAAAGCACTTCATCACCACAGACGTTAATGCCATTGGTCAATAGTCATTGAGGCACGTCACCTTACTCTTCTTCGGCACTGGTATTATTGATGCCCTCATAAAGCAGGTGGGAACCTCAGACCTCAGAAGTGAGAGGTTGAAAATGTCTGCAAAGACTCCCGCCAGTTGGTCTGCACAGATCTTGAGAACATGACTGGGTATACCATCAGGTCCAGGTGCTTTCCGAGGGTTACCCCCCTGAAGGATCTTCTAACGTTGGCACTGTGACTGAGACCTTAATACCATCAGGGCGAATGGGGGCTTGGGAAGGCACATCAGTGTTCTCCCTATTGAACTGTGCTTAGAACGCATTGAGCTCGTCAGGGAGTGATGCTTCACTGTCGTTTGAGCTGCCTCCTGATTTTGCCTTGTGGATAGCAGTTAAGCCCTGCCACAGTTGCCGAACATCCGTCTCATCCTCCAGCTTAGAGCAGAAGTCCCTTTTAGCCTTTTTGATGGCCTTACCAAGGTCGTATCTGGACTTCTTATAGACCTCTGCATCACCAGACCTGAATGCCCAAGATCAGGTCTTCAGAAGAATGCGGATCTCATGGTTCATCCAAGGCTTCTGGTTAGACAACACTCGGAAGGTTTTTGTTGGAATGCAGTCCTCCACACATTTGTTTATGAAGTCTGTAACCACTGTGGCGTATTCATTCAGGGCCGTTGCCGAGTTCCTGAACATTGCCCAGTCTAGACTCCAGGCAGCCTCCCCCGACCAGCTCTGTACAGGCCTCACCTCTGGGGCTTTCTTCAGTTGCTGCCTGAATGGTTGGATTTTCCGAAGTGAGGGCGAGGGATAGAGCGATAGGCGTCTTTGATGGCGGTGTAGCAGTAGTCGAGGGTGTTTGATCCTCTGGTGCTGCAGGAGACATGTTGGTGGAAGTTAGGGAGCGATTTCTTCAGGTTGGCATTGTTGAAGTCCCTGTCAGTGGTGGCAAACGCCTCGGGGTAAGCCGTCTGGTACTTGTTGACCACGGCGTGCAGCTCCTCCAGTGCCAGACGGATTAAACAGATTACGGATTAAACCCATTAAATAAACCTTCTCTTGAAATTTGACTGATCCTCGACAATCCCCCTGAACATTCTCAACTAGTATACCTTTACTGAAGAATGTCACCTATCCCTTTCCTCAGAGATGCTGCCTGACCCACTTAGTTTCTCCAGCATCTGTATCTGCAGTTTCTTGTTTCTAAATGTTTTTGTTCAACCTTTCTGGATCATTTGGTGGAGGACATTACTTTCACTACATTTAAAACACATTCTACAGTTCAGCTGTCCTTACTTTCTTTTGGTTCATATTATCTAGTTAAATCCTTGGTTTTAGTTAAACACTAAACTTTATTTTTCTGCTGTAAAATAGTCTAACGGGCCTGTCCCACGAGCATGCGGCAAGCGCGACCTAAAAGGCCTGTCCCACGAGCATGCGGCAAGCGCGACCAAACCAGAAGCGGAGGTCGAGTGAGTGACATGAAGTACGAGCGAAGTCCACGCGTGACATATGGTATCGAGGTGGCTGCGGCAGGCAGGCTTTTGCCGTACGGAATGTTTTAACACGGTCGGTTTTCGGAGCCCTGCGCGATGTTGGGACCAGCTACGCACAACTCCATACGGCTCCGGCGATCGAAGTGGGACCGGCCCCGTGAGGCCGTACAGCTCAAGCGACCACGTTAGGTCGCGCGTGCCGCATGGATTCGCATGCTCGTGGGACAAGCCCTTTAGGTCGCGCTTGCCGCATGGAGTCGCATGCTCGTGCGACAGGCCCTTAAAGCATTCAACAAATATGTTGTATTCCCTCTGAAGACACACACAGCAAATGTATCAGAAATTGAGAAAATCCCAAAACAATTTGTGGGTGGCACAGTGGTGGTTGCTGCATAACAGCGCCAGACACCCGGGTTCGAACCGGCCTACGGGTGCTATCTGTACGGAGTTTGTACGTTCACCCAGTGACCTGTGTGTGTTTTCCGAGGGATCTCGGTTTCCTCCCACACTCCAAAGACGTACAGGCTTGTAGATTAATTGGCTTGGTATAATATATAGAGTAAATGTGTGGGGATCATTGGTCAGCATGGTCACTGTGAGCTGAAGGGTCTCTACACTAAAATAAACTAAATGAAAATTAAAAACTTCAAATAACAAAAAGAAAGAAAATACTGGAGAAACGAGACAAATTCCCAGAACTGGATAATCCCAAACCCAAGCTTTTTAGAAGAGATGGATGCAGAGCAATCTACACATTCATTGGGAATTTCAAAATTCACTGATTCTGGAATAGTTCCAGCAGACTAAAATATAACAAATATGAGAGCCACGATGTAAGAGACGGGGGGGGGGAGGTAAAAGTAACTGATTATCCAAATGTCTTGCTTTTTTTCCTCCTGCTTTCATTACAAAAACTTTACTCTCACTAGTCAAGCACCACCAGAAATACAAGCAGATTTGGGGTTGAATAAAGAATGGGAGGAAACAGTTAAATTAGTACGGAAGCATTTACTATACGGTTCCACGTGTTACTGTAATGGATTCCCACCTTCCCAATGGCAGTCGCAAAGCCACCTAGCCAACAGCTTCCTGCTCTGTCTGTCCTACTTGAATGGTGCCAGTAAATTTAACATTTTCCAATTCACTGGGACTCCTCCAAAATCTTCAGAATTATATTGGATTATACCCAATACATTCCCCATCTCTGATTCTGCATCCTAACAACCCAACCATAGGTGAAAGCTATTCTATCTGAGGATATGTTAGCCATTAGGGGCAATGGTAGAGTTGCTGCCTGACAGCGCCAGAGACCACGGTTCGATCCTGGCCATGGCTGTTGTCTGTACGGACTTTATAAGTTCTTTCCCTGCAACCTTCGTGGGTTTTCCCCGGGAGCTCCCGTTTCCTCCCATATACAAGGATACATGGTTTGTAGGCTAATGGGCTTGATAAAATTGTAAATTGTCCCTAATGTGTGTACGAGTGTTAATGTGCAGGGATCATTGGTCGGCGCGGATTCGGTAGGTCGTAGCTTCCGTAACCGCACTGAATCTCTATCCTAAACATGAGCTCCCATTAATTTGTCAAACACTTTTTGATCTGGCAATTAATGAGTTTAAGCTCTTCCCTTCCTGTACCTCGTTGATAAACTTTAATTATTGGAACATTTTCAATGTTTTCCACAGCTTCTATAGGAGAATACTTGTTAAGCCCACCAATGACTTCCTACCATCATTATTTCTTAGGCCCATTCAAAATAATTCTACGTCTTGCATTGCTGAGCCCATGTCAGTTTAGAAGGATGAGGGAATATCTTATAGAAACATATAAAATTATAAATGGACTGGACAAGCTAGATGCAGGGAAAATGTTCCCTATGTTAGGCAAGTCCAGAACCAGGTGCCACAGTCTTAGAATAAAGAGGTCATTTAAGACTGAGGTGAAGAAAAACTTTTTCTCCGAGAGTTGTGAATTCATGGAATTCCCTGCCACAGAGGGCAGTGGAGGCCAAATCACTGGATGGATTTAAGAGAGAGTTATATAGAGCTCTAGGGGCTAGTGGAGTCAAGGGATATGGGGAGAAGATAGGGGATGATCAGCCATGATCACAATGAATGGTGGTGCTGGTTCGAAGGGCCGAATGGCCTCCTCCTGCACCTATTTTCTATGTTTCTGTCATTCCTTACCATCTCAACCTTGAAAAGAACTGCCTGACCCCATTTTTCTTTTGCCTATACTTCTAGAATGTCAAATACTCAAATTCCCAGCATTGAGCACTTTGCCACTATGCCTTTGTAATGGCATTTCAAATCGTTATGTACCATCAGTTCATCTACTTAGGGAATGCTAACACCATTCAATAAAAGGGGTGGTAATTTTTACTCATTTTTATTCCTTAGTCCAACTCCACTTAGCTCTGTATTCTGCCCCTTCCTGTTTAATGATGTCACTTCTCAACAGCACACTTCATGCCTTGCATCAATTTCCGCTTAAACAATGCAAACCCCCATTTCAACATTTTCATCCTTTTCCTATCCTTCAAGTCGTCCCCCCTCTTCATACTTGCTTACATGGGTCAGTGTTAATTTGTTTGATAACCCTCATGTCATAAGGTCATGTGATAATAGATTTAAGCCATTCAGCGTGATAATAGATTTAAGCCATTCAGCCCATGAAGTCTACTCCGCCATTCAATCATGGCTGATCTATCTCTCCCTCCTAACCTCATTCTCCCCATAACCTCTGACACCTGTACTAATCATGTGAAATGTTATGAGGCAATTTTCAATATTAATAAAGGGAATATAGAAGTGGAATTTGTTGAAGCAACTGTGCAGAGTGTGTACTATGAAGTGAGGAATTCTCAATAAGTTGAACGACAAAAGAGAGTAGTTAGAGGAGGGAGAGGAAAGCAAAATCAATGGTTGCAAACTGTTCAGAAGAAATGGTCTCATTATGTTATTTCTGATGTTGATGACGTCCATCACAGAGTGGACGTTGAGATAGAATCACAACAGACAGGGTTTCTACATGAGGTAGCAAATGAGGGAATTGGAACTCACCTGTCAGCCTGTAAATCTTCCGTCAACTCATCCTGTTTATTTCTCTTTCTAACTCGAGGCACAACACTCTTCCTCGCCAGCAATCGGTCATGAGGTGTTGGATCTTGTGCTGACACAATATCTTCAATGTCTTCCACTAACGAATCACAGGTTGCCGGCATGTTCTGCAACACAAGCCCTCAATAATTTCATTACAAATTTTAAACATTTGGAACTAATGTCCATATAAGTTACATTTATACAAGTTATCGTATTTGTAATGGTAAGAAAATGTCATCTTCACACTGAAGACGGCTTCTGTTATATTGTGTAAAACTATCACCATGTTGAATGGTGTCAAATCCAAAAGGATCCAGAACCTCAAAAGCTGTACATCAATGCCATCTGTAGCAGACTTATAGAGTCATAAAGTCTTTCAACATGGAAACAAACCCTTCAGCCCAACATGCCTGCATTTGGTCCATACTCCTATAAACCTGTCCTATCCATGTACCTGCATAAATGTTTCTTAACCTTGCATTCCACCACTCTGTAACCTCTTGTACCAGAATATAATTAACCCTGCTGTCACCATGATGACACGAGGCCAACACTGGCTCAGTCAGCAATGTAGAAAAGCATGCAGCAGTCCTGGCCATAACCAAAAAACTCAGTGAAGGTACGACGTAAACATGCAAATGTGCTCTCCCATTATCAGATCCAAAATTTGGATAAGATTTGTCAACCATCACTAACTATGTTTCAGATGGAAACTGATCCTTCAGCCCAACATGCCCACAACAACCTGTCTCATCTACACTGGTCCCACCTGCCCGTGTATGGCCCATAACTCTACAAACCTATCCTATCCAATCCATGTACCTGTCTAAATGTTTCTTAAATGTTGCGATAGTACCCGTCACAACAACCTCCTTCGGCAGCTTATTCCGTACACCTACCACCCTTTGCGTAAAAAAGTTACCTCTCAGGATCCCATCATAATGTCCTCTGGTTCTCAATTCCACTACTCTGGGGATGTCTTGTATAACTACCAACTTTTATACTAAATAGTTTGACTGATGAAGGCCAACGTGTTGAAAATGTGTGCTCAAAGTAATACCAGTGAAAAGTCATCTTGAAGCAGTTTCTTTCTTCACAGCTGTTGCCTATACTGCTCAGCATATCCATAATTTTTAGTCTGAAGGGTCCCGTTCTCCAGAAGTGCTGCTGCCTGACCTGCTGAGCTACTCCAGCACTTTGTGTTCTTACAGCAATTTCTTTCTACTGCCGTGGCACTTTTAGGCAAGTTCCAAGATTGGTGACGTACAAACATGTAACATGGAGGCAGTGCTATACCCCGACACCTGGAGTAACAACAGGAGATGTGGGTTGATAAAAATCGGTCCGAAGGAGGGTCCTGGCACCAAACATTGCCTGTCGATGTTCTCCAGATGTAGACACAAAATGCTGCAGCAACTCAAGGGACAGGCAGCATCTCTGGAGAGAAGGAACGGGTGCTTCGGGTCGAGATCCTTCTTCAGACTCCAGATGCTGTCTGACTTGCTGAGTTCTTTTCCCACAAGGCAATTGATGTATTTTTCTTTCTAGTTAGCAGACATGTGTTGGGTGGGGTGATTCCCATTGAAGGCCCTCACGAGTTAGTGAAGCGCACCCTGTGGACGGTTAACACTGCTGCCAAAGATAGACGATGGAATGACTTGCATGTTTCAACAACTTAATAAATCGACCTCTTCGATATAGATTTGTGGAGTACAGAGGCAAATAAATAAATGATGGATCTTTGTCCCAAACATTATGGAGGGCACTGTGCGTTCTCCCTGTGAACATGATGGTCCAGATTCCTCTAGCGTGTAGGATAGTGCTACTGTACGGGGCCATCACTGGTCGGTGACACGGTGGGCCGAATGTATCTCTAAAGACTGCAAGTCTAAAGAATGGCTTCACCGACTGAAGACTTTCTCCGGCATTTGTAGTTTCTTCTTCCCCCGGGTCCCCCATGAGGGATCCCAGGCTGCGTACGAAATGCCAGCTGGAGCTCTGCACACCGCTGCTTCAGGCTGCCGCGGGCCAGCGAATGGAGCGCTCCCCTCCAGAAAGGGCTCACCCACTCCACACTGAGAGTCCACGCTGCGCCTGCCCTTGAAGCCCAGGCGCGTCCCCGAACTTTAAATCTCCGACTGCCGGCCTGCAGCCTACACCAACTTGAAGCCGCGGTCTCTGGTGGGGGAGGCACCGTTTCAGGACTTACCTGGACTTTTTACTTTGTCGGCACATCTGGGCGCCCGCAGCAACGGCTGCGGAGGGTTGAGGTCCCGACCACGGGGGGGAAATGGAGGAGGACTGGCCAAATTTTGTGCCTTTCACCACAGTGATGAATGCTGTGGTGGATGTTTGTGTTAATTTTTAGTGTGTTTTTGTGTGTTCTTTTTCATTGTACCGCTGCTGGCAAATTCATTTCACTTGCACTTCATGTGCAATGTGACGAATAAAACTGATTGTTCCAAAGATGGGTCATGACCCGAATCATCGTCTGTCCACTCCATCCACAGATGCCGATTGGCCTGCTGACTGACTCCAGCACTTTGAGTTTTACGTACAAGATTCTGGCATCCGCCATTCCTCGTGTGTTAATATTCCAGCCTAGATCTTGGTGCAAAGAGGAATTCAGCGATTCATTTCAAAAGAGAGGTGTATTGAATTGAATGTTGCGCAGTCAGTATTCCTTCTTATACATTCCCACTCGTTAGCTTATGATAATAGGAAGGTCTCTGATTAACTAAGAAACTCCTGCAGTGACATTCTGAGGCTGCGATGACCAGCTCCAACATCTGCACGTACCCTCTGACCAATCGTGGAATATTCCTCCTTCAATTCCAAGTTCCGGACCGAGATGAAAAACCAACGTTTCCAGGTGGAAACTTTGCATAGCGTGGTGTGCTGAACATGAACAGATTTCAGGAGCAAGAAGGGCGGTGGGCACAAACTTCTCCAAGCATAAACAGACGCTTCCTCGATGGGCAGCATAAGGTTAAAAGCTCAACACGTATGTAAGAGGCAATTTCCTTCTTTTCCTCTTCAAATTTATAGATCCTTGCCCACAAACCAAGGGAGTCAATGCGGACAGTAACCCCGGACCATGCGCCTGGCTTTGCAGAGCACCAGTCGGTCTATCCAACTCGCTGAACGCCCAATCCCACTCTATTCTCATCCGAGCCCCAGACATGCATGTCGCGCTGGCTCAACATCAGCCTCGGTCCTAACCGAGTGCCACTTCTCGTACCCTGGAGCCCGGATCATCCTTTCCCCAGCCCCAGCCCCAGCCAAGTATGGTGTCGTGGCCCCTCTCCTCGGCTCCCCGCCTCACGCCTTGCCCCGACTTCTCCCGGAGCCCGTTGACCCAGCCGCTGCACATTGCTCCGGTCGGTCTCTCTCCCTCCCCAAAACCCGGCTCCTGCTTTCCCTTGCCCATTGCCTCGGCCCCTCTCCTCGGCCCCTCCCCGGCCGGTCCCGGTCCCGATCTCGCTGCCCCCGGCCCCTCTCCTCAGTGATCCCCCCTGTCCCCACTCCCAGTGACTGGTCCCTCGGCCCCTCTCCCCGGTGGCGACCAGTGCTAGACCCCTCTCCCACTGGGATGGCTCCCTCTACCCACGGCCCCTCTCTGCTTGTTCTCCCCGGTGGTCCCTGCCCCGTTGCCCCGTTGCCCCAGGCCCTTCTCCCCAGCCCCGTTGCTCCCACCCCCAGGTCCTGCCGCCTCTGCAGGGCCCCGTTGCTCCCGCTCCCTGACCATGCCCGGTCACCCCTCTCCCCAGAGCCACGGTCACCGTCCAGCCGCCGCTGCAGGGCCCGTTGTCTCCAGGCCCCAGGGCATCTATTCCCCACCACCAGGCCAGGCCCTGCCGCCGCCAACTTACTGTCCACGGGGATTCACTCTCTCGTCCTCCGACTCCGCTGCGCCATCACGCGCCGACCTCCGACCTCTATGTGCGTCACTTCCTGCCGCGGGAGGGGGCGGGGCCAATGATCGGAGCGGTTGATGATCGTCGGTTGATCCTCGAGCGGAGCAAAGATCCGGGTACAGCACAGACACATAGAGCAGTGAAACATAGACAATTAGGTGCAGGAGTAGGGCAATCGGCCCTTCGAGCCTGCACCGCCATTCAATGTGATCATGGCTGATCATCCAACTCAGTATCCCGTACCTGCCTTCTCTCCATACCCCCTGATCCCCTTAGCCACAAGGGCCACATCTAACTCCCTCTTAAATATAGCCAATGAACTGGCCTCGACTACCCTCTGTGGCAGAGAGTTCCTGAGATTCACCACTCTCTGTGTGAAAAAAGTTCAGTTTTAAAGGATTTCCTCCTTATCCTTAAACTGTGACCCCTTGTCCTGGACTTCCCCAACATTGGGAACAATCTTCCTGCATCTAGCCTGTCCAACCCCTTAAGAATTTTGTAAGTTTCTATAAGATCCCCTCTCAATCTCCTAAATTCTAGAGAGTATAAACCAAGTCTATCCAGTCTTTCTTCATAAGACGGTCCTGACATCCCAGGAATCAGTCTGGTGAACCATCTCTGCACTCCCTCTATGGCAATAATGTCCTTTCTCAGATTTGGAGACCAAAACTGTAAGCAATACTCCATGTGTGGTCTCACCAAGACCCTGTACAACTGCAGTAGAACCTCCCTGCTCCTATACTCAACAACAGTGCTGGAGAAACTCAGCGGGTGCAGCAGCATCTATGGAGCGAAGGAAATAGGCGACGTTTCGGGCTGAAACCCTTCTTCAAACTGATGGGGGGTAGGGGGGGGAGAAAAAGGGAGGAGGAGGAGGAGGAGGAGCCCGAGGGCGGGGGGATGGGAGGAGACAGCTCAAGGGTTAAGGAAGGGGAGGAGACAGCAAGGGCTAGAATTTCAAGAATCAGATTGGACACACTGGTCTGAACAGTACACTTTTTATAATAGGCAAGCATAATACAGGCAGTTGTGAATACTGTGGGCAAGAAGAGACAATAGAGCATGTCATTATACATTGTGAGAGGTATGAGGAAGAAAGAAGACAAATGAGTGAACGATTCAGAAAAGAAAAGTACAATTTGATTTAATAGATATTTTACAAAATAATTCATACAAGTGCTATCAAATCCTATTGCTTTTTCTCAGGGTAACCAATTTGTTCGGAAAGATATAGGTTATTAGTATATAAGTTATAATGTTATTTGATCCACACTCCATACCAGTTGGTGGCGGTAATGCACTAAAAAGTTGTTTGCCAACCACCAAAAAAAAACTACATAGAAGAAGAAGAAGCAAGGGCTAGCAAAACTGGGAGAATTCAACGTAAATGCCATCCGGACGCAAGCAACCCAGGCGGAATATGAGGTGCTGTTCCTCCAATTTTCGGTGTGGCTCACTCTGGCAATGGAGGAGACCCAGGACAGAGAGGTCGGATTGGGAATGGGAGGGGGGGTTGAAGTGCTGAGCCACCGGGAGTTCAGGTAGGTTATTGCGGACTGAGCGGAGGTGTTCGGCGAAACGATCGCCCAACCTCCGCTTAGTCTCCCCGATGTAAATCAGCTGACATCTAGAGCAGCGGATGCAGTAGATGAGGTTGGAGGAGATACAGGTGAACCTTTGTCGCACCTGGAACGACTGCTTGGGTCCTTGAATGGAGTCGAGGGGGGAGGTGAAGGGACAGGTGTTGCATTTCTTGCGGTTGCAACGGAAAGTGCCCGGGGAGGGGGTGGTACTATAGCGGAGAGCAAAGATACTATAGCGGAGCTCTGCTATAATCTTTGTTTGGCAGGGAGTGCCGGGGGGGATAGGGCCTAGTGTGTGTGTGTGTGTGTGTGAAGTTGCGGGGAGGTTTACAATGTTTCTTATTTAATGTCCCTTGTCTAGTCTGAAATAAAGTTCATCATTGGATATAAAAATCAGAAGAAATATAATTGTGTGTGTTATATGATTATAGGGAGGTTTCACGAAAGGTCACTGGGTCATAGGGCTCGACGCACGGAGCCACTAAATCCAACTGGAGGACATCCGTCACTTCCGGTATATGTTATTAATACAAGAAACGCGTACTTTCCTACCTGTTAAAAAACGCCAAAATGTTGAATTTCTGCACTGAAACAAATTGTGGGAGTCGGGGTAAGCGTGAGAGACATGTACCCAACTTCAGAATTACAAACATGAATTGAAATGAAGGTAGAGAGAAGCGAGAACTGAAGGGACTACAGCAGCTAAAGTGCTTGGTAAACATTGAAAATATTGGGAATTATCGCGTTTGCTCACTGCATTTCATCAAGTAAGGCATTATTTGTGTTTTTTCTTGATTCCTTTGGTATCTAAAAATTCTCAGAAGTGATAAATCTGGCTGTAAATTTTTCTTCAGATGCGTTTTCATTTTGTATGTAAAAACCCTCGAGAACCATGGGGGATTTTAAAAAATTACAGCCAGATTTATCACTTCTGAAACTTTTTAGATGCCAAAGGAATCAAAAAACCCCACAAATAATGCCTTACAGTTGATGAAATGCAGTGAGCAAACGGCCAATGTTCGCTAAGTACTCTGGCTGTTGTTGTCCCTTCAGCTCTCGTTTTTATCTACCGTCATTTCTCCTCACTTTTGGAATTCTGAAGTAGGCTAAATGTCTCACACGCTTCTCCCGATTTCCATAATTATTTACAGCGCAAAAATTGACAATTTCAGCGGGTTTTAACGGGCCCACTAAGCTGGAAACAATGGTAAGTGCCTACCTGCAGTTCATCGCGTGTAATCCATTTGGAGTAGCGTAGCAACAGTACGGGTCATGGGTCGTGACCCGACTGCCGTGAAACCTCCCTTTATGCATCTATATCAAATTCATGTATGTGTGTTTATAAACATTTTATTCTTTAACAAGAATTAACAGAAGTATGAACTTGCAGAATTATGAATCTAACCCTGATTACCCTGCGAGTCGGGTCGGGTAGGTTCCGGTTACTACAAAATCAACTCAAACACAGCTTGTGAGCCATTTAAAAAGAAATTATTAAAAAAAACATGAATAAAAACAATTACCAGAGTCAAATTTTATTCTTGACAAGAATTAACAGAAGTATGAACTGACAGAATTATGAATCTAACCCTATATCACACACACAAACTGTTGCCCCGCAACGTTGATTACACTGCGAGTCGGGTCGGGTCAGGTCGGCTCTGGTTATTAAAATGGGCGGGGAAAAATGCCCAGAATCCCCTCCGTAGCGTACTACACGTCAGGCCATTGCATTTCGCAGGAGTGGCCTATCTTGCTCCGCTATAGCATCTTTGGTCAAGATCTTTGGTCGCCGTCGCGGTCGCACCGCCACCCAACAACGATCGATCGCTCCCCTCAGCGTCTCCGTAAGTCATGCTTTTTTAAAATTTCAGCAAAACACTGTATCAACATTTATTTTCTTTGTTTCAATAATTGCAAAAGTAGCAGTACACGGGGCCAAGCTCTTCCCACTCTCACTCAGTGTCTGCGCTCACAGTCACAGTGTGGCGCAGCGGTGGAGTCGCTGCACTTGCAGCGCCAGAGACCCGGGTTCAATCCTGACCACGGGTCAATGCCGGATTTACCTCCAGGCTTGGTCGGCTGAAGCCTAGGGCCTCAAAATCGAGGGGGGCTCCGGCCAAGGTGCATAATATTTTTGTCACAACGCACTGTAGTCTCCAAACCAGGGGTTGGGAACCTTTTCATGTCAGAAGGTAGCAATGTTACAAAATTTTGAGATTTTTAAAATCAAGTCTGTAATTTATCCCATCAGATAAAGCATAAAAATAAGTTTAATTTGACACCTAATTCACTTTCATATCTTCAGTATTAAAAAGGTTATGGCCATTTTCATACTCGGAAATTAGCATCTTGTTCCCTAAAGGACGTCATTACAACAGCTGGTCCCAGCATCCTCGCCATCTTCAACAGCTCTCTGGCCACTGGCACTGTACCTACCTGCTTCAAGCATGCGGTGGTCCAACCACTGCTGAAAAAACCTAACCTCGACCCCACCTTGCCAAGCAACTACAGACCCATTGCTAAACTGCGTTTCCTCTCAAAAGCCCTTGAAAAGGTAATTTTAAGTCAACTTATACCTAACCTTCACCAAAACACTATCTTGGAAACTTTCCAATCAGGCTTCAGGGCTCACCATAGCACAGAGTCTGCCTTGTTGAATGTACACAATGACCTATTCCTCACCGTTGACTCCAGCGACTGTGCAATTCTGCTCCTTCTTGACCTCAGTGCAGCATTTGATACTGTCGACCACACCATCCTAATTGACCACCACCATCCTATTATGTAAAAGAATATGTGTGTTATGATTGTGTTTATAATTTGTTTGGTTGTTTTGTTGTTTGTCTTTTGCACAAAAGTCCGCGAGCATTGCCACTTTCATTTCACTGCACATCTCGTATGTGTATGTGATAAATAAACTTGACTTGACTTGACCGTCTCCGGTATGGGGTTGGTATTGATGGCACTGCCCTGAGCTGGTTCATCTCCTACCTCAAAGGTAGGAATTTCTCGACTAACATAGGCAACTCATTCTCCTCCCCAGCTAATCTCTGCTGTGGGGTTCCACAAGGTTCCATCCTTGGCCCCATTCTCTTCTCCCTATATATGCTCCCCTTAGGCAAAGTCATTGAAAGGCACAGCGTTTCCTTCCATTGCTATGCAGACGACAACCAACTCTATCTCCCCCTGAAGCCCAAAAAACAATCAAATCTGTTTAACCTTACCCACTGCCTCGAGGATATAAAGTGTTGGATGGCCCAGAACTTCCTCCAACTAAACGAGAGCAAGTCTGAGGTCATCCTTCTCGGCCCTTCGGAATCAATCAAAATGATAGCAGGCAGCCTTGGAAGCCTTACCCCACTAATCAAACCTCACGTCAAAAACCTTGGCGTGATATTTGACTCAGCACTGAAATTTAACATACAAGTCAATGCCGTGGTAAAAGCTAGCTTTTTTCAGCTTCAGACGATAGCTAAAATAAAAAAATTCCTCCAGTTTGATGACCTGGAAAAGATCATCCACACATTCATCTCCTCCCGCCTAGATTACTGCAACTCCCTTTACACTGGCATCAGCCAATCTTCTCTGTCCCGCCTGCAAATGGTCCAAAACGCCGCAGCGAGACTCCTGACGGGCACCCGAAAAAGGGACCACATCACCCCGATCCTGGCCTCTCTCCAATGGCTCCCTGTGCGGTTCCGTATAAACTTCAAGATTCTCCTCCATGTCTACAAAGCCCTCAATGGGCTTGCCCCCACCTACATAAAAAGTATTCTCACCCACCACTCCACGTCCAGGCCCCTCAGATCAGCCGACTTGGGGTTGCTGAATATCCCACGGTCCAGGCATAAGCTCAGAAATTTTCAGTTATTATAGATTGACGCATTCCGAAACAGATATAGAAACATAGAAAATAGGTGTAGGAGTAGGCCATTCGGCCTTTCGAGCCTGCACCGCCATTCGATATGATCATGGCTGATCATCCAACTCAGTATCCCATCCCTGCCTTCTCTCCATACCCCCTGATCCCTTTAGCCACAAGGACCACATCGAACTCCCTCTTAAATATAGCCAATGAACTGGCCTCAACTACCTTCTGTGGCAGAGAATTCTACAGATTCACCACTCTGTGTAAATAATGATTTTCTCATCTCGGTCCTAAAGGACTTCCCTCTTATCCTTAAACTGTGACCCCTAGTTCTAGACTTCCCCAACATCGGGAATAATCTTCCTGCATCTAGCCTGTCCAACCCCTTAAGAATTTTGTAAGTTTCTAATAAAATCCCCCCTCAATCTTCTGAATTCCAGCGTGTACAAGCCGAGTCTATCCAGTCTTTCTTCATATGAAAGTCCTGCCATCCCAGGAATCAGTCTGGTGAACCTTCTCTGTACTCCCTCTATGGCAAGAATGTCTTTCCTCAGATTAGGTACCCAAAACTGTACGCAATACTCCAGGTGTGCTCTCACCAAGACTCTGTACAACTGCAGTAGAACCTCCCTGCTCTTATACTCAAATCCTTTTGCTATGAATGCTTACATACCATTTGCTTTCTTCACTGCCTGCTGCACCTGCATTACTACTTTCAATGACTGGTGTACCATGACACCCAGGTCTCGTTGCATCTCCCCTTTTCCTAATCGGCCACCATTCAGATAGTAGTCTACTTTCCTGTTTTTGCCACCAAAGTGGATAACCTCACATTTATCCACATTAGACTGCATCTGCCATGCATTTGCCCACTCACCTAACCTATCCAAGTCGCCTTGCAGCCTCCTAGCATCCTCCTCACAGCTAACACTGCCCCCCCAGCTTTGTGTCATCCGCAAACTTGCAGATGTTGCATTCAATTCCTCATCCAGATCATTAATATATATTGTAAATAGCTGGGGTCCCAGCACTGAGCCTTGAGGTACCCCACTAGTCACTGCCTGCCATTCTGAAAAGGACCAGTTTACTCCTATTCTTTGCTTCCTGTCTGCCAGCCAGTTCTCTATGCACATCAATACTGAACCCCCAATGCAATGTGCTTTAAGTTTGTATACTAATCTCTTATGTGGGACCTTGTCGAAAGCCTTCTGAAAGTCCAGATACAACACATCCAATGGTTCTCCCTTATCCACTCTACTAGTTACATCCTCGAAAAATTCTATAAGATTCGTCAGACATGATTTACCTTTCATAAATCCATGCTGACTTTGTCCAATCAATTCACCACTTTCCAAATGTGCTGCTATCCCATCTTTAATAACTGACTCCAGAATTTGCCCCACCACCGATGTTAGACTAACTGGTCTGTAATTCCCCATTTTCTCTTTCCCTCCCTTTTTAAAAAGTGCGGTTACATTAGCTACCCTCCAGTCCTCAGGAACTACTCCAGAATCTAAAGATTTTTGAAAGATTATCACTAATGCATCCACTATTTCTGCGGCTACTTCCTTAAGTACTCTGGGATGCAACTTATCTGGCCCTGGGGATTTATTAGCCTTTAATCCATTCAATTTACCTAACACCACTTCCCGGCTAACCTGGATTTCACTCAGTTCCTCCATCTCATTTAACCCCCGGTCCCTTGCTATTTCCGGCAGATTATTTATGTCTTCCTTAGTGAAGACAGAACCAAAGTAGTTATTCAATTGGTCTGCCATGTCCTTGTTCCCAATGATCAATTCGCCTGTTTCTGACTGCAAGGGACCTACATTTGTTTTAACTAATCTTTTCCTCTTCACATATCTATAAAAACTTTTGCAGTCAGTTTTTATGTTACCTGCCAGTTTTCTTTCATAATCTATGTTCCCTTTCCTAAGTAATTGTTATATGGTTATATTATGAGCGCAGGCAGGTGGGACTAAGGGGAAAAAAAGTTGTTCGGCACGGACTTGTAGGGCCGAGATGGCCTGTTTCCGTGCTGTAATTGTTATATGGTTAATCCTTTTGTCCTCCTCTGCTGGACTCTGAATTTCTCCCAGGCCTCTGGTAGGCTGCTTGTTCTGGCTAATTTGTACGCTTCACCTTTTGTTTTGATACTATCCCTGATTTCCCTTGTTATCCACGGATGCACTACCTTCCCTGATTTATTATTTTGCCAAACTGGGATGAACACTTGTTGTAGTTCATCCATGCAGTTTTTAAATGCCTTCCATTGCATATCCACCGTCAACCCTTTAAGAATCATTTGCCAGTCTATCTTGGCCAATTCACGTCTCATACCCTCAAAGTCACCTTTCTTTAAGTTCAGGACCCTTGTTTCTGAATTAACAATGTCACTCTCCATCCTAATGAAGAACTCAACCATATTAAGGTCACTCTTGCCCAAGGGGCCACGCACAACAAGACTGCTAACTAGCCTTTCCTCATTACTCAATACCCAGTCTAGAATAGCCTGCTCTCTCGTTGGTTCTTCTACATGTTGGTTTAGAAAACTATCCCGCATACATTCCAAGAAATCCTCTTCCTCAGCACCCCTGCCAATTTGATTCACCCAATCTATATGTAGATTGAAGTCACCCATTATAATTGTTTTACCTTTGTTGCACGCGTTTCTAATTTCCTGTTTGATGCCATCCCCAACTCCACTACTACTGTTAGGTGGCCGGTACACCACTCCCACTAGCGTTTTCTGCCCCTTAGTGTTTCGCAGCTCTACCCATATCGATTCCACATCCTCCAAGCTAATGTCCTTCCTTTCTATTGCGTTAATCTCCTCTTTAACCAGCAACGCTACCCCGCCTCCTTTTCCTTTCTGTCTATCCCTTCTGAATATTGAATATCCCTGGATGTTCAGCTCCCAGCCTTGGTCACCCTGGAGCCGTGTCTCTGTGATCCCAACTATATCATATTAATTAATAACTATCTGCACATTCAACTCATCCACCTTATTACGAATGCTCCTTGCATTGAGACACAAAGCCTTCAGGCTTGTTTTTACAACGCTCTTACCCCTTATGCAATTATGTTGAAAAGTGGCCCTTTTTGATTTTTGCCCTGGATTTTTACTTTGCCACTTTTACTTTTCACCTTGCTACCTATTGCTTCTACCCTCATTTTACACCCCTCTGCCTATCTGCTCTTGCACCCATCCCCCTGCCACATTAGTTTAAATCCTCCCCGACAGCACTAGCAAACACTCCCCCCAAGGACATTGGTTCCATTCCAGCCCAGGTGCAGACCGTCCTGTTTGTACTGGTCCCACCTCCCCCAGAACTGGTTCCAATGCCCTAAAAATTTGAATCCCTCCCCCTTGAACCATTTTTCAAGCCACGTATTCATCTGCAATATCCTCCTATTTCTACTCTGACTAGCCCGTGGCACTGGTAGTAATCCAGAGATTATTACCTTTGAGGTCCTACTTTTAAGTTTATCTCCTAGCTCCCTAAATTCACCTTGTAGGACCTCATACTTTTTTTACCCATTTCGTTGGAGCCAATATGCACCACGGCATCTGGCTGTTCACCCTCCCCCTCCAGAATGTTCTGCAGCTGTTCAGTGACATCCCTGACCCTTGCACCAGGGAGGCAACATACCATCCTGGAGTCCCGTTAGCGGCCGCAGAAACGCATATCTATTTCCCTTATAATTGAATCCCCAATTACTATTGCCCTTCCACTCTTTTTTACCACCTCCTGTGCAGCAGAGCCACCCATGGTGCCATGAACTTGGCTGCTGCTGCCTTCCCCTGATGAGCCATCTCCCCCAACAGTATCCAAAATGGTATACCTGTTTAGGAGGGAGATGACCGCAGGGGACTCCTGCACTACCTGCCTACTGCCATGCTGGCTATTGGCCACCCATTCCCTTTCTGTCCTCTTTCCTTTTACCTGCGGTGTGACCAACTCGCTGTACGTGCTATTCACGACTTTCTCAGCATCGTGGATGCTCCAGTATGAATCCAACCGCAGCTCCAATCGTTCAATGCGGTCTGCCAGGAGCTGCAGCTGTACACACTTCCTGCAAACGTAGTCACCAGGAACATCGACCATATCCCTGATCTCCCACATGTTGCAGGCTGAGCAAACCACGGGGCCAATATCCACTGACATAGCTTACTCCCAAATTAACTCAACTCCCTCACACTTTAAAATCTTTATCCTTTAAACTGTACCTTTACTAATAAAAACTGTACCCTTAACTCACAGAACCCTTAACTCACTGATCCCTTAACTCACTGATCCCTTAACTCACTGATCCCTTAACTCCCGGATCCTCCATTAACTCCCGGATCCTTTAATCTGAAAGCAGAAATGTAAACCTGGGATTGCACCCAATCAGCTGCTTCCTCTGGTCCTCTTCCATCAATCAGAGGCTTCCACCAGACTCCTTCTCTGGAAGTGAGATGGAACGCTGCGGATTTGGGAAACTCCTCCTCTCACCAACGGCTCCCCAGGCCTCTGTGAAGGTAAGCCCCGCTCTCGATTTTTAAACTCACCGCCCAGGTAACTCCTCCTCTCCAACGGCTCCCCGGGCATCTTACTTAGATGACTTGAAATTAAAGCATATAATTAGTTAGTTACCTAATTGTAGCTAATTACAAAATTCAATTACTAGATCTAAACACCTATCCATTTCTTATGAATAGATTAACATTTATAAATAGCCTAAGTGTCCAATAACAGTCACACAAGAATTCACAATATAACATAATTTTTAAATCTCATTGTCATGGGTTTATAGGCCAAATGGAAGGAATTTAATGTTTAATACCTATAAATTAATGGCCATTTAAATCAGCTTGGGAGTGGGATTTTCTGGAACGCGATCAATTGGAATGTTGCGGTTGCAGTGATTTGGTCCCCCATATCTGCAGCAAAAATCTGCCGGTTCGTTCGGGGGAAAAAGACATCGTTTCGCAACTTAAAATGTGAATTGAATGCATCTTAAGAAGTTTAAAGCAGGATTAGGTTATAAAAAAATATCCCAAGCTTTGAACATCTCACGGGGCACTGTTCAATCCATCATCCAAAAATGGAAAGAGTATGGCACAACTGCAAACCTACCAAGACACGGCCGTCCACCTAAACTGACAGGCCGGGGAAGGAGAGCATTGATCAGAGAAGCAGCCAAGATGCCCATGGTAACTCTGGAGGCCTTTATACCTGCGTGATGAGATTAAGTTGTGGGCGATATATCCTTGTTTAGTATAAAAGAATGAGTTCGGGCACTGCTTCAGGAGAGACTCCCTCAGACGCCTGTACTCTGTGCGATCCTCTCTCATGTATTAAACATTCAGTTGGATCTAAATTTCTGTGACTGTCGTTTGTTGGGAAAATATTTCTAACATAATTGGCGCCCAACGTGGTGCCCCAATACCTCTGTTGCCTTCTTCCAATAATCCAAGAGCGCTCACTTTAAGGATTTATGGAAGGTGGAAACAGAGTGACGGGGTCCAATCGACACGACCGAGATAAAGCTGAATGTTCCGTAGGAACGGGCCCCCGGGTTAAGTAATTTTGACTTTGCTGAGTTGTATTTTGTTACCTTCCTCGGAGACCAGAGACGACGTACAGAATTGTCTGGGACAATTGAAGAGAGTGGTTGGACTACTCCAGCGACCGGGTCGCCAAAGAAGTCTGGGACTTCAGAGTCAAGTTGGACTTGACACGAACCACTTTGTACTCTCGCGAAACTGTACAGGAAACAAAAAAAACAAAACAAAGTAAGGGTAAGAGACAATTGTTGTGAATTATTGTCCCCGAGTAGAGCGACTACTCGTGTGGTGCGGCCACGGAAGTCTGGGACTTCATAAACCCTTGTCAAGTGCGACTTGAAGGAGGAAAAAGGAAATTGTAAGTACTGACAGTGTAAACGAGAGGGGAGTATGGGTTCGACAAACTCAAAAAAGTTACGAAGGCGATGAAAAATGCATGTTTATAGATAGCAAAAAAAAATTGTAAACGTAGGTGGAAAAGGGACTACGAGTTCAGTGGTAAATTATTGGTAGACGATTGTTCTAAACTAATGTCCGCAATATTGAATGATGCTGTTAAGAAACGTATAAACAAAGATAAATTAGGCTACCAACAGGCACGGATTTGGCTCGGTGTAGCCAAAGCACAGAAGAACGGGCAGGAGGAGAAAAAGAAAAAAAAGAACAGACGACGGCCTACCTACAGAAAGGAGACAACGAGGTCTTCTATCGATCGCCGCCTCAAAATGCGTCGCGCCTTTGCCGGCGAAAACCGGGATGGCGAGTGCCCACCCCCCTCCCTATTTTCAGGAAGGTGGAGTGGCCTTGCCACCGGGAGAAAGGAGCAAAGCTGGGACCGCGAAGGCCCGAGTTCGCGGACCCATATCAGGTTTACAAAATCCGAGCATCACCAGGTCAGGAAGTTATTTTAAACCATTGGGGCCATTTATGGAACAAATAACAGAGGGAATGGGAACCCTAATGAGTCCGCCTCACCCGACCTTTAACCGAGTGGGCGAAGGGGAGGGAAATATCCTGCCAATGATAGCCATGCCTAATCCAGGAGGAGCAGGCCAGCCGGTACATGTATATTGGGCGTGGACACTCGAGGATGTTAAGAGGGCAGTAGAAGGGATAACACACCCCAAAGAGAGTTTCACAAGGTGGCAACGGGATTTTGGAAACCTGGTCGTGAGTTATCGGTTAAATAGTGTTGAATTTGAACA
Organism: Leucoraja erinaceus; assembly: GCF_028641065.1. Classification (NCBI taxonomy): domain Eukaryota; kingdom Metazoa; phylum Chordata; class Chondrichthyes; order Rajiformes; family Rajidae; genus Leucoraja; species Leucoraja erinaceus. The sequence goes on along the minus strand of NC_073378.1, from coordinate 34,669,051 downwards.
AGCCTTGCGAAGTAGGTTCGGTTTTGATTGGTGTTTGATAGAAGGGGATTGGAACCCCCATAACACGGCAGGATTGCATTTCGAATGGGAACCTAATGATAATGTTTACCAACAAAGGAGAATAGCTATGGAAGGGCGTATAAGGGACCATTACCGAAAAATGGTTGACTATAATGTGTGCAGACAAAGGACGAGGGTGTGCGCCACTATTTCGCCAGATTAAGACAAGTATTCAAGGCAAATAGCGGGATAGTGGCGCCCGTCCAGTGGGTGGATGACGGACCATTCGCCCAACAACTAAAAATAGAATTATTAAACGGCATGCGGCCAGAAATAAGCTTGTACATTAAGAAGCACATGGTGGGTTACAGAACCGGAGGGTTAAGGCAATTTAAGGACTGGGCAGTACATGTGGAAGAAAATGCAAAAAGCAGAAACACCACAACCAAACAAGTTTATCTGGCCAAAGTAATAGAGGCAAAGACGGACTATGGAGGAATGATGAGGGAAATCTAATCTTACCAAGATCACTATTTAAATATACATGTTTAATGAGCCATGGGGTGACCCATGTCTCAACAGGAGGAATGATACAAATAGTGGACAAAATATTCAAAACATACGGCTACAAGTAGAGCATGAAAAGTTAAATAGTGTGGATCAGGAGAAAAGTCGTAAATTACATGGATTAACCATTATGCAGGATCGGCGAGAGCAAGCTAGGCAGGATCTCAAAGGACTTGATGAGACTGTGGCAAAAGAGTTCCAGACACTCCATAATCTTAGGAAGCTTTTTGTTCAAGACTTGGCCACGAGAGTCAAAAAGAGTGATGAAATGGATTTTGATGATACTGGTGGGAGCACTGCGCAGAAGCAAAAGATCTCCTTTCTTGAAAACAACCTTGAACAGCTCACCAAGGTTCACAAGCAGTTGGTACGATGCAATGCAGACCTTCGGTGTGGGCTTCCAAAACTGGAGAAACGTCTTCAAGCTACAGCTGAAAGGGTCAAGGCTTTGGAGTCCGCATTGAACGATGCGAAGGACAATGTAGCTCGAGATCGTAAACGCTACCAGTAGGAAGTGGATCGCAGCAAGGAAGCTGTGCGAGCAAAGAGCATGGCAAGTAGAGTGCACTCCGCACAGATTGCTAAGCCCATTCGTCCTGGTCAACCCCCAATCCAAGTGCAATTCGTGGGGGCGGTGGATTCTTCCAGAACAGCCAAGCGGTCGCTGTACGTGGAGGTGGGGAGGTAAAATCAGATACGTTTGTCCCTGGAGGGGTGCCTAATAATGCTGAAATTGGGTTCTTGCCTACATCTGTTAAAGCTAAAAGCAACAACATAATCAAAGCGCAACATATATCATCCAACAACCTCCATCATTCCAAGGCAGTGTGAACTCTACAACTTAGACTTTTCACAGGAATATTTTTGGAAGAATAAAACAAAAAAAAAACAAAAAAACTAGCCTGTACAGCTACATCCTTGCAAAATCTAAGTGTAATGTCGGCATATTCCAAATACTACATGTGATTTAATGTGTAGCTTCATTGCACAGTACATTGTCATCATGTCTTAAATTTAGTCTGCACTGTGCCAGGTTGAATGTACGTTGTTGCAGGAAAACCTTAGCAGAAAATTGAAGCCTAATATGTGTATATTTCATTGTTTTAGGATTTGTGAAACAATGTCGCCAAGTAGATTTGATAAGTTTGTTTTACAATGGGGGTAAAATGGTTTGGAGGAACCCAGCTATAACCCTTGTGTAAATTAAGATAGTACTTGAAGTTTTCTTGAAATAGGATGTTTTTCTTGGTTTAAGATGGAGAGTAGTACAATTTGAATACTGAAGGTGCATTTATGACTGTGGTTAGAGCAGAGAGCTAGGGTAGTTCACAAAAAGCTGCTAATAAAATACTGGAATGTTTGATGAGATTGTTTAACATGAAAATATTGCATTGTCTGACTAAAGTTTGGGAAGAGCAGATTAAACTATGCTGAAAACATATTGCTGACCATAAATGAACAAAGAAAGTTAAAAGGCAATTTATCTGAAGATGGAAGAATGTGCAGCAGCATGTCCTGTCCAGATTCTTTGGGATTTCTTTTTGAATGCATAACTAAAGGTCAGTGTTTCACTTTTGGGCTTACCATATAATGAAACAACATTAAAAAGAGCATTTGAGTTAACAAATTGCACTTGTTCTGGTTGTACAATTGGTTTTAGTTGTAGTGCAAATAATATTTTTTAAATTTGAAATGTTAATTTATTTTCAAGCCTTGAACATTTTGCTGTCATCTAATAATTTTTCAATACTTAGTTCGTGCTCTGGGTCACTAGACTCTGTTTAGTGCAGCCTGTGGGAATGAGGCACAAACGCGAAATCTGTGCAAATTTGCAGTACCATTTTATCACCATTGGTTCTTTATAGGTAAATTAATACATTCAATGCCTGTGTTTATTCTAAACTATCTGGACCTTTAAAAAATAAATTGGCATCCATAAGTAACTTAGATTCTACAAAAATACGGAATAAAATGCTGGTTATTAACCCAAGTCTAAAGGGAAGGTACACTTTGATGTATGAAATTGGATAACTGAGAATCAATTCTTGGAATAAATGAGAAAGCAATACAAGCTGTTGAATGCATCCTCACTGAAGTGTCCCCAAGGAATTCACAACTGGGTATAAGTGTTCCTACACAGGTCCTCAAAAGGTATGTTAGCTTTCATTGCAAAAGGATTTGAGTATAGGAGCAGGGAGGTTCTACTGCAGTTGTACAGGGTCTTGGTGAGACCACACCTGGAGTATTGCGTACAATTTTGGTCTCCAAATCTGAGGAAGGACATTATTGCCATAGAGGGAGTGCAGAGACGGTTCACCAGACTGATTCCTGGGATGTCAGGACTGTCTTATGAGGAAAGATTGGATAGACTTGGTTTATACTCTCTAGAATTTAGGAGATTGAGAGGGGATCTTATAGAAACTTACAAAATTCTTAAGGGGTTGGACAGGCTAGATGCAGGAAGATTGTTCCCGATGTTAGGGAAGTCCAGGACAAGGGGTCACAGCTTAACGATAAGGGGGAAATCCTTTAAAACCGAGATGAGAAGAACTTTTTTCACACAGAGTGGTGAATCTCTGGAACTCTCTGCCACAGAGGGTAGTTGAGGCCAGTTCATTGGCTATATTTAAGAGGGAGTTAGATGTGGCCCTTGTGGCTAAGGGGATCAGGGGGTATGGAGAGAGGCAGGTACGGGATACTGAGTTGGATGATCAGCCATGATCATATTGAATGGCGTTGCAGGCTCGAAGGGCCGAATGGCCTACTCCTGCACCCAATTTCTATGTTTCTATGATATTTGGAGCTTTGTTAATACATTGGTCTTTGTTGCCAATTCAATTGGGATGTGTAATATTGCAGGTAACTAAAGGCAGAAAGCTGGTTTGGGAAATGGAAAAATATTGTAATTTCTGCACTAACATCCTTCATAGTGATTACAGGAATGTTCAAGGGTTGTCTCACAGACTAATAGAAACAGCCCTTACAAAACAAAATGCAGATGGTGTACAAGTTGGTTCCTCAGAAAGGAATTGAGGAAGGAGAAGTGGACATTGACCTAAGGGATACCTTCATGGCCTGAACGGACCCCCGCAGATGAACAGATTGCATAAAGTCAAAAGAAGTGCAATGTTGTGATGAAACCGGGGATGCGTTCGGGACGGGGGAATTTTTTGGAAATTGTTAATAAATTGTTGGATAATTGTATAAACAGGGGGGAAATGATATAAAAATTCATTACATAAGTTATCGGGGGACTGTACCTTTAAGAATCATGTATGGGCAAATCTATTTTGGGATGACACAATGTGCTGACTGTGGGTTTGTACTTTGTACCCTGCATGATGAGATTAAGTTGTACCCTGCATGATGAGATTAAGTTGTACCCTGCATGATGAGATTAAGTTGTACCCTGCATGATGAGATTAAGTTGTACCCTGCATGATGAGATTAAGTTGTACCCTGCATGATGAGATTAAGTTGTGGTTCTGCGTGATGAGATTAAGTTGTGGGCGATACATCCTTGTTTACTCCATTGTATAAAAGAAATGAGTTCGGGCACTGCCCGCACTGTGCGATCCTCTCTCATGTATTAAACATTCAGTTGGATCTAAATTTCTGTGACCGTCATTTGTTGGGAAAATATTTCTAACAGCAAACATGTGGAGGAAGGTGCTCTGGTCAGATGAGACCAAAATTGAAGTTTTTGGCCTAAATGCAAAACGCTATGTGTGGCGGAAAACTAACACTGCACATCACCCTGAACACACCATCCCCACTGTGAAACATGGTGGTGGCAGCATCATGCTGTGGGATGCTTTTCTTCAGCAGGGACAGGGAAGCTGGTTGCAGTTGATGGGAAGATGGATGGAGCCAAATACAGGCCAATCTTGGAAGAAAACCTGTTAGAGTCTGCAAAAGACTTGAGACTGGGGCGGAGGTTCACCTCCCAGCAGGACAACGACCCTAAACATACAGCCAGAGCTACAATGGAACGGTTTAGATCAAAGCATATTCATGTGTTAGAATGGCCCAAGTCCAGACCTAAATCCAATTGAGAATCTCTGGCAAGACTTGAAAATTGCTGTTCACAGACGCTCTCCATCTAATCTGACTGAGCTTGAGCTATTTTGCAAAGAAGAATGGGCAAAAATGTCAGTCTCTAGATGTGCAAAGCTAGTAGAGACATACCCCAAAAGACTTGCAGCTGTAATTGCAGCAAAAGGTGGTTCTACAAAGTATTGACTCAGGGGGGCTGAATACTTTTGCACACCACACTTTTCAGTTTTTTATTTGTAAAAAAATGTGAAAACCATGTATCATTTTCCTTCCACTTCACAATTATGCACCACTTTGTGTTGGTCTATCACATAAAATCCCAATAAAATACAATTACGTTTGTGGTTGTAACATGACAAACTGTGGAAAAGTTCAAGGGGTATGAAAACTTTTGCAAGCCACTGTACATTGATACTAACACAAGGAAATCAATGTGGTGGAGCATTCAACCAGAAGAAAACCCCCTGAAACAGAAACAGCAAAGCAGGACATGGAACAGCAAGCTGAATATAAGAAAGCAGCCATGATGCCGTCTCAAAATGAAAATATAGAACTAATTCAGGAGTCACTTAATGGACAGGGAGAGGCTAAAGAGCAACAAGAGGTTGGGTTTATCTCCGGGCGCTCCGGTTTCCTCCCAAACTCCAAAGACATACAGGTTTGGAGGCTGACACAAAATGCTGAAGTAACTCAGCGGGGGATGATCAGCAATGATCACAGTAAATGGCAGTTCTGGCTCAAAGGGACGAATGGCCTACTCCTGCACCTATTATCTATTGGGACATGCAGCATCTCTGGAGTGAAGGGATGGGCGACGTTTCGGATCGAGACCCTTCTTCAGTCTCAAGCAGCGTTTCTCAACCAGGGTTCCCCGGAGCGCTAGGGTTCCGAGAGAAATTGTGATAAAAAAATAAGCTAATCATATGTAAAAAATAGATAGGTGGCAGATATTATGGACGTTGATAGGTGGCCGATATTATGGATGCAGAGGATGTTGGGGTCAATGGTATGGACCTGGGGAATTATCCTTGTTCCGTCTGGGAGAGGAGTCACGGCTGAGGGATCCATCTATAACCCGAGGGGGAGAAGAGGTGAGAAAACATACCCAAGAAAAGGACACCTCGGAAGTCTTGGAATAATAAGCTTCATCTTGCGAATAGATGCAGATGACAGAAATTGAGAATGGGGGACAGCATCTTTGCAAGAGGCAGGATGGGAGGAGGTGGGTTTGCAGTAGACATCACTCGATTGGCCGTCCCGTGATGGAGACAGATCAAAGGGGGGGAGAGATGTTTCAAAGATAGTCTATTATTTTCTTTTGCTCAAAATTCCTGCATCTGCATTTCCTTCGGTTCCCATTTTAGCACATCTTTACGGGCAAAAGCACCATCACCATTCATGTGGGTGATTCAACCTTTGGAGGGACCTCCACACCAGCCCCTCCATTACCAGTAGAGAAACGAGCATTGACAGTGGTCCGTACCCATGGAGCCTTTGCAGCGGCTACACTGCACTTCAGTGCGTCCTTCAGCATGTACTGCAGTACGCTGAAATAAGTCCATGTTCTCGGAGCAGAATTAGGCCATTCGGCCATCATGCCTAGCCCACCAATCAATCTTAGCTCATCTAAGTTTCCCTCTCAACCGCATTTTCCTGCCTTTGCCTCATAACCCCCGACGCCTGTACTAATCAAGAGTCTGTCAATCTCCATCTTTAAAATATCCATTGACAAACTTCGTGGCCGTTTGTGGAATGAATTCCACAGATTCGCCATCCCCACTAATGGGAGAGTCAAGGACCAGAGCCTCCAAATAAAAGGACATACCTTTAGAAAGAAAATGCGAAGGAATTTCTAGTCAGAGTGGTGAATCTGTGGAATTTATTGCCACAGATGGCTGTGGAGGCCGAGTTAATGGATATTTTTAAGGCAGGGATTGACAGATTCGTGATTAGCACGGGTGTCAGGGATTATGGAGCAGACAGGAGAATGGGATTGAGAACGACAGATAGATCAGCCATGATTGAACGGTGGAGTAGACTAGATGGGCCAAATGGCCTGATTCCACTCCGAGAAGTTATGAAATTCGCTCTCATCTCCTTATAGATGTACGTCCTTTCATTCTGAGGTGACGGCCTCTGGTCCTAGACTCACCCACTAGTGGAAACATCCTCTCCATATTCACTCAATTCAGGCCTTTCATTGTTCGCTAAGCTTCAATGAGGTCCCTCCTCATCCTTCTAAAATTCAGCGAGTACAGGCCCAGTGCCTTCAAATGCTCATATGTTAACCCAATCGTTCTTGCCTTATCATGCCTTAAAGCCCCAGCATTACATCAGTTTTTGTATTCTAGCCTTCTCGAAATAAATGCAGGCTTTGCATTTGCCTTCCTTACTACTGATTTGACTTGAAAATAATTTTTTTGGAAATTATGCACCAGCACTCCAAAGTCCCTATGTAACTCCAATTTCTGAATTATTTCCCCATTTAGAAAATAGTTAACGTCTTTTGTGGCAGTCGGCAGCGACCCCTCATGAACGTCTCTTGGAAGATCAATGAACTTAAGGCAGATCAAAGTGTGTCTTTCACTGAGATGTTCTTCCAGCCACACAGTCATAGATCTATAAAGGAAGAAAATGTACCCTTCTGCCAATTCATCCATGACTGACCACATTTTCACTTGAATGCGCTTGCGCCATGTTCATCCAAACCTTTCCAATCTGTGACTTTTATGCACAGTCACAGGGAGAACATACAAACTCCATACACACAACACCCGCAGTCAGGATCAAACCCAGATCTCTAACGCTGTAAGACAGCATCTCAACCGTTCCGCCCCATAAATTGTAAGTGGAACAACCAAATCCCAGCGTACATTGTCAAAAGCCACCATCGGCCAGTTATTTAAGTTTAAAAGCAGGCGTTTATACGGGACTCACATCTTCGTTCACAGGATAGCAACCAATGAAACATAGACTGACAGCCCCATTTACTGCCAGGTAGAGTAGGATATCCAATGCAATGGCATAAGGATAGTCTAGTTACTTCATGCATCGTAATAGCGGTTTCAATCTCAATACTCACCCAATTATCTGGTGATTTAGTTTAGAGCTAGAGCAAATGGGAATAGGTCCCTCAGCCCACCAAGTCCACACCGACCATCGACCACTTGTAGTTCTATCCCATTTTCATATCCATCCCAACACATTAGGTAATAAGGTCATAAGTGATAGGAGAAGAATTAGACCATTCGGCCCAACAAGTTACTCTGCCATTCAATCATGGCTGATCTATCTTTCCCTCCTAACCCCATTCACCTGCCTTCTCTCCATAACCTCTGACGCCTGTAATAATCAAGAATCTTTCTATCTCTGTCTTGCGTGCTTGTGCAGGTGCAAGTGTGTGGAAAGTAAATTGCACGTTTGCCTTTATTACAAGAGTTGGGCTGAGAAATGGTTGATGGAATTTAATTGGGAAATGTGTTGAACTGTTGAACTTTGGAAAGTCTAACATGGGCAGGACCTACAGTGAATGGAAGGCTCTGGGGAGTGTTGTAGGGGAAAGGGATCTTGGAGTGCAGGTACATAGTTCCTTGAAAATGGCATCACAGGTAGATAGGGTGGTCAAAAAGGCTTTTTGCACATTGGCCTTCATCAGTCAGAATACAGAGAATAAAAGTTGGGAGATAGACACAAAAAGCTCTCAGTGGGACAGGCGGCATCTCTGGAGAGAAGGAATAGGTGACGTTTCGGGTCGAGACCCTTCTTCAGACTGATGTCTGGGGAAAGGGATTTACATAGATAAGGAAGTGTAAGGTGTGAAAAGGACAAAGGGTACTGAGAAGGTTTATGAGGATGTTACCAGGACGAGGGCCTGAGCTATAGGTTGAGCAGGCTAGGAATTTATTCCTTGGAGCGCAGAAAGATGAAGGGTGGATCTTCAAAGAGTACAAAATCATGAGAGGGATACATCGAGTAAATACACTGTCTTTTGCCCAAAGCAGTTGAATCAAGAACCAGAGAGCATTTGTTTAAGGTGAGGGAGGGGATAGATTTAATAGGAACCCAAAGGGTAACTTTATTCTTTTACAGATAGGTGTATGGAACAAGCTGCTGAAGGAGGTAGTTAAGGCTGGGAGGATCACAAGGTTTAAGAAACATTTGGCCATGTGGATATGACAAGTTTCTGGCCAAACGCAAGAATGCGGGACTAGAGTAGTCTAGAGCATGTTGGTCAGCGTGGGCAAGTCAGGCCACTCTGTGGCCATGACAAGAGGATTTGAATACAGAGGTAAGGAAGTCATACAGCAATTGAACAGGACCTTGGTGAGCCAACATCTAAACTATCATTTAGTTATTATCTCCTTACCCAAGAAGTGACGGAGGAAGTAGAAATATTTGAGAGGCTGGGTCCAGCAGTGGTAGTTTTGTCATGAGGGGAATTTGAGTAGATCAGACTCACATGTCAGTCAACAACATTCCCCTAGGGCTTGAAGGTTCCCTGGCTAATGAGTCCAGAACTAAGAGTCGCAATCTCCGGATGAAAAGGTGCAAGACTGAGATTCACTCAAGTTTATTGAAAGCGATATCCAAAAATGTATTGCAAAATACAAAGAAAATGAGCAGGTCAGGCAGCACCAGTGGAGGGAAATGGACAGATGATGTTGAATCAAGACCATCCTTCCAGGGGGTGGGGGGTGGGTAGGGAGAGAGAATCTGAACAAGAGTGGGGAGATGGGGCACAGACAGGCACGTCATAGATGGATATAGTGATTGGCAGATGGTGAAGTGACAAGAGGCCAGAGTCAAAAGGGCATCAAATAAAGAAAGAGGATCCCCTCTCACCATATCCCTTCCTCCAGCTTTACATCTCACTCATCAGTTATTTGATTTTTGCTCACGATTCCAGCATTTGTACTTCCTTGCATCTCCAGAAATCTCAGCATCGAAGGGTAAAGGAATTGTGCTGAAAAATGGCAAGTTAAAGTCCCTGTCCCACTTTTGCGACCTAATTGGCGACCTCTGCCGAGTCTGCCCTTGACTCCTACTCGCAGCATGGTCGCCACAAGGTTGTAGGTAGTCTTTGTAACTTCCTCATGCTTGGGCACCCTTTCCCGTCAAGTAAGTCGCAGTGTTTTTTCCAGCCTGATAAAAAATGTCCACGAGTTAAAAAAAAAGGTCGGCATGGAAAAAATTGACTCTTTTTACTCGTAGGTAGGTCGTGATGGTAGTCGTAGGTCTGTAACTGGCCCGAGAAAAAAAAGCGAACATGACATAATTTTACCATTTGATCATTTTCCACTCGTAGTTGGTCTTAGGTCGAGGGAGGTCATAGACATAGTCGTAGGATGTCTTTTACTTCGGCAAGTCAACACGACCTTGACATTTTTTTCAACTCGGCGAGGGTCTTCTAAACTCGTGGATTAGGTCGTCCAAGTGGGACAGGCCCGTAAGCATCAGCCATCGCACTGTTGAATCATAACACACCCAGGAAGGTATGGATTGCTACTCCTGCATATTTTATTGTGCACTTCAAAATTAGTCCATTTAGTGCAAAGTGTTGTTGAATGTCCCAAATATTATTTAAAAGATTAAAGTCCGTAATTTTAGCAGGCCAAAAATTGCCAAATCTTTCCAAAAACTTTGAACTATCAGAACCAAAGAAGGTATCATAAACACAAAATGCTGGAGTAACTCAGCGAAGGAATCGTCATGTTGCCCTTTACACTATGCCCAAGTACAGTCAGCAAGTTAGGCACATGCCCCAAATTAATCTCACCCCAAGTCGTCCCCAATGATCTTTTGCCCATCAACATGCATAAATGTCTAAACAAAATTCAGAGAAATACATCATTTAAATTCAAATATTTTATTCACACTGATCTAAGTTTAAACATTAGAAATTCAAGGGGAGCTTCTCCACAAAGCTCAAAATGTTTAACATGTTCAATGTACGACCACAATGCAGAATTGTGCTGCTATTTTGCAGGTTTAACGTGTGATGCACACTTTATAAATGTTATGTACAAATCTTTTAACCAGCATCCATCTCAAAGGTGAATCAGTACCTTTTCTTGAAAAAAAGTGTTACAATTGTAGGTGATCCAAACTTTACAAGGATACAAAGTGGCAGCAACCACCTTAACTTCGGAAAAATCCAAAAATGCATTGGTGGTGAATAAACATGTGCAAAGAGGCAGAACAATGAATACCACTGAAGTAATTAAATAGAATATTAGATCATTCTTTTTCATGATTTCTATTCACAAGAGTCAGTGCTGGACATTTATGCTTTTAGTTCATTTTTACATCGTCCTACACTGATCTTTCTGTACACATTTACACAGCTTAAATGACGCCGGATTCTGACTGTACAGCTTCAAATGCAACAACATAAATCAAGGTTGCCAAAGTTCTGGGCCTTTATTCAAAAGGAAGAAAGTTGGAATATGTCTGAAAGGATCAGAACCCAAAACATTTTTTGGATATGCCTGTGAAGATTAAAATTTTAAATAGATCGATTTTTTTGTGGGTAGTGGACAAAAAATTAAACCTGCGCCAGTTTGTGTTTACCAACAACATTGTCCAAATCATCAAACCATTCACAAAAAAAATAAATCATAATGGATATCCCTGTATGTTTGAACCAATACTGTATTACGTACTAGGCAGAAGAACATGTAGCTACTGGAGTGAGATCATAAACAGCCAAAGGTTTTCCTCAGAAAGAACATGGTATGAAGGAAGTAAACCCTTGGAGCTTTAGTAGTTTAGATTAGAGATCCAGCGCAGAAACAGGCCCTTCGGCCCACGGGTCCACGCCGACCGGCGATCACCCCAGACTATCCTACACACCTGAGACAATTTACAATTTTACTGAAGCCAATCAACCTATAAACCTGCACATCTTTGGGGTGCGGCTGGAAACTGGAGCACCCGCAGAAAACCCACCCGGCCACATGGAGCAGGTACAAACTCCGTACACACATCACAGATGGTCAGGACAAACCAGGGTCTCTGGCACTGCAAGGCAACAACTCCACCGCTACACCATTGTGCCACCTTGTGGGCATGCAAAGTTGGTAAACTGATGCAGTGTTGTTGGGGGTGGGGCTGGATGGATAGTGAGTGAGGAAAGCAGGAAGCTACATTGGCAGAATAAGGACACACACAATTTTAACATTGTTAAACTCAAAGGCAGAGTACCCGTGTGCCAGCACCACCGTGACTTTTGACCCGACTAGCAAATGTCCATTCCACAGCAGAGGCATTGAAGATGGAGGAATGTTTTTATAAAGCATTAAATACAATTCAAATGTTCAAATTCAAATGATGTGATTCATTGGTATTACTTTATTGCAAACAGTTGACACAAGGATAGAGATGTAATACATCGGCATCCCCTGAAGGTTCAGCACACTTTACAGCCAAAGCAGGGGCACAGATACTAAAGTAGCTGCCTCAGCTTCAGTGACCCAGGTCCAATACTGACCTCCAGTGCTGCCTGTGTGAAATTTGCCCAGAGAGCTGCTGCTTCACAGAACAGCATTCAATCCAGACCTTGGGTGCTGTCTGTGTGGAGTTTGCATGTTCTCTCTGCCACTGTGGGCTTCCTCAGTTTCCTCCCACATCCTACTGCCCCTGTCCCACTTAGGAAACCTCTGGAGACTTTGTGCCCCACCCAAGGTTTCCGCGTGGTTCCTGGAGGTTTTGTCAGTCTCCCTATGTGCTTCCACTACCTGCAACCTCTGGGAACCGCACGGAAATCTTGGGTGGGGCTCAAAGTCTCCAGAGGTTTCCATTCAGGTTTCCCAAGTGGGACAGGGGCATAAAGATGCATTTGCAGGTTAATTGACCACTGTAAACTGCCCCTATTTCGTAAGAAGTGGTGAGAAAGTGGAATAGCAGAACAAATGTGAATGTGCGATTGATGGTCAGCATGGACTTCGCGGGCCGAAGGATCTGTTTTCATGCTGTTTCAGGTTAACACTTCATAAATTGTCTTGCCTGCAAGCAAGTGGAAAAAATGGTGGTGGTGAAGATGTTGCGGCAAGTTAATGATGAAAATGCAGAAAAAATAAAATGGAATTAAAGCAAGAGGATACTTAATGGTCTCCACAAAGCGAATGGGACAAAGGGCTATTTCCATGCTGTAAGACTCCCCTTCTTGGTAGTGAAAAGCATGCCAATTTGATAGCTTCAAAGATGGGCACAAGAATACCATAAAACCTAACAATAGATGTCAAGATGTTAAAGTTGTAACTCAAAGGTAAGTTGTTTATTTTTCCTCCTTTGGAAAAAGTCTCTTTCATTTATTTTTCCTCCTTTGGAAAAAAATGTCTCCTTCAAAATATGACAAAAATATGGAAATACTCAATACATGCAAAATTAATAGATAAGCAAAATCCGCTAGGGATCAGTAAGGTCAGGACTACGTTTTAGGAAAATAGTGTTCAATATGGCTTCCCTCGCAATCCAAGGGCATGGTATATTTGTAGTAATTTCTTTCAGGATGTGATACCTCCACATCCAAAAATACACAAATAAAAACAACACATTCTTACTCCTAACATCAAACTTCATCTCCTTCTCCAACAATTTTGTCAAATGGCAAAGTCCATATATCACACTGGACTTCCAGTTGTCCAGTCCGGAAGGCATCGATTTGCATGTGCAACTTTTGCATTAAGCTTCATTGAGCTGGAGATTCATTGTCCCATCCAAACTGCTGCGATACAAGCATCAAGGAAGTGTATGAATTTGACCATCAGATATAAAAATGTAGTTCACTCATGTCAACCCTCAGTTGATCTATCCCCTCCTTCATGAGGAAAGCCACAGCTTCACTCCTGACCGTGCAAACAAATGGCAGGTCAAATATACCACATTCAAAGGTAGTCTTCATGACTTGGTTCTACATTAGTCACTGCTTCTTCCCAAGAGAGCAGGGAGCCCATTCTCTTTCCTTCCTCCACCAACCATGATGTCTGCATCTGCAGTAACTGCATTTATTGTTCAAATGATGACGTGTTCCTCCGGGCAATGACATTTTGATTAGCTAGATCAATATCATGTCTACAATGCAACTTCCGAGCTTGAAATCAAGGTGCTGAAGACTTGGGAGAATGATTGCTGCACAGGGTTCCTGTTAACAGGGATCAGGTTAATTACAAAAACCTTTCCAAGCGCAATAAGATGACTGATCTCTTAACTAACCATGTCTTTGGTCCAAGGATTCCAATATCCACATTGAAAAATGCATAAACACATTTACAGGGTCAATGAAGCAGGATGTTTTTACTCATCAAGCTATTTTTAAGCACTTTGTCAAATCCAATCCATAAATTCAGCAACACTCCCATGCACTTGGACTGGGACAGACACTCTGCTGAGTTCAGTAGGATGGGTTTATCTCAATTATCTCTTACTTGGCCAGTTGCACCGCAAACATGATAAGAGTAACAGGAAGACATATTCTCCATGAAGTAAAATCATGGTGAAGATCGTCTCATGGTATTGGCCAGATTTTACTTTTGCGAATGGGTCAGCACTGCACTGGGAGGCAAAGAGATGGGTCAATAGGAAGCACAGGTAACACAAAGAACAAACGGGACTGCTGCTAGTTAATGCCACAATTGTAAATTTGGATTTTCCTTTGTTTAAAACCCACCCCCGCTTTAGTTTAGTATAGAGATGCAGCACAGAAACACACCCTTCAGTCCACCGGAGCCAAGCAGAAATCCCCGTACACTAACACCAACACCCCGAATTACAATTTCACCAAGTCAATTAACCATCAAACCTGGACGTCTTTGGTGTGTGGGAGGAAACCGGAGCACCCGGAGAAAACCCAAGCAGGTCACGGGGAGAATGTACAGACGGTACTCGTGGTCAGGGTCGAACCCAGATCTCTGCTGCTGCGAGGCAGCAACTCAACCGCTGCACTGCCCCTCAACCCCTTCAAGTCCTCAGCCTTTTAAAGAAACTATACCCAACCTGACGGAAAGGCTTCAACCCAAAACATCAACCGTTTTCTTCTCCCCACAGGTGCTATCTGACCTGCTGAGTTTTGCTAGCAGTTTGGTATTTTTATTCCAGGTTTCAAGTAACAGCAGGTTTTTTTTTTTTTAATATTTAAAAATAATCAAACCCACAATTTAAAAAAAAATTAAAAAATGGATTCATTGCTATCTGAAGATTTATTCTCTCCCCCCCCCCCCCACCACCACCACCCCTCCTCCTCCCTAAGGTGACGCAGAATAAAAGCAGGTTTACCAATCCATGTACACACTGACACCAGTACATTCAAGCACAATTACAGGACAAAGCACTGCCAGTGGGGTGTGTAGGAAGGAGCAGCAGATGCTTGTTTAAACCGAAGATAGATGCAAAATACTGGAGAAACTCATCTCTGGAGAAAAGAGATAGCATTTCGGGTCGAGACCCATCTTCAGATTCCTTCAGTCTGAAGAAACGTCTCGACCCAAAACGTCACCTCCTTTTCTCCAGAGATGGTGTCTGACCGGCTGAGTTACTCCAGCTTTTTGTCCATTGCCAGCACAGTGACAGCCCCTTCTCGCAGATTGTTTTCTTGCACACCTCAATTAAAAGGATTTCAACAACTTATCAATCAACCTTGGAAGACTGGTCAAATTGCTAACCGGGATTTGAAATGTTTGAATGATTAGTTCCATTGTGTATGTTCAAGGCCAAAAAAAAACAAAAAACCACACCAGACAGAAATGATGCTCAATAGTGAAGTTTCATTTCATGCTTATACATAATTTATATAAAATACCAATGTAAATCATTTCAGTAGCCGATATAGACTTACGGTCAACACATCCGGTTGTGGGTTTACCAGCAAAAAGTTCTATTACTATTCCTGTAACTGAAGCAGATTTCCATTCACTCACCAGCACCCAACCTCGTATCGAGTTTTCAGGTCCACACCGGCAATTATGTAATATCGAAGGGCACTTAATTACCTACATAAAAACCTTCCACCGAGAAAAACCTATCAACATCACAATCAAACAGGTCACTGATTCCTGCTTTATCACCAATGCTCAACAGGTAATCTTCCTGAGATAGTGACGGGGACAAATTTACAAACAGTCCTTCCTCTTCCATGGGCGTTGAAATCTGATCTTCAGTTTGCTGCAAAAGGTTATTCAATGAGCTCAATGGTGATAGGTAAGAATATTGTGAGCCCGGATCGTCTCCATGCTGTGTCCCATTTGAAATGTCCGAATCTGCCAAAAAGGACAAATTAAAATAATCAAGTCTCATTTCTTTTAACTGTTTCAAGAACACACGCCACTTCCATTTCAATGCAATTATACCAGCTATGAGTTATTCACCCAGCGAATAACCACAATACCAGGTGTATTAAGTCTGAATAGACAATAAGTGCAGGAGTAGGCCATTCGGCCCTTCAAGCCAGCACTGCCATTCAATGTGATCATGGCTGATCATCCACAATCAGTACCCCGTTCCTGCCTCCTCCCCATATCCCCTGACTCCGTTATCTTCAAGAGCCCTATCTAGCTCTCTCTTTAAACTTTCCAAAGAACCAGCCTCCACCGCCCTCTGAGGCAGAGAATTCCACAAACTCACAACTGGGTGAAAAAGTGTTTCCTCCTCTCCGTTGTAAATGGCTTATCCCTTATTCCTAAACTGTGGCCTTCAAGAAAGGTCTCAACCCGAAATGTCACCCATTCCTTCTCTCCAGAGATGCTGCCCGTCCCGCTGAGTTACTCCAGCATTGTGTGTCGAACTCAGGTCATTAACAATTCGAGTGAATATTTTTCTTAAAATAAATGAAACTGACAGAGTAGGTAGACGAAGAAGTGCTGGAATAACGCAGTGGGTTTAGGTTGAGATGCTGCTGCCTGATCTGCTGAGTTACTCCAGCACTTTGAGATCTCCGCACAATTCCAATACTACTACAATATTTAAAAGACATTTGGACAGGTACATGAATAGGAAAGATAGAGGGATATGGGCCGAATGCAGGCAGGTGAGACTAGTGTAGATGAGAAATCTTAGACAAGAGGGGCAAGTTGGGCCTGTTTCTGTGTGTGATGACTAACTGCAGTTCCTTGTGTCAACAGGTCCAGCAGTGAAGGACCTGAACAACTACTTCAGCAAGGGATGGAAGCAAAGGACACTCAAGATCATGTAGCTTTAAGCAAAGGATCTACATGTTGAAATATATACAACAGAGGTTTAAATTCTGGCCGCCTTCAAGCAAACTGTCTTGCTCATGCCCATTTTGTCTACCAGAGGCTATCTCTGCACAGATGAACTTTGTCCAAAGGAAAGCAAAAAAATTCACCACTGAGAATGTCAACAGTGCAAGCTCAAAGCACATCAGAAATGTGAACATAGATCATATATTGTCAAGTTTGAAAGGGTTCAGAAAAGATTTATGAGGATGTTGCCAGGACTAGAAGGTGTGAGCTATAGGGAGAGGTTGAGTAGGCTGGGTCTCTATTCCATGGAGCGCAGGAGGATAAGGGGAGATCTTATAGAGGTGTACAAAATCATGAGAGGGATAGATCAGGTATATGCACAGAGTCTTTTACCCAGAGTCGGGGAATCGAGGGCCAGAGGACATAGGTTCAAGGTGAGGGAAAAAGATTTAATAGGAATCCGAGAGGTAACTATTTCCACACAGAGGGCGGGGGGTGTATGGAACAAGCTGCCAGCAGAGGTAGTTGAGGCTGGGACTATCCCATCGTTTAAGAAACAGTTGGAAAGGAACGTGGATAGGGCAGGTTTGGAGGGATATGGACCAAGCACAGGCACATGGGACTAGGGTAGCTGGGACATTGTTGGCCGGTGTGGGCGAGTTGGGCTGAAGGGCCTGTTTCTACACTGCATTAATCTATGTCTCTTAATAATATCAAGACAAAATGAATTGAAATAACATTATTTTGCTGTGTAAACTATTCCTACCATTTAGGTTGGGATCAATAAATACCTTGCACTAAAAAGGGTCTTATTTTATTTAAGAATATTAAGCAAAAATTATTTTTTGCCAAAGCATGGTACTGAAACTCCTACAGCTCAAACCGAGGTACAGAGCAAACTAATTGTTTTATCTCCAAAGGAGATAGCTACACAAGACAAAGGGAATAGCAGTCTAGAAAGCAACAACCCAGTCTGAGATTTCACTAGATCGGATAAAAATATAATGGGTGAGCAGTATCTTCAAGAATGAATGCCTACCTTTCTCTTCAGGTTTGTGCATAGCACAGAACCTGGCAGAACCACATTAGTTACAACCTCAAGTAGCACGCTAAAGGATTTCTGCAAACACTAAGATAAAACTTTATACTGGGAGCCCCTGATCCAATAAGTCTGAAGAAGGGTCTCGACCAGAAACATCACCAATTCCATCTCTCCGGAGATGCTGCCTGTCCGGCTGAGTTACTCCAGCTTTTTGTGTCTATCTTCGGTTTAAACCAGCATCTGCAGTTCCTTCCTACACCAATTTCCTCACAATTTCCCTTCCTCTGCAAAAAAGATAGTGCCCTCCATAATTTTTGGGACAAAGACCCATCATTTATTAATTTGCCTCTTAAGATACTTCTTCAGACTTATTGGATCAGGGGCTCCCAGTATAGAGTCTTATCTTTGTGTTTGAAGAAATCCTTTAGCATACTACTTGAGGTTATAACTAACGAAGTACTGTGCTATGCACAAACCTGAAGAGAAAGGTAGTGCAATTTAAGAAAAATAAAAAATCACATGTGGTTAAAGTGCACATTGTCAAATTTTATTAAAGAGTGGTTTTATACATTTTGGTTTCACCATGTAGAAATTACAGCTGTGTTTATACATAGTCCCTCCCCAGGAAGATCTCCACAGCTGATGACAGAAGAATTATCTCGATAATAAAGAAAAACCCCCAAACACATGTCCGACAGATCAGAAACTCTCTTCAGGAGTCAGGTGTGGATTTGATAATGACCACTGTCCGCAGAAGACTTCATGAACAGAAATACAGAGGCTAAACTGCAAACCACTCATTAGCCACAAAAATAGGATGGCCAGATTACAGTTTGCCAGGAAGTACTTAAAAGAGCAACCACAGTTCTGGAAAAAGGTCTTGTGGACAGATGAGACAAAGATCAACTTATATCAGATGTTCTTTGTGTTTAAGACTCTCATTGGTGTTATGTCTGTATTCTTTCTTTGTGTGCTGCAAAATGGCAAAAAGCATTTCACTTCATTGCACCTTGGTGTATGTGAATGTGACCAATAAAATGCCTTTGATACCTTTGATATCAAAGTGATGGCAAGGATGGCATGGAGGAGAGAAGGAACTGCCCAAGATCCAAAGCATACTACCTCATCTATGAAACAGTGGTGGGGTGTTATGGCCTGGGCATGTATGGCTGCTGAAGGTACTGGCTCACTTATCTTCATTGATGCTACAACTGCTGGTGTTAGTAGCATAATGAATTCTGAAGTGTGTAGACACATCCTATCTGCTCAAGTTCAAACAAATGCCTCAAAACCCATTGGCCGGTAGTTCAATCTAAAGCAAGACAATGATCCCAAACATATTGCTAAAGCAACAAAGCAGTTTTTCAAAGCTATATAATGGTCAATTCTTGAGTGGCCAAATCAATCACCCAATCTGAACCCAACTGAGCATGCCTTTTATCTGCTGAAGAGAAAACTGAAGGGGACTAACCCCCAAAACAAGCATAAGCTAAAGATGGCTGCATTGCTTGCAACAAAATACATGACATTGCTGTTTCCCCAACATTATGGTGCCTAGAAATGGGTGGGGGGGGGAGATGGAGGGAGAAGGGAAAAGGAGTGGAGACAACTTTAAAGAAGCCAGACAACTTTTAAGAAGTCAGAGATACACGGCTGTGAAGCTCGGCAGACATTTAACATTATCAGTCGGTTATCCTTGGTTCTGAAAACTACTGCTTACGTTTTCCCCCCCCCAATGAGCCAATGAAATTCACCGGTCAGCACCGGCTACAACCTACAAGAACCTTTGACCTCCTGGCAACCCACCTACGGCACGAGAATTTTCAACGTGTTGAAAAATTCACGGAGACCATAATGAGGCCGTGACTAGTTCCCAGAATGCGGGAACTCCTCACGACCATGAAGGCGACTCCCCGACAACCACCCGCGAACATGTGGCGACTGCATTGTCTCCTGCAGTCGCCTAAAAAGTCACCTAAGTGGGACAGGCCCATTGGGCACGAGTCATCAAACACAGGTGTGTGGTCTCCAGGTTGCACTGTCACCAGATTTCTTCACTAAATGTCACAAGTTCTTTGCAACCAAGCCTTTATTTCCCCACTAATTTCCCAATGACTTCACCACGAGGCCAAATACAAAAGATGAAGCATATCGCATGCGCACTCTTCTCTCCGTCAGTAATTTTTGTATAGGGCGTACCTCGGACACGTAACTGAGAAATATTTCTAGAATGTTCCTTGCTGCTGGACTTCATTGGGCTACTTGATGGCGCAGAATCATCGGGACATAAATAAACCTCGATCGGCCCCCTCGTACTCGACAAATGTATCTGCAAGTTCTGAATGAAATTAAAAGACAATGGTCATAGAAAGTTAGAATTTTATATGGAAATAGATGGCAAACACAATCCACTTGAACAATAGGCCAAGTATAATTTTTCATTGTAAATGTACTTCAATGAAGAATTCTCAAAAGTTTAACTCAATCACTTCTGTTTTGATCAATGCAAACAGAGGGACATGTAAATTTGCCATAAATAGACTACGCTTTACAAAAAAAAACAAAAAAAAACACCCCATCCCCTACTGACCTTCCGTCCTCCATTGTGGAGTAACCACCTCGTATTTCGCTTGGGGAGTTTACAACCCAGCAGCTTTAATATTGACTTCTCTAACTTCGTCACCCTTACATCCCCCCCTCTCTCTCTCCCTCCCTCTGCCCAGCCCTCTGCCTTTCCCCCACCCACCCCCCGCCCTCATCCAGTCCCCATACTAATTTCACTATCGTCTTGTTGAGATTCACCGTCTGTAACCCATTATCACCTAGCCCACAGCCAACAATGGACCATTGTGGGATCCACCTTCACATGATCATCGTTGCTTATTGCATATATTTCATTTGTTCTATATATCACTATATCACCGTCTGTATCTCTTGGTTCACTTTCTCCTATCTCTGTCTGAAGAAGAATCTCGACTCTCAACGTCACCTTATTCCTTTTCTCCAGAGATGCTGCCTGACCCGCCCCCGCCTTGTTAAGGGCCTGTCCCACTTTCCAGAATTATTCACGAATTCTCCCGAGTTATTCACCAACTCTCCCGAGTTTTCCCCTTGATTGTGCCAGCCGTAGGTACTCGGGTCATCAGGTAAGTCCGGACGTTTTTTCCAGCCCGATCAAAAATGTCCACGAGTCCACGAGTAAAATAACAGCCCCGAGTACCTATGGCTGGCATAACGAGCCGCTACGCTATATCCACGGACTCCTGCAGCCTCGTTACAAACATTCTGAGAGTTTGAATCAAGGGGAAAACTCGGGAGAGTTTGTGTATAACTCGGGAAAGTGGGACAGGCCCTTTTTGCATCATCACTGATTTGTATTTATCATGTTCGGATTTTATTTTGGATTATCAGCACTTGCTGTTACAAATATTGATCAAAATCTCACACAGCCAACTCTGAGACCAGACTTACATCGTAAGGGTCAGGTACTTCCAGCCTGGTTTCCGGAGGGGCTTTAACAGCTATTACCACCTGGCCCTTAAAACTCTGGATTTTTCTGACGTCTTGATATGTTACATAATTTAATGTGGTAGATGTTAAGGACAATGAACCAAGCATCACAATTCAAATCTTCTCATTCGGTCAGTGCAGGTCAATAAGAAAGTCTAAAGTGGTTTCCACCCATTTATATAAAATTAAAAAAAAATTAAAAAAGCTTCTGCATCAACATCTTCCATCTTGTCAGGCTTCGAAACAGTCCTTGCATAAGCTAGATATCAGTCCAACTATCCTCGACCTCATGGCAGATATTGGACTTTATCTCTGGAAATGGTGAACTATGATGCCGAGACCTACATTGTCTTCCCCATTGCTGTACACATTGTACTAGAGTTTGGCTCAATTGCATTTATGTATAGCATTATCCAATTTGATCAGATGACTTGCAAACCAAAACCTTTCACTGTACCTCAATACAAGTGCCAATAATAAATTTAAACTTAAGTAAGCAACTTATCTACGCTTTTCATTTTGGACGATGGCACTCTGAATTAAAGATGGGATTTTTTTCTCTCCTCAGTGTTCTACTTGTTTATCCGTCATTTCGCTGGAACATTCACTGATCTAATTTTCAAAGATGTCTTACAAATTTGGATCTGGTTACCAGTCAAAAAGTACATTCAGCCCACGAGCCCATTAGTTCCACTCCCGTGCTTTCCCACCGCCATCCACCCCACCCCTCCCCCGGGTCTGGCAAATTTCCCCTTTTCCGCTTAATTTACGTTTAAATCGACTACCAAAATCAGTCAAGCTGTTGAGCCTAGTCCAAGTCAACTTGTCACACAAAATGTGTAAGAAAGAACTGCAGATGCTGGTTTAAATCGAAGGTAGACGCAAAATGCTGAAGTAACTCAGCGCGTGAGGCAGCATCTCTGGAGAGAAGGGATGGGCTAAGTTTCAGGTCGAACCAGAAAAGTCGGCCATTCCCTCTCTCCAGAGATGCTGCCTCACCCGCTGAGTTACACCAACATTTTGTGTCTACCTTGTTACGCAACATGTTTTCCAATCTCTCTGCAGCTCTTCTGAGAAATGTCTTCATATTAGCTGTGGAACCTCCTCACGGCCAAAACACGGCTAGCAAACCCGTTGAGAATTTGGGGGGAAATTTAGCAAGGATATCTTTGGTTTTCTGAGTCCTCCGTCAGCTTTTTGAGGTCCATAGCGCAGCTTTGGATCAAGTCATCCAACTTCTTCTCCTTCAGGCTAAGTTCTGCCACCTCCCGGTTGAGTCCCTGGCATCGTTTCAGCAGACCGTCCTTGTCTGTCAGGCTGCAACCCCTAGGAGACAGAGCAGCACCGCGGCTATTACTCAAATTAACCAACCGAAACACAATTCCCAGTCTCAAAAAGTAAATGTAAAAAAAGAACATTCTTGTCTACATTAATCGTTTTAATGCTCAAGGAAGCAACTTCTTTGATCTTTTACACCGTGCAAATTTGGACCTCACTTGGATTGCTCCAGTTTCCACCCACATCCCAAAGACGTGCAGGTTTGTTTGGTTAATTGGGCTCTGTTGAATTGCCCCGACTGTGTGGCAGAGTGGATGGGAAAGTGAGATAACAGAACTAGTGTCAGCTGGAGATGGAGATAGATGGTCAGCGTGGTCTTGGTGGGCAAAAGCCCCCCCCCCCACACACTATCTTTACACAGAACTTATTCTACATCAACACAAAGAATAGCAGATTTATCAATCCTGTTAATGCTTTATTAATCACACCTGGAGTATTGCGTACAGTTTTGGTCTCCTAATCTGAGGAAGGACATTCTTGCCATAGAGGGAGTATAGGGAAGGTTCACCAGACTGAATCCTGGGATGTCAGGACTTTCATATGAAGAAAGACTGGATAGACTTGACTTGTACTCGCTAGAATCTAGAAGATTGTGAGAGGGGATCTTTTAGAAACGTACAAAATTCTTAAGGGGTTGGACAGGCTAGATGCAGGAAGATTTGTTCCCGATGTTGGGGAAGTCCAGAACAAGGGGTCACAGTTTGAGGATAAGGGGGAAGTCTTTTAGGACCGAGATGAGAACCTTTTTTTTTCCCCCACATAGAGTGGTGAATCTGTGGAATTCTCTGCCACAGAAAGTAGTTGAGGCCAGTTCATTGGTTATATTTAAGAGTTAGATAGATGTGGCCACTGTGGCTAATGGGATCAGGGGGTATGGAGAGAAGGCAGGTACAGGATACCGAGTTGGATGATCAGCCATGATCATATTGAATGGCGGTGCAGGCTCGAAGAGCCGAATGGCCTACTCCTGCACATATTTTCTATGTTTCTGAAGATGCATTGTTGAACATTCTGGGCACTATGTTATACGATAGATGTCAACCTAGAAATGGCAGAGAGGATTTACCAGGATGTTGCCAGGACTTGAGGGTCTGAGCTATAGGGAATGGTTGAATATGTTGGGATTCTATTCCTTAGAGCACAGGAAGACGAGGGGTGATCTGATAGAGGCATATAAAATCATGAGTGGAATAGATCAGTAGATGTGTAGAGTCTCTTGCCCAGAGTAAGGAATTGAGGACCAGAGAACATAGGTTTAAGGTAAAGGGTAAAATATTTAATGTGAATCTGAGGGATATCTTTTTCCACTCAAAGGGTGGTGGGTGTATGGAACAAGCTGCCAGAGGTAGTTGAAGCAGGGACTATCGCAATGTTTAAGAAACAGACAGGTACATGGATAGGACAGGTTTGGAGGGATATGGGCCAAACGCAGGCAGGGTTTAGTGTAGCTGGTACATGTTGGCCGATGTGGGCAAGTTGGGCCGAAGGGAATGTTTCCCCGCTGTATTACAAGGGAAAGCAGTCTTGCTAATTTGAACCACACTTGGATTTCTTGCCTTGAATTTAGACAAAACCAAGACAACGTCACTCATTCTTTAAAGAATGAAATATGTGCTTTCGGGGAATTGAAACTTTCCATTCAGCCCTTCTCCAACCTCATAAACACCAGAACAAAAAAAAGTTGGCAACATTTATTTTCAAAAAGTATGCTTGAACAGATCACAGTTCATTCGTACTGCTTTTCAATATCAACCATCCTGCATGTCAGTGTTTAAAAATCATTAGATGTGCCCAGAGCTCAATACCTTTATAATTTAACAGAAAGTTTCCACACACGAGCTGACAGTGATTACAAAAGATGATGGCAGAAAGGACAAAGAAAAAGTTGCAAGCCTGAATCTTTGATCAGACTTTATTGGCTTTATCTTGCACTATATTTTATCCCCTTATTATGTATCTGTACACTGCAAATGGCTCCGAAGAAGGGTCTCGCCCCAAAACATCACCCATTCCTTCTCTCCAGAGATGCTGCCCGTCCCGCTGAGCTACTCCAGCTTTTTGTGCCTATCTTCGGCTCGATTGTAATCATGTGTTGTCTTCCCGCTGACTGGTTGGCACACAACAAAAGCTTTTCACTGTACCTCGGAAGGCGGGACAATAAACTAAACTAAACTAAAATCAAAGCTGATTTTGTACAAGTGACGCCATACAAGAAACTCAATCTTGTTTGCCTGACAGCACAAAGAACAATGCATGCAGATCAACGAATGGCTCGGGATAAATTACACATTGTCACTATTCTAGAGCTGGGAGAAAGCCACTCCCAGTTGTCTAAAACAGGCTCCATACCAAGTATGCTTGGAATCAGTTTAAACAGTATCATTGCTATCAAACGGTGCAAATGTCAGATGCAGAGTGTGACCCACCATAGTCACAGCTGGTAGAGATGCTGGCTCACAGCGCCAGAGACCCAGGTACGATCCTGACCTCGGATACTGCATGGAGTTTGCACATTTTTAGTATGAGCACACAGCACAGTGACACAGCTCATAGCGACACCACATCACAATGTCAGAGACCCAAGTTGAATCAGGATCTCTGGTACTGTCAGTGTGGATTCTGCACATTCTCCACGTGCTGTATCACACCTTGCACCCTTTGCCGAAGAATCCTGCATGTCACTGTTATCCATTTAAGTACCCTAGGCCAGTAGTATAGTTAACAAGCCAAGATAACATCCAAATCACATGCAAACAAGATGGAAAAAAAAGCAGGCAAGAGAAAACAGCTGCAAAATGAAGGAACCCCATTGTTCAGCCATTGTAAAGACACACACGGAAGATTTGCCTGATAGTACAATATTACTGCAAGATTATTGCACCTTGAATTACAAAGAGACAACAAAGTTAATTTATTTAAATCCTCTTCCACCCCAACTGTTGACATGAGTGTTTCATTTTAAGACCATTGCGTTGTGAAGAGGGTGGGGATGAATAGGATGGAATCGAGGTATGTGGAAATAAGGTCAGTAGGACACGAACAGGCAGAAACAATGGGTCAGGTTTGTGGATTTTGGGGGAGAAGGTAAAATCGCGCCATGCGGAGCTGGGGAACATTGAACATGGGTAGGGAGGGAGTCTAAAGAAGGGTTTCGACCCGAAACGTTGCCTATTTCCTTCGCTCTATAGATGCTGCCTGACCCGCTGAGTTTCTTCAGCATTTTTGTCTACCACTAAACTGATAATGAAGTTTTGCAAATGTATCTGCAAATTTAACACCAAGTGTAATCACTATACCAACCTAAAAAACAATGTTCTACAGAGAAGGAAGGAGATCAGCCATTTATATCCTGCCTGATCTACAAGCAAGTCCAGACCCAGAGCTGTGGTCAACACTCAGCTGCCTTCTACGTTTAGGAGCAATTAAGAATGGACAAGAAACAATGGTGGCAATACCCCATGAGAGTTTGGTAACATGAAAAAACAAAACCAAGTAGATTGTCATTACTCCAATTACAATTACTCTTTGCGTACTGGGTAGACGTGACAATAAACTAAGCTGGAGTTATTAAAATTCAACTTCAGTCACTGCAAATATCCAGGTTTTTTTAGAAAATTGTGCAGCAACAGAAATTAAAGAGAGAACTTACATCCACTGAACATTATTTTTGGATTTCTTTTCAATGAGGTGAATACCCTCCAACACGTTTGTAATGTCGTAGATTCTTCGCTTCGGCACGTTTAAGACCTCGGCAGCCCTGTTCAAATCCAGCACGCCATCTAGTGATTGACCTAAGAGCTGAACGACGTTCTTCGTGAGGGGGACGAGCGAGGTATTGTAGCGAGTCTTCTCCGATGGGGACCTGGGAGCTGTGGTGAGGAAGGAATTGCAAACCATCACTGACGCGCACCATGTGAAATGCAAACTTAAACATTGTCACTCTCAAACTTTGTCGCTCTGTTTTCCAACAAGGTGCCTTGTACTTAGCAGCTGCCCGTTCGTAACTGATATTAGTTAACCTACCTCAAAAGCCTCATTTATCAGACTTCAATGTGGTCACAGCAAACGCACAGTAAAAACGCTTCAAATGGGGCAGCAGTGGTGCAATTGTAGAGTTGCTGCCATACAATGCCCGAGACCAATGTTCGAGCCTGACTGTGGGTGCTGTCTATGTGGAGTTTGCGCGTGTTCCTATGACCATGTGGGTTTTTGCTGGGTGCACCGGTTACCTCCCACATTCCAAAGACGTAGGTTAATTGGCTTTGATTCGTTGTAAAATTGTCCCAAGGGTGTGTAGGTTAGTTAGGGGATGATCGCTGGTCGGCATGGTCTCGGTGGGCCAAAGGGCCTGTTTCTGCGCTGCTATCTCCAAAGTCTAAAGTAAATTGCCTGCAAGGATGAGTGGTAGATAGATTGATGTGGGAGAATTTTGACTTACTCATGGGGCTTACACTAACAAGGGACAAGCCCCAAATATAAACATGAGAAAAATTGCAATTCAATACATCTGAGCAACATTTTTCCCAGTAGACACAAAAAAATGTAATGTATGAAAACATTGACAATCTATCTATGATTTACACAACTGTCCGTTTAAGATTTCATAACCATACCATTTCCTATCAGAAGAGTGAAAGGAGAGTGAAATTTAGTTATGGAAATATTTCTGCTCTTGCAAACGTCGGAAGCAAAAGCAATATAATATACGAAAATACCACTTTAATATGCTGAATTATTTTGCATTATTATTGTTTATGAGTATGTATGTGTATGTGTAAACGTGTGTGCTCGTGCGTGTATATATATATATATACACACACACACGAAATATATATATGCGCATGACATGACACACATGACATAACAAATAGTGAGTGCGAATGTGTGTATATATAATTTTAAAAAGTGCAAAAAGACAAAGATAATTCAGTACACTAAACATTTTTATTTGCTATTATTTATCCTAGAAATTGTGCACTACCAACACACAATCTTTTGATTGTAAATTTTGGAAACACGGGGCCAATCTCAATGAAATATCCATGTACTTGCATGAACATTTTAACGGTGTCGAGTACAGAATGTACCAGCACTGTCCTGGTTGAATGTTAAATCATTGGTATTTCACATTACCACATTAAAGAAAGAGCTGTTCAGCCTGTCTCAGAGAACAGATGTATTCAATTCATCTTTTTAAACATTAAAAAAAAAACTGTGGTTCTATTCTCTCAAGTACAAAGAAGTCCCTATGCCATTGATTAAGTTCTTCGATGAAATAATGTGGAAGTTTTAAGAGGGAGGGGCAGTAGATATGAAAACAAATGCTGAAAACATTCAGGTTAGGTGGTTTCTATACACTGCTTAAGACCAAAGGCCGCTAAAAACTGGGAAAGATAAAAGCAAAAAGTAAAGCACTGGAGTGACTCAGCGGGCCAAGCAGCATCCATGGAGGGAATGGACAGACGTACATTCAGGTTGGAATCCTTCAGAAGCGGCCGGTGGGGCCCTCACCTGACGCGTCGCCACGTCATGCGGCCTGATGAGCGGACCCGGTGGCGTCAGCGGAGAGGTTGGTGCAGCGGTCGATGATGGCGCCGACTGACGGACATGCGGAAGTGAGGACGCCGCTACCGAGAGATGGAACAAAGGAGGACCCGGCGTGGGGGACGGGGAGGAGCAATGAGGACCCAGCGTGGGGGGGGGGGGGGGGGGGGGGGGGGGGGGGGGGGGGGACTGCTATGAAGAACAATGGACAATGGAGGAGCCGGGGGGGGGGGGACAACCCTGAACGGGGGGGGGGATTTGTAACTATGCAAGTGCCCTTCATGGGCAACTATTGCATACCTTGGCATGGTATGCAAACAAAGAATTCCACTCGTTTCTCTTCTGTCTTTCATCCAAATGTTTACTCTGCTTTCTTTGCCACAGATACACTTGGCTTGAAGAGTGTTCTAATGTTTCCCCGTTTTAAGGCCGGCTCAGTGGTAGAGCGGTAGACGACGGGTGCTGTCTGTACGCTCTTCCTGTGACCACGTGGGTTTTCTCAGAGATCTTCGGTTTCCTCCCACACTCCAAAGACATACTAGTTTGGAAGTTAACTGGTTTGTTATAAGTATAAAAATTGGATGGTGTTAATGTGCGGAGATCGCTGCTCGGTGCGGACTCGGTGGGCCGATGGGCCTGTTTCCGCTCTGCAACTCTAAACTAGACTAAACTAACTTCAGATCTCCAGCATCTGCATAGGAAGGAACGTCAGATGCTGGTTTATACCAAAGATAGACACACAATGCTGGAGTGACTCAGCAGGTCAGGCCGAATCTCTGGAGAACAAAAAAGGGGCGATGTTTTGGGTTGGGACCCTTATTCAGACTTCTGACTTCAGTCTGAAAAAGGGTTCCTACCCAAAATGGAAACTATTTTTTTTTCTCCAGGGATGCTACCTGATCTGCCAAGCTACTCCAGCATTTTGTGCCCGTCTCCAGTTGTTTTAATTTGGCCGTACAATTGATGTTGCACGTAGACTTTGAAAAGGACTTTGATGAATAGACATTAGCTGAAACACAAGATTGAGATGGACCCAAAACGTCACCCATCCCTTCTCTCCAGTGTCTGCTCATGAGATGAGGCAGTTTGTCATCATGGATGGAAAATTTGGCATAGATGAGAATGGAGGAAGACAATAGACTGTATTTGCTAGAATCTGGAGCAAAAAAACAACTCCTGGAATCACTCAGTGGTTCAAGCAGCATCTGTGGAGGCAAAGGGATCTTGGGTTGAGACCTTGCAAACCATCAAGGGAAGTGTCAGTGTTGTCCCCTAGGGGTCAGTATTGTTCTACTCTACATGTAATAAATGACCTGACCTTGGATGGATAATATAAAATGTCATAGTCTGACAATAACATATAACCAAGAGAAATGAGAAACTGAACATTAACAAGTACTAAGGATGGAGAGATTAAATTTGATACAAGGGAGTGGAAATACCATGCAAAAATAGAAAATGAGGGATATGGGAATAGCTTGAAAGGTTGCATAGTTTTGTAGATCTTTGAAAGGATAAATTGATCCAGTTAAATATATTTCAATGGTGCCAAGGACAAGAGACCCACATTATGTGGCCACGTTCGTTAGGCTGGAATCACTCTCCATAACACGACACGGTGGCGCAACGATAGCGTTGCGGCCTTACAGCACCAGAGACTCAGATTCGATCCTTGAGTGCTGTCTGCACTTTCTCCCTGTGACCTGCGTGGGTTTTCCAGTGAGATCTCCAGTTTCCTCCCACACTTCAAAGATGTACAGGTTTGCAGGCCAATTGGCTTAGTGCAATTGTAAATTGTCCTTAGCGTGTGTAGGATAGTGTTAGTGTGCGGGGATTGCTGGTCGGCGCTAGACTTGTTGGGCCAAAGGGCCGGTTTCTGCATCAAATCTCTCAACTAAACTAAACAGAGAAAAAGATAAAAAAGGAGATCTAAAAGCAGTCAAAATCTATCACTGGTAGAAGCTTGAACAAGAAACAGCTTCTGGTCACCCAGGATTCAACACACATACAAGATAACTGGCCAACTTCTGAGATGAAAGAAAGAATGTGTTAGGATGACCTGGAATGCTTTGTTGACAAGCAGAGGAAACAAATGCAACTGTATCTTTGAAAAAGGGAATTTAATAAAAATGTCGAGGAAAACGTCAGTGATATAAACAAAGAACTAGCGATTGCCGGTACTTAGTTTATCCTCAACTTTGGACAGGTACAGCGAGACAAGTGACTTCCTTGTACTTGAAGTCTCCATACTATCAACTAACAGTACAAGCTTGATACTGAATACACTACCTCACTGCAATGCCAACTTACACAATCGAATGAACCACTATAGGCCCACAAACCAAAAACAGGTGAACTCCATTTGGTAACCAAGCTGGCTTTAGTTCACAACTCCCACTCAAACACAATTTGTGCATTATCCCATAAATGGAAATAGGAAAATGCTTTAAATTCAATTACCACAGACATTCTAATCAGAGCAGCTGATTCACAGATGGGCAGAAGATCCCAAAATTGGTTTTTTTTTCCCCCTTAAAGCATTTGCTTGAATCTTTGCTTTAACAAATACCGGCACATTTTTGGCCTTAGGAAGGTAAAATGGAGACAACTAATCTTAAATCAGCAACCTCAGCATGTCATATCATCCAATTTATGTGGATAAGGAGACTTAAACATTCATTAACACAATATCAATTAACATGAGAATAGAGGACATGAAATTCTGGACAAAGTTTCAAGAGACAGTTGACAAACAAGGAACCTAGATACCAGACTGGATTTGTTATTTCATCTTTCAGGTACCGACGTTATGGTCTTCAACAATAGTTTACAAGAATTTAAACTAGATTGATTGCTGGAAAAATAACATGGTCTGAAACAGCACTAAACTTACACACCAATAGCCAGGCACTGGCAAACAAAGATAATCATCATCTAATATCTTTGCACAGAAAACCAATATAATCAGAAGGCTGGGCAATGTCAACATGGAATAATGCATAGGAAATGATGTTTGACAATGGATTAGATTTTTTTCTTGAGGCTGCAACTAGCAGAATAGGCTAGAGGAATCAGTAAATACAGCTCATTTAGACTTTAAGGAGGCCCAAAATAAGTTAAGTCAAGAATGCTTTATTGTCATTTGTTCGGAAACGGAACAATGAAATTCTTACTTGCAGTAGCACAACTGATATGTAAAGATTGTACTCTATACAACCCATCAAAAAAAAAAAGAAAAAAGAAAAGAAATTAAATATAAGGGCGGAATGGTGGCACAGAGGTAAAGTTGCTGCCTTGCAGCGCCAGAGTCCACGGTTCGATCCTGACCACTAGTGCAGTCTGTACTGAATTTGTACGTATACCCCGGGATCGCATGGGTTATCTCCGGGTGCTCCAGTCTCCTCCCACATTCCAAAGACGTACAGGTTTGGAGGTTAATTGGCTTCGGAGGTAATTGTAAATTGCCCCTGGTGTGCAGTATAGTGCGGGGATCATGAGTCGGCGTGGACTCGGTGGGCCGAAGGGCCTGTTTCCGCTCTGTACCTTTAAAATATAAAACTAAACTCAAATATATTGGTGAACATAGAACATAATGGAGAGGATGTTTCCACTAGTGGGAGAGTCAAAGACAAGAGGTCATAGCCTCAGAATTAGAGGATGTTCTTTTAGGAAGGACATAAGGAGGAATTTCTTTAGTCAGAGAATGGTGAATCTGTGGAATTTCAGATTCAGATTTAATTTTAATTGAATTTATTGAGATACAAGGATATATTTAAAGCAGAGATAGATAGATTCTTGATTAGTGCAGGTGTCAGAGATTATGGGGAAGGCAGGAAAATGGGGTTAGGAGGGAGATAGATCAGCCATGATTGAATGGCGGAGTAGACTTGATGGGTTCAATGGCCTAATTCTGCACCTATTACTTCTGGTCTTATGATAGTAGAGAAAACAAAAAATAGGATCATGTTCAGTTTGGGTGGCTGTAACTAATGCGAGTGCCACAGGGATCAGATTGGCACCTCCACTGCTCGCAATTGACAAAAACTAATGAACATTTGGAGATCAATTGCGATATTGCATTACTCTGCAGCAATGCAGGCCTGCCAAGATGCTGCAGGAGGCCAGCAAGGAACTGCGTGAGTGAGACAAGGACATTGCAGATGGAATGCAATGTAGGAAAACGCAAAGTAATCTGCTTTACATAAAAGAATAGGATAAAAGATGGGATCTTGGGGTTCATAGAAACATAGAAAATAGGTGCAGTAGACCATTCGGCCTTCGAGCCAGCACCGCCATTCAATAAGATCATGGCTGATCATCCAAAATCAGTACCCCATTCCTGCTTTCTCCCCATATCCCTTGATTCCATTAGCCATAATAGCTATATCTAACTCTCTCTTGAAGACATCCAGTGAATTGGCCACCACTGCCTTCTGTGGCAGAGAATTCCACAGATTCACAACTCTGGGTGAAAAGGTTTTTGCTCATCTCAGTCCTAAATGGCATACCTCTCATTCTTAAACTGTGACCCCTGGTTCTGGACTCCCTCAACATTCGGGAACATTTTTCCTGCATCTAGTCTGTCCAATCCCTTAAGAATTTTATTTGTCCATGTCCATAGCACCCTGAAAGCAGCAACACAATTGGATAGAGTGGTAAAGTCAGCTAATGATACGCCTTCACAGGGTACAAAAGTCATGATGCAGCTATAAAGAACTGTGCAGATGCAGTTTTAATGATTGAGAGCCGCTGTCTGAAGAAAGCACAGAGAATTGCCAAGGACAAACTGCACCCCCTCCACGCACACCTGGATCTCCTGCCATCAGGCAAGAGATATCGAAGCATCAAAGCCCGGACTACGAGGCTGCTAAACAGCTTCCTACCACAGGCTGTGAGGCTGCTAAACAGTCACTCTGCACCCAGTCACTTGACTTGACTCTGCGGCTGGCACGGACACTTTAATACTGGCACTGGCCACTCAAATCAGCGGCCCCGGACATTTTTTATGATTGGTTTATTGAATTTTAACATTGTGTTTTTTTTTGTTTTTTTTACCTGCTTTTAACTATTTATACTGTTCCATCAGGAACTGGATTGTTTTTAGTGTTATTATGTGTGAAGTGTTTAAATTTCATGTGCGATGCTCCGCTATTCACTGGGAAACGTCTTTTCATTTTGCACTGTAACAACTGTTGCTTGCAAGATGACAATAAAGGTTGATTGATTGATTGATTGATTAAACCAAAAATAGACACAAAATGCTGGACTAACTCAGCGGGACAGTCAGCATCTCTGAAGAGAAGGAATGAGTTGCATTTCGTGTCTAAAGGGTCTCGACCCGAAACGTCACACATTCCTTCCCTCCAGAGATGCTGCCTGTCCCGCTGAGTTACTCCAGCATTTTATGTCTATCTGTGGTTAAACCATATTGGGAGTACTGCGTGCAGCTCTGGTTGTCCCATTACAGGGAGGATGTGGATGCTTTGCAAATGGTGCATAAATGGTTTATCAGAACGTCGACTGGATTAGTGGGTATTAGCTACTGGGAGAGGTCCGGATTGTTTTCTCTGGAACGCCAGACGTTGCGGGAAGACCTGATGGAAGAATATAAAACAATGAGGTGTATAGGTAGGAGAGAGAGAGTCAGAACCTTTCCCCCCCAAAAAAATCAAACACTAGAGGCATAACTTTAAGGTGAGAGGGGCAAAGTTTAAAGGAGGTATACAGGGCAAGTTTTACTTTTTGCCACAGAAGGCTGTGGAGGCCAAGTCAATAGATATATTTAAGGCAGAGACAGATAGATTCTTGAGGGTGGCGAGTGCCTAGACTGTGCTGCCAGGGTTGGTGGTCGAGTTGAATCAAGAATGTTTTATTTTCATATCCCGAAAACAGAATAATTAAGAGGCAAATATGATAGCAGCATTTGCTGACACTTTTGGATAGGCACGTATATATGGGGAACAAAGGGATTATGTGCAGGCAGGTAAGAGCTAGTTTTGGCATCATGTTATTGTGGGCTGAAGGGCTGGTCCCTTGTACTACTCCATGTTCCAATTTAAAAAAAAGTTTTTTATTTTAATGCCAAGACATTTAGAGTGTTGAGAGACTTAGTGTCCTTGTCTGCAAATAACTGAAGGTTAACCTACAGGGTACTGTAATTAGGAAGGAAAACAACGTTAGTTTTCCAAACTGAATAAGACTGCAGCTGCTGGAAATCTAAATTAACTGAAATGCTGGAAATACTCCGCAAATCAGGTAGCAGCTGTGGAAAGAGAAACAAGGTTAACATTTCATGTCAAAAATCTCTTCTAAAATTTGAACAGAGAGTAATCTCACCTTGGATCCCATGCGATCCAGCCTCTCAGAGCAGCCGACCATGTGGAACAGTGTCATATGCCTTGTTGAAATCCATGTATACAACATCTACATCCCTGCCCTTATCAACCTCGATGTGGGCCCCTGAACATCGGTGAGACCATGCGCAGACTCTGCTTTGCTGAATGCCCCACCCTGGCTGACCTCACGTTGCTCTCTTCTTCTCCCCACCCCCCCACCCCTGAAAGAAAAAGTATTTCAACAAGCTTTCAGCGCTAAAGACCCGGGTTCGATCCCAACTACGGGTGCTGCCTGTACGGAGTTTGTACGTTCTCCCCGATACTGCGTTGATTTTCTCCGAGATCTTCGGTTTCCTCCCACACTCCAAAGACGTACAGGTATGTAGGTTAATTGGCTTGGTGTAAGTGTAAATTGTCCCTAGTGCGTGTAGGATAGTGTTAATGTGCGGGGATGGCTGGTCGGCGCAGACTCCGTGGGCTGAAGGGCTTGTTTCCGCATTGTATCTCTAAACTAAACAAGCTTTACAGTTCACAACTATGGGCTTCTGTAGCTCACATCTCTGTTTCTATCCAACAATCTCCCTATCAGGGAACCCCGTCACCTACGGGCATTTGTTGCCAGCCGTGTTTCATCCAGCCCTCCTTCTCCCCCAGTTCTCTCCCCAGCCACCCCTCTGAATGGTCCTGACCCAAAACATCTCATCGATCTCGTCTGACGCCGCTGAGTTACTCCAGCGTTTTGTGTCTATCTTTGACCAACTAAGAACTCATTTTCAGATGGCCCAAATTAAAATTGCATTTGAATGCAATAAATAATTTATTTGGAGTCAGTGACATTCCCTAGTATTGAAGTCAGCAAATGGCACTGAACCCTATCCAAAACAATATTTTTACAGCTCACAACACATCATGAGAGCAGGCTCGATAATTGAACTTTAACTGCTGAGCAAGAAACTCAAATTACCCAAATAATCTTTCCAAACTAAACTCTCATGTCAACGTGTATTTAAACAACGTTTCATTAAAACCAAGCAGAAGTTGAAAACTGAAATTTGTTTGACTTAAAGGTATTAAAAGATTTTTTGAGCTTAAAAGTGAAACAGGAAATCTGCCAGAATGCTGCTTACCGCTGGCCATCAAGTTTACAGCAATTGCAGAGCCACCCAGTTACTTTAATATTGCACCTCATGCTCTTTTCGTGGAAAACTCCTGCAACCAAACTAAAGGTTGACCCCAGATTCAATGTTTGAAAAATTTACGCTGATATCCCCAGCATGACGGGGCGGCACGGTGGCACAGCGGTAGAGTTGCTGCCTTGCAGCACCAGAGACCCGGATTCGATCTGGACTATACGGTGTTTGTACGTTCTCCCCGTGACCTGCATGGGTTTTCTCCTGGTGTTCCGGTTTCCTCCCCCACTCCAAAGATGTACAAATTGGCATTATTAGAAATTCTCCCCAGTGTGCGTAGGATAGTGTTAATGTGCAGTAAATTCAAATCCATGTTCCTACCATTTCAAGCAGGGTGCAAGGGCACCAAATTCAAGTGCAGTTTCTTACCACTATGAACAGGGTGCAAGGTCACCGAATTCGTGCAGTTTCCAACCACTTCAAGCAGGTGCATGGCCACCGAATTCAAGTGCAGTTTCATATCACTTCCAGCAGGGCGCAAGGCCACCAAATTCAGTGCAATTTCATACCACTTCAAGCAGGATGCAAGGTCGCCAAATTCAAGTGCAGTTTCATTCCACTTCAAGCAGGGTCCAAGGCCACCAAATTCAAATGCATCTTCATACCATTTCATACAGGGTGAAACCTAGTGCCTTTCAACTTCAAGCAAAGCACCCAAAGCACCCAAGCCACCATTTGCAGTAAGTAGTGCCTTTCAACTTCAAGCCAAAGCACCCAAGCCACCATTTGCAGTAAGTAGTGCCTTTCAACTTCAAGCCAAAGCTCCCAAACCACCAGTGGCAGTAAGTGGTGCCTTTCAACCAAAGCTCCCAAGTCACCATTTGCAGTAAGTAATGCCTTTCAATGTGGATAAATGTGACGTTATCCATTTTGGTGGCGAAAACGGGAAAGCAGACTATTATCTAAATGGTGGCCGATTGGGAAAGGGGGAGATGCAGCGAGACCTGGGTGTCATGGTACACCAGTCATTGAAGGTAGGCATGCAGGTGCAGCAGGCAGTAAAGAAAGCGAATGGTATGTTAGCTTTCATTGCAAAAGGATTTGAGTATAGGAGCAGAGAGGTTCTACTGCAGTTGTACAGGGTCTTGGTGAGACCACACCTGGAGTATTGCGTACAGTTTTGGTCTCCAAATCTGAGGAAGGACATTATTGCCATAGAGGGAGTGCAGAGACGGCTCACCACACTGATTCCTGGGATGTCAGGACTGTCTTATGAAGAAAGACTGGATAGACTTGGTTTATACTCTCTAGAATTTAGGAGATTGAGAGGGGATCTTATTGAAATTTACAAAATTCTTAAGGGGTTGGACAGGCTAGATGCAGGAAGATTGTTCCCGATGTTGGGGAAGTCCAGGACAAGGGGGTCACAGCTTAAGGATAAGGGGGGAAATCCTTTAAAAAAAACCGAGATGAGAAGAACTTTTTTCACACAGAGAGTGGTGAATCTCTGGAACTCTCTGCCACAGAGGGTAGTTGAGGCCAGTTCATTGGCTATATTTAAGAGGGAGTTAGATGTGGCCCTTGTGGCTAAGTGGATCAGGGGGTATGGAGAGAAGGCAGGTACGGGATACTGAGTTGGATGATCAGCCATGATCATATTGAATGACGGTGCAGGCTCGAAGGGTCGAATGGCCTACTCCTGCACCTAATTTCTATGTTTCTATGTTTCAACTTCAAGCCAAAGCTCCCAAACAACCATTTGCAGGCAGTGCCTTTTTACTTCAAACAAACCATATTTTCATTTTTAAACCACATTAAGGGTACTCACTGTTGTGTAGACATTTGTTCAGTGTTATTCAGAGCTCAGAGAGACGTGACCCTTGGCTTCATCCATCTGAATGAGGCACACCACTTCCTGGTTTTATAGTCCCTCCCACTCCCTCCAGCAGGGGCAGCAGAGAGAATGGTGATTTTTAAAAAAACATTAATATCTCTCCGATTTGTCATCAATGGGAAAAATCCTCCGCACCCGTAAGGCTGAGAGGGGCTCTGAGCGAGGTGGCCAAAAAATGACGGCCGTAGGTGGCGGCGTTCTGTCAGAAATCGCAGCAGTGGGCCAAAAGCGGTCAAGATCAGAGATTTAGTAATATAGATATATATATTTGCTTTAATATATATTGAAAACAAATCAATAAATAATAGTGCAATAAATAAACATAAAAGGAAATTATTATCATGTATTTCTCAGCTAACATAAAACAAAGAAAAAAATAAGGCGATTAGTGTAAATGTCCTGTAAAGTAGTGCAGGCTCATTGGTATTGTCAGCAATTTTGGGCACCATATTTGAGGAAGGATGTGCTGGCCTTGGAGAGTCTCCAGAGGAGGTTTACAAGAATACCAGGAATGAGTGGGTTAACATATGATGAGCGTGTACTCGCTGGAGTTTGGGGGAACCTCATTGAAAAGTACCAAATAGTGAAAGTCTTGGATAGAGTGGATGTGGAGAGGATGTTTCCACTAGTGGGAGAGTTGAGGTCATAGCCTCAGAATTAAAGGACGCTCCTTTAAGAAGATTAGAGGAATTTCTTTAGTCAGAGGGTGGTGAGTCTGTGGAATTCCTTGCCACAGAAAGCTGTAGAGTCGAAGTCAATGGATATTTTTAAAGCAATGACAGATAGATTCTTGATTAGTACAGGTATCAGGGGTTATGTGGAGAGGGGAGGAAAATGGAGTTATGGGGGAGAGATAGATCAACCATGATTGAATGGCGGAATAGACTGGATGGGCCGAATGGCCTAATTCTGCTCCTATCATTTATGACCGAAACAAAACATTGAATACACAAGGTACAACCAGATTATACTTACTTCTTGGACTACTTGGGCTTCTCATTGCACCCCTTCCTTTTCCTTTTGGGGTGCACATGTCAGCAGTCAGATAATGATGGTCACTTTCATCCAATGCCAATCTTCTTTTTGCCTGTAGCAATGAAAAACAATCTAATGAGGGCGGTCATGGTGGCACAGTGGCAGAGTTGCTGCCTTACAGCGAATGCAGCGTCAGAGACCCGGGTTTGATCCCGACTGCGGGTGCTGTTTGTACGGAATGTGTACCTTCTCCCGTGCCAGCATGGGTTTTCCTCGTGTGCTCCGGTTTCCTCCCACCCTCCAAAGACTTACAGGCCTGTAGGTTAATTTGGCTTGGGTGAAAAAACATTATGGTAAAATCGTTCCAAGTGTGCAGCACAGTACTAATGTACGGGGATCGCAGACTCCGTGGGCCGAAGGGCCCGTTTCCACGCTGTATCTCTCAAAGGAGTGAGACCATCCCCAACACCTCTTGGCCAGTCTAAAGCCCCTGAAAAAGATGATTGAGGACTAGAGGGAATGCTGTGTACCTTGTTTCAGAAACATGGCATATCCCACGCTCCCCAAACACACACAGATCTCGATTTATCGCGTGGACTGGACAGAGCTATCAGCAAAAGGATGAGCTAGGTGGTGGTCTTATGATAAAGTTGGCAGTGTCTGCCCCTCGGTAAACCCTTTGTTGTGCTCAGACATGGCGGTCATGTTCAACGTCTGCAACTCAGCAACCCACCCCCTTCGCTGGAACATCTAGCAGTGAGGTGCCGCACCTTCTATCTCCCAAGGGAAATCACTTCCATCATCATGACTGCCGTCTACAACCCACCCCAGGCAGATGTTCGACTGACACTCGAATTATAAGCCATGGTCAACAAACACCAGGCAGCATGTTCCGATGCCTTCTACATCAATGCAGAGGAAGTAGTTCTATGGTTCAAAGGTTTCAAACGCCTTTTATTGTCACATGTACCAATTAAGGTACAATGATAGTCGTATTACCATACAGCCATACTTTCAAAAAAAGCAACAAGACACACAACTACATAAGTTAACATGAACAACCACCACAGCAGATTCCCCACATTCCTCACTGTGATGGAAGGCAATTAAGTCTAATCTTCTTCCCTCATTTTTCTCCCGCAATCGAACAATCTGTCGAGGCGATCGAAGCTCCCGCGGATTGGAGCTCCCAATGTCCATCTCTAATGTTCCCGATGTTGGGCGAGTCCAGAACCAGGGGCCACAGTATAAGAATAAGGGGTAAGCCATTTATAACGGAGATGAGGAAACACTTTTTCACACAGAGAGTTGTGAGTTCTCTGCCTCAGAGGGCGGTGGAGGCAGATTCTCTGGATACTTGCAAGAGAGAGCTAGATAGGGCTTAAAGATAGCGGCGTCAGGGGATATGGGGAGAAAGCAGGAACGAGGTACTGATTGGGGATGATCAGCCAGGATCATATTGAATGGCGGTGCTGGCTACTCCTGCACCTATTGTCTATAACCAAAGACCGCAAGCTCCACAATGTTAAAGTCCACAGGCTCCCGCAGTTGGAGCTCCAGAAGTCGGTCTCCAGCAAAGACCTCCAGCTCCTCGATGTTAGGCCACAGTGTTGACGGAGATGCGATCCGGACAAAATCGGAATTCGTCGAGGCGAGAGATTTAAAAAATGTTTCCCCCAAACTCCTCCTCCCCCCCCCCCCCCCCCCACATAGAACAAGCTAAAGAACACTAAAAACATACATTTAACAGAGAAGGAAGGGACAGACAGATAGTTGACGAGGCAGCCATTCCTGCAGCCACCCGGTGGTTTTAGTTGAGGCAAGGTACATGGATAGGATAGACTTGGAGGGATATGGGCCAAACGCGGGTAGGCGGGCCGAGTGTAGATGGGACATGTTGGGCCGAAGGGCCTGTTTCCACTCTGCCCGACTATAACTGTGACTTCCATAAGGCTGGCTGGGTGAGGACTCTTCCAAGGTTCCATTAGCACATCCCCTGCAGTGCCACTGGATCAAACACAACAACTGATGCACCATGAGAGACTCCTCTCACGGCAAACTTCACCCTTGCTCCGGAAACATTTAGATCACCTGGCTCTGCTCCTTTATCGTGCATATAAGCAGCGACTGAAGAGAGCAGAGCTGGTCAGGGGATGCAGAACGAGTGGCCAGGAAGGTGGCACAGGAGCCCAAAAACCATTATCTGCACATTCCAGAACAGCCTCCGCCCATCAACCAGCAGGTTTTTGAAGCACCAAACACAAAATTAACCACAACCCCACCTCAGCACAGAACCACTATAGACTGTGCACGACTACGGTTGCTCTGCATAATATGGATTTTTGTACCGTCATGGCCGAGTTTACTTAGAATAACTGACATATTACATCATTTGTCCTTTTTGTCCTTTTGGCTCTAATGTCCATTTAAATCATCACCAGGTAAGATTTTCATTGATCCGGTTTTTAACCAGACCATATGCCAATAAGCCCTCTTGTAGGTAGACAAAGTTCTGGAGTAACTCAACGGGTCATGCAGCATCTCTGGAGAGAAAGGATAGGTGACGATTCATGTCGCTTCTGAAGAAGGGCCCCGAATTGAAACATCACCTATCCTGAATCTCCAGAGATGCTGCCTGACCTGCTGAGTTACTCCAGCACTTTGTCTATCTTTGGAATAAATCAGCATCTGCAGTTGTTTGGTTCCACAAACCCTCTTGGAAAAACTCCAAAATGCACAATGACATCAACAGGAACAAGATTAAACTTCACAAAGATAGACACAAAATGCTGGATAAGCTCTGTGGGACAGGCGCTCTTTTGGGTCGAGATCATTTCCATTTAAGGTTAAGAAGGGTCTCGACCTGAAACATCACCCATGGCTTCTCTCCAGAGATGCTGCCTGTCCCGCTGAATTACACCATCATTTTGTGTCTATCTCCAATTTAAACCAGCATATGCAGTTCCTTTCTAAACAAGGTTGACTTTCAAAGGAATACCATGTAGCTCAAACTTGGTGGTAAAATCTGAGAATTGCACAATTCCAATCAAAC
Source organism: Leucoraja erinaceus (assembly GCF_028641065.1). Classification (NCBI taxonomy): domain Eukaryota; kingdom Metazoa; phylum Chordata; class Chondrichthyes; order Rajiformes; family Rajidae; genus Leucoraja; species Leucoraja erinaceus. The sequence continues at coordinate 34,627,414 of NC_073378.1, read as the reverse complement.
TCGAAACCAGTTATTATATAACTATATGGGCTACATGACGATTCATGTCGCTTTTGAAGAAGGGCCCCGAATTGAAACATCACCTATCCTGAATCTCCAGAGATGCTGCCTGACCTGCTGAGTTACTCCAGCACTTTGTCTATCTTTGGAATATCCTACGTTGTTCCGCACAGACTTGTAGGGCCGAGATGGCCTGTTTCCGTGCTGCAATTGTTATATGGTTATATGGTTACAGTTTGAGAATTAAAGAGCTCAAACATTCAGGTAATGAGAACAAACCAAGGTGGAGGTAAACTCGAATGGCCTGTTGTGCACCACTATCACTGGCGATGGATTGTGAACAGGACAGTCAACCTGCATTAATACACTGGATTCTTCAAGTAAATAACTAATTACTGCATTTCTTCTCAGGCAATGAACATTACAAGTGCAGATCTATATGTTTTTGTTCAATCTAATTAACCATAAACATCTTAATCTGCAAATAAAACCTTGGGACAAGAATAATTACTGATTGGATATCGTCACAGCACCTGGAATCACTTTAATTAATTGTAAACCAGCTCATTTTCCAAAATGTGATTGTATTCAAGTAAGCTAAAACACAATGGCTTCATTGCCACAGACGGCTGTGAAGGCCAAGTCCGTGGATCTTTTTATGGCAGAGATAGATAGATTCTTGATTAGTACAGGTGTCAGAGGTTATGGGGAGAAGGCAGGAGAATAGGATTCAGAGGGAAAGATAGATCAGCCACGATTGAATGGAGTAGTGGGCTTGATGGGCCAAATGGCCTAATTATGCTCCTGTCACCTATGAAGTAATATGATCACATGAAGACAGACACAACAAGCTGGAGTAACTCAGCGGGTCAGGCAGCATCTCTGGAGAAAATGAATAGGTGATGTTTGCTGTTGAGACCCTTCTACCTGCCTGTTTTCTGTCTGTCTTCCGTTTATACCAGCAACTGCAGTTCGTCCCTACAAATAATTATAGCATTACTTAATATGGTCAAACAAAACCATTCAAATAGACGCCACAAGGAACTGCAGATGCTGGAATCTTGCATTGACCACAAAGTGCTGGAGTAACTCAGCAGGTCAGGCAGCATCTCTGGAAGACTCTGCATGTGAAGAAGGGACCCGACCTAAAACATTGCCTTTCTATGTCCGTTTTAGTTTAGTTTAGAGATACAGTGGGGAAACCGACCCTTCGACCCACCGAGTCCAAGCCAACCAGCGATCCCCACACATTAGCACTATCCTACATAAACTAAGAACAATTTACAATTTTACCGAAGCCATTTAAGCTACAAACATGGACGTCATTGGAGTGTGGGAGGTAACTGGAGCTCCCAGAGAAAATAAACGCAGGTCACTGGGAAAACGTACAAACTCCGTACAGACAGCATCCATAGTCAGGATCGAACCCGGCTCTCTGGCATTGTATGGCAGCAACTCTACCGCTGCTGCATCACCATGTCTTGCAGCGATGTTGCCTAACCCGCAGTTACTTTGCCACTGTATTCCTTCAAATAGGGGCTTGGAAGTGGAGAAAGATAGGACAAATGATGAAGCAAAATGAAAAGCTAAGTTTCTTGCTGCGACATAATTGTGCCTCAATAGAAACGGTCATAAGGTCACGTGATACGAGCAGAATTAGGCCATTCTGCCCATTAGGTCTACTAAGCCATTCAATGATGGCTGATCTATCTCTCCCTCCCAACCCCATTCTCCTGCTTTCTCCCCGCAACTCATGACACCTGTACTAATCAAGAATCTATCTATCTCTGCTTTAAAAATACCACTGACTTGGCATCCAGCCTTCTGTGGCAAAGAATTCCACAGGTTCACCACCCTCTGACTAAAGAAATTCCTTCTCATCTCCTTCCTAAAGGAACATCCTTCGATTCTGAGGCTATGACCTGTAGTCCTGGACTCTCCCACTAGTGGAAACATCCTCTCCACATCCACTCCATCTATGCCTTTCACTATTCTGTATGTTTCAATGATACCCCCCTCATTCTTCTAAACTCCAGCGAGTACAGGCCCAGTGCCTGTAGGTTAACCTACTAATTCCTGGGATCGTTCTTGTAAACCTCCTCTGGACCTTCTCCAGAGCCAGCACATCCTTCCTCAGATATGGTGCCCAAAAGTGCTCACAATATTCCAAATGCGGTCTTATAGAGCCTCAACATTACATTCCTGTTTTTGTATACAAGCCCTCTTGAAATAAATGTTAGCATTAAGTTTACTTTCTTTACTGCCGATTCGACTTGCAGATTAACTTCTTTGGAATCCTGCATCAGCAGTCCTGAAGCCAGACTGAGTGTTAAGGGGCATGGGCCAAACGTGTTGAGTTGAGACATGTGTAGATGAGGGATCTTGGTCAGCATGGGCAAGTTGCGCACTGGCGCCCGTTTCCATGCTGCATAGCTACCAATCACAAACTTTCATAACCCCATCCATAGAGCCATACGGCATGTAAACAGGCCCATCTGGTCGACACCAAAGTGCCCATCTACGCTTGACCCATTTTCAACATTTGACACGTCTCTCAAACGTGTTCCTTCCAAATTTGTCTCTAATGTTGTTAAAGGGCTTTCTCACGGTGTAACCTGACGCAAGACTTAACAAGAGTTTAACATCGTGGGAACCTCCTGTGATAACAGTACGGCATTCGTGGACCACCGAGGACCTCCGTGGAGCTAACGGCAGGCAGTCGTGTAACTTTGTACGGTCGGGAGAAAATTAAAACATTTTTGAATTTCTCCAAGAGTGACTTGAGCACTTTTTGGTGAGCGTTGCAACATTGTATGAACGCAGATGCCAGTGCGATATCCGTGATGACTCTTGCGGGTACCGTGGGAACTCCTGCGAACGGTAAACCCGGAAGCTTGACAGAGGGGACATAAGGCGAGTAAAAAAGGTGGTCTCAATATCGCCAATGGACCATGTGTCTATCGAGGACGTCCCACCTAATTGTCATTATTTGAGAATCTTTGTCCAAATTGAGGTCTCCGTTGAAACATGGGCTTAACCCAGTGAGACTTCCTCTTAATTCTCTTTTTAATTAATCTCACCTTTCTGCCTTCACGCAAGCGTTTTCGATGCACATGTTGCGCTAATGCATACAGCGCGTCAATGAAAATAACAACTAGCCTGTACTTGAACCAACTTTGTATAGGCATGTCTGCAAATGAGCCAATTCTACGAACGGAGGATATTTATATAGTGTGTGAAAAAAAGTGACATCATTTGTGCCACGTGATTAACTACACTACAGTCCACGATGTTCATTCACGATTAACGGGAAAGATCGGGAGACGGACAAGTCACTCGCACAAATGACAGAATTGCCGAGTACCGTGGGAACTCTTTATCTATCCCCCGTTATATCGTGCGGAGCTCGTGCTGGACCACGACCACTTCAGTCTGGTGACATCTTGCGTCAGGTCGCACCATGAGAACCGGCCATGAGTGTATCTGCCCCAACTAATTAATCCAGCATTTTTTTTCCTTCGCTCCATAGATGCTGCTGCACCCGCTGAGTTTCACCAGCTTTTTTGTGTACCTTAAATAATTAATCTGGCAGCTCAATACACAATAGGTGCAGGAGTAGGCCATTCGGCCCTTCGAGCCAGCACTGCCATTCAATGTGATCATGGCTGGCTCAATCCATGTGTAGCACTCTATGTAGAAACATTTTGCCCCTCGGGGTCCCATTAAATCTTTCCTCTCACATTAAGCCTATGCCCTCTAGCTCTCGATTTTCCTATCCCCAACATAAAACTGCATTAACCCACTGTAGGAGTGCAGCCGAGACAGAAAATGCTGGCGAAAATCTAGGTGAAACAGCACGTGAAAAGAAAAAACTGTCAACTTCTTGGGTCTTGGACTCTTCCACAACAGAAGAAACATTCCAGGAATTAATCATCTGAAAATTCTCCCCTTCATGCCTGCAACATACAACTTACTTTATTCACAGACCTCCCCCCTTGACTCCATCCATGGACCCAAGCACTTTCCAGGTGCAGCAGAGATTCACCTGCACCTCCTCCAACCTCATCTATTGCATCCGCTACTCTAGACATTAGCTGCTCTACATCGGTGAGATCAAGCGTAGGCTTGGCGATCGCTTCGCCCAACTCCTCCGCTCAGTTCGCAATAACCAACCTGATCTCCCGGTGGCTCAGCACCGCATATTTCGCTTGGGTAGTTCACACCCCAGCGGTATGAACATTGACTTCTCCAATTTTAGGTAGTCCCTGTTTTGTCCTTCTTTCCCCTCCTTCCCAGCTCTCCCATAGCACACTGTCTCCGTCTCTTCCTTTCGTCCTCCCCCCCCATATCAGTCTGAAGGGTCTCGACCCAAAACGTCGCCTATTTCCTTCGCTGCATAGATGCGGCCTCACCCGCTGAGTTTCTCCAGCATTTTTGTCTACCTTATTCACAGGCAATCATCATTCCCGCCCACAAACATAAACGTAGCTTCATCAGAGCTACAAATAGGCCAAAAGATGGGGAGCACTAGAACTCACCAGTGCTGGAGTAGCTCAGCAGATCAGGCAGCATCTGTGGAGGATGTGGATAGGTGCCATTTAGGCTCATGATTCACTGCCTCCAAATAAGGAGTGCTGGTGGGGATGGTAATTCAGATTGCTAAAGGATAACAGACCCTTTGCTTGCACTGAGGAACCGGAACAGTGAGCAAGCAAACCTGTAGCTATACATCTACAGATGCGACAGGGAAAGCATTTTATCAGGATGCATCACAGCATGGTTGGGGTGGAAGATTGCAACCTTCACGTGGTCCGCCTTGTTTCAACGAATGCAATCAACCCGGCGTGCACAATCAAATAAGATCAAATTGAACAAGTTGTCCGAAAACTTTAGGCTGTGCACGCCATACACAAGACGAAGAAGAAGAAGACAGTATGGTTTGGGGACAACTCCATCCAAGACTGCAAGAAATTGCAGCGAATTGTGGACGCAGCCCAGACCATCACACAAACCAACCTCCATTCCATTGACTCCATTTATACCTCACGCTGCCTCAGCAAAGACAGCAGATAATCAAGGATAATCCTACTAGTTCCACTGTTCCTGTCCTTGTGTCCCTTCATTATCACCTCTTCCCAAACCAACAATTCCAGTCAATGGCTTCAACATAAGTAACAGCCTCACATTAGCATTATCATTCAAAAACAGCGAGAACTGCAGATGCTTTTAACTTGTGTAAAATAATCAATGGCAACTTGATCAATTGCGCCTTCTTATTTCCTGGGTAACATTTCCAGATTTTATTGCCAGGTTTATTGCTTGGCTGCCTACGCTGTTCATGCATTGCTCATGAACCAATATTGTGGATGCAGCCTGGCAGAATATCCGTCGGCTTCAAAGGATTCACTCCCAGCAAGGAATCTCCCTCGACACAGCAACCCAACTGCATTATCTGAAGAGAAACTGGCCTGCTTCAAATGGCACTAGCTTATATGGGGCAATTAACTAGGCCATTCGGCCCTTCAAATAAAGTGCTGATTATGTGCATATTATGTAAAATAATATGTGTGTTATGATTGTGTTTATAATTTGTTTGGTTGTTTTGTTGTTCCGCGAGCATTGCCACTTTCATTTCACTGCACATCTCGTATGTGTATGTGACAAATAAACTTGACTTGACTTGACTTGAATTACTATTTACCTCATTGGTGATCCCTGGGACTTGATGCTTGATCGGACTTGGCTGGCTTTAGTTGCACTACACGTTATTCTCTTATCACATATCTACACACTCGAAACAGCTTGATTGTAATCATGCTTAAGAAGGAACTGCAGATGCTGGAAAATCAAAGGTAGACAGAAATGCTGGAGAAACTCAGCGGGGTGTGGCAGCATCTATGGAGCGAAGGAAATAGGCGACTTTTCGGGCCGTGTAATCATTGTAATCATGTGGTATCCTCCCACTGATAACACACAAAAGCCTTTCACTGTACCTCTGTACACGTGACAATAAACTAAACTACTCCGCCATTTCATCACGGCTGATCCATGTTTCCCTCTCAACCCCATTCTCCTGCCTTCATCCCATATCCCGACACACGTACTAATCAAGAATCTGTCAATCTCCGCCTTAAAAATATCCATTGGCTTGGGCTCCACAGCCGTCTGTGGCGATGAATTCCACAGATTCATTGCCCTCTGACGAAATAAATTCTTCCTCATCTCCTTTCTAAAGGTATGTTCTTTAATTCCAAGACTATAACCTCTGGTCCTAGACTCTCCCACTAGTGGAAACATCCTCTCCTCTATGTTCTAAGTTTACCAGAAAGAGCTCCCTTAAATTACCCTGGAAAAGAAAAGATCCAAACTACAAAGTTATGTGCTTTGCAAAAGGCTCCCTGGTGAACTGCAAGCTGTGTCACTGCTGGAATTCAGAAACATGTCCAAAGGTCAGGTACCAATTTCTCATGATAGACAAAATGCGGGAGTAACTCAGCGGGACAGGCAGCATCTCTGGGGAGAAGGAATGGGTGATGTTTCGGGCCGAGACCCTTCTTGAGAAACATCACCCATTCCTTTTCTCCAGAGATGCTGCCTCTCCCGCCGAGCTAGTTTTTTGCGTCTATCTTTGTTTTAGACCAGCATCTACAGTTCCTTCGTACATGCTTCATACATGTTCTTTCTTTTCTTCGTACATGTTCTTGCTCCACCACTGGATCCACAGTGGATAAGCTGAACCGAAGGGCCCGGTTTCTTGCTCTGCAATTCTATGACTGTTCCAGTCCTCTCTTCTGCTTTGTATGCTGGAACAAAGACATAGTAAGCAGTTTTGGGCCCCATATCTGAGGAAAGATGCGCTGGCGTTGGAGAGGGTTCCAGAGGAGGCTTAGAAAATTATTGGGTTAACATATATTGAACATTTGACAGCACTAGGCCTATACTTGCTGGAGTTTAGAAGGATGAGGGGGAGGACATTGAAACATAGCGAATAGCAAAAGGCCTGGATATTGAGAATGTGGAGAGGATGTTTCCACGAGTGGTAGAGTTCAGGAGCAGAGGCCATAGCTTCAGAATAAACAGATGTACCTTTAGAATGGAGATGAGGAAGAATTTCTGTCGTGGGTGGCGAATCTGTGGAATTCACTGCCATAGACGGCTGTTAATGCCAAGTCATTGGGCATTTTTAAGGCGCAGACTGACAGATTCTTGATTAGTACAGGTGTCCGGGGTTATGGGGAGAAGGCAAGAGAATGGGTTGAGAAGGAAAGATAGATCAGCCATGATTCAACGGCAAAGTAGACTTGATGATCCAAATGGCTTAATTTGGCTCGCCCTGCCTTACCTCTCTGAGGTGCTTCATCCATACGCTCCTGCCCGGTGCCTCAGGTCACTGATCAGTTGCTCCTGGAGGTACCGAGGTCTAAGCGGAAGCTCAGAGGGGATAGAGCCTTCTCAGACAGCCCCCTCACTGTCCATCTTCAAAACCAATCTTAAAACACATTTATATTCCTTGGCTTTTGACCCTGCTTGAGACTTTGCTCCTGTTTTAGTGCTTTTAATGTTTTTAATTTTATTGTTTTTCCTTTCTCTTCTAGTGTTTTTATTGCCGTGTAATAATTTTTTGTCCATGATTATTCATGTACAGCATTTTGTGGCAACAGGGGTTGTTTTTAAAGTGCTCCATAAATAAAGTTATTATTATTATTATAATTCTGCTCCTAGAACATGAATGTATAGAACTATACAGCATGGATACAGGCCTTTCAGCTCACCTTGCCCATGACCAGAAACCCAGGTTCAATCCTGACAACGGGTGCTGTCTGTAGGGAGTTTGTACGTTCTCCCCGTGACCTGCATGGGTTCTCACTGGGATCTCCAGTTTCCTCCCACACTCCAAAGATGTACAGGTATGTAGATTAATTGGTTTGGCAGAATTGTAAATTGCCTCTAGTGTGTGTAGGATAGTGCTAGTGTGTGGGGATTGCAGGTCGGCGCAAACTTGGTGGGCTGAAGGGCCTGTTTCCACGCTGCATCTCTAAACTACACAAAGATGATGTCACACCTGTTGAGTTACTTCAACACTCCGTGCCTTTTTTGTAAACCAGCCTCAGTAGTTCCTTCTGTCTACGTCTTCCTTGTGTCTTGTATCTTTTGTAAGAAAGGTTAAACCCCAAAAGCCTCCTGGCTTTGGACAATCTGCAGGTGGGAACAGCTTCCCTATCTTGTACAGCTCGATCACAACGTCCCCCAACCTTGGACCAGATAACATACGCCCAGCTTTTGAAGAATCATCTTGCACATTAAATCCCTACTGATGCTGCCTTGTCAAGGCCACAAGCATAATTAAGGACAAGTCTCACCCCTGGGTCATTTCCTCTTCTCTCCTCTCCCATCGGGCAGGAGGTACAGAAGTGTGAAAACGCACACCTCCAGATTCAGGATTGTCCAGATTCGGCTTGCACTCGCTAGAATTTAGAAGATCGAGGGGGGATCTTATAGAAACGTACAAAATTCTTAAGGGGTTGGACAGGCCAGATGCAGGAAGATTGTTCCCGATGTTGGGGAAGTCCAGAACAAGGGGTCACAGTTTAAGGATAAGGGGGAAATCTTTTAGGACCAAGATGAGAAAAACCTTTTTCACACCGAGAGTGGTGAATCTTTGGAATTCTCTGCCACAGAAGGCAGTTGAGGCCAGTTCATTGGATATATTTAAGAGGGAGTTAGATGTGGCCCTTGTGGCAAAAGGGATCAGGGGGTATGGAGAGAAGGCAGGTACAGGATACCGAGTTGGATGATCAGCCATGATCATATTGAATGGCGGTGCAGGCTCGAAGGGCCGAATGGCCTACTCCTGCACCTATGTTCTATGTAGGAGCAGTTTCTTCCCAGCTGTTATCAGGCAACTGAACCATCCTATCACCAACTGGAGAGCAGTCCTGATCTACCATCTACCTCATTGGAGTATCTTTAATCAGACTTAACCTTGCACTAAGCATTCAATGATGAATACAGTGGGGCTTTCATCGTCACGTGTGAATGCACAGTGAAATTATTTCACATACAGTCCAGTGCAGTAGTCCCCTACCTAAACACATCCTTGACTGGCAAGTGTATAGAACTGAGCCTTCATGCAAGAGGCACCATTTTCAAAGTCTCCACTCTCGTTCTTCTGAGCAGTGCCCGATCCAGGCAAGCCCCAGCTGCTGCGGGCCACCATCTATTGTCTCCCTCGGACGTGACGTGTGTCCCCCTCCCGCCCACCTTTGTGCTCCGGGGTCCCTCCCAGACGATTTTGAGGGTGCGGTAAGCCACACCGCCGGTCCCCTCTGCTACCGGACTCGTCCTGCGCTTCCATCACTGTCACCAGCTCCATCCTCTATTTCCCTATTTATTCCCTTTATCCTGTACATTGGACAGCTTGATTGTAATCCACATAGGCTTCCTGCTGACTGGATGGAACGCAACACAAAAGCTTTTCACTGAACCTCGGTGTATGTCACAATAAACTAAACTACCCTTGTCTCCATTTCACCTATAGCCTTTGCCACTATTTTCACCCCTCACCTGCCAACGGGAGCAAGGGATATGGGGAAAAAAGCAGGAACGGGGTACTGATTTTGGATGATCAGCCATGATCATATTGAATGGCTGTGCTGGCTCGAAGGGTTGAATGGCTTACTCCTGCACCTATTTTCTATGCCTCACCCCAACCTCTCTTTTCCAGCTTTTTTTGCTCTACTCCATCATTCTTAAGGGCCCCGACTGGAAATTTAGTCTCCCATTTCCCTCCCCAGATGCTGCCTGACCCGTCGAGTTTCACCAGCTCTGTTTTTTCTCCCTCAAGTAATTTCCACCACTTTTCGAACCAATGCCCAAGATATTCACGTCCCTCCGAAAATATGATGATCTGAATTGAACACCATTCCAACTGTGGCCTGAACAATGTTTTGTACAGGTGGGTACACAACCTTCTTAGTCAGACCACTGACGCTCACTACATTTAGCACAATCCAGTCAGGGGGAAAAATACATTCCGTACTGTTCTACAGTTGTCTACCTCAGAGTTTACTCCTTGCTCAGGATGCTACTGACCATTTAATTCCATGGACCTCTATTTCACTTGACAAGTTCACAAGTTATAGGAGTAGAATTAATCCATTTGGCCCATCGAGTCCACTCCGCCATTCAATCGTGGCAGATCTCTGCCCACCGAATCCCATTTTACTGCCTTTTTCCCGTAATCCTTGACACCCGTTCTAATCAAGAACTTGTCTATCTCTGCCTTAAATTATCCGCTGACTTGGCATCCACGACCCTCTGTGGCAATGAGTTCCACAGATTAACTACCCTCTGACTAAAGAAATTCCTCCTCACCTCCTTTCTAAAAGAGCACCCTTTAATTCTGAGGGTGCTTTTCCACCAGTGGAAACATCCACATCTATTCTACCCAAGGCTTTCGTTATGCTGTAAGCTTCAATGAGGTCCCCCCTCAACCTTCTAAACTCCAGCGAGTACAGGCCCATTGCTGTCAAACGCTGATCATATGCTAACCCACACATCACCTGGAATCATTAATCAGCTATTAAATTCCTGCTGATAACCCATATAAACAACATCCACTGCATTCCTTTTCACCCTCTCAATTACTTCATTTCTTTTTAAATTGAGTTAGTCAAACACAAATAGTCTTCAGCAAAGACAGACAAAATGCTGGAGTAACTCAGCAGGACAGGCAGCATCTCTGGAGAGAAGGATTGGGTGACGTTTTGGGTTGAGACCCTTCTTTAGACAGAGTCGGGGGGGACGGGGGAAGGGAGACGAGAGATGTATAACAAGCGAAGGAAAGATAGGCAATAAAAGTAACGATGATAAAGGAAACAGGCCATAATTAGCTGTTTGCTGGGTGAGAATGAGAAGCGGAAACGATTTTCCACTAGAGAATGTATCCACCAGTAGGAGAGTCTCTAGAACTAGAGGTCATAACCTCAGAATTAGAGGCCGTTCTTTTAGCAAGGAGATGAATAGGAATGTGCTGGCTCTGGAGAGGGTCCACAAGAGGTTTACCTGAACGATCCCAGGAATGGGTGGGTTAACATATGATGAGCGTTTGATGGCACTGTATTCGCTGGAGTTTAGAAGAATGAGGGACCTCATTCAAACATACATATTAGTGAAAGGCTTGGGTAGAGGGGATGCTTCTGCCAGTGGGAGAGTCTGACCAGAGGCTTAGCCTCAGAATTAAAGAACGTTCATTTAGAAATGATATGAGGAAGAATTACTTTAGTCAGAGATTCTGTGAAATTCTTTGCTACAGAAGGCTGTGGAAACCAAGTCAGTGGATATTGTTAAGGCAGAGATAGATAGATTCTTGATTAGTACAGGTGTCAGGGGTTACGGGGAGAAGGCGGGAGAATGGGGTTGGGAGGGAGAGATAGATCAGCCATGATTGAATGGCAGACTTGATGGGCCAAATGGCCTAATTCTGCTCCTGTCACTTATGACTTGGATGGGGGGAGGAATGGAAAAAGGTGGTATACAGCTGTTACTTGAAGTTAAGCCATGCTGATTCTTTTTTACCAATTTAAGCTTCCCCCAAATGATGTGGAACATATTTAGCCCCATCACTGTCACTAAAGCTGAAGCATATCATTTTTAATTGAAGATAGGCACAAAATGCTGGAGTAACTCAGCAGGACATTTGAACTTGATCTCTGGTTGTTTTTCTGATGTACAGCCAAGCAACATTAAAATTCCAACATGGAGGCATAACAAAAAATTAAATACTTGTAACCATTGCCTGAAGTCCTCCAATGTCCAAACGTAAAAGCTACATTTACAATTAACCGTATAGACTACTTGGCAACAAATTTCTACTGAAAACATCCCAGGCCAATGTGACCATCGAACAATTCTTTTGTAATGTTCGGTCCCTACTCTTGCAGCAACTTTCTTCCAAAAGCCATGTGCAAGATTTTGCAACTCAACAGCCTTGTGAAAGCCTTGCTTAAACCCCAGCAACAAGATATGGCTGCCTATAAAATACTTGTGTGAGGCAGAATAAACTAATTTCACAAACATTACAAACGGATGGCTCCAGCAGTCTTCATAAGATCATCAGTCAAGCGTGATTTCAATAATGGCTGATCTATCTTTCCCTCTTAAACCCATTCTCCTGCCATCTCCCCACAACCATTGACACCCATACCAATCAAGAATCTATCCATAAAAATATCCATTGACCTGGCCTCCACAGCCTTCTGTGGCAATGGATTCCACAGATTCACCACCCTCTGATTAAAGAAATTCCTCCTTTCCTTCCTAAATGAATGTCCTTTTATTGAGGCCGTGGCCTCTGGTCCAAGACTCTCCCACGAGTGGAAACATCCTCCACATCCACTCTCTATTCTTTAAGTTTCAGTGAGGTCCCCCTCATTCTTCTAAACTCCAGCGGATAGAGGCACAGTGCTGTCAAATGACAATAGACAATAGGTCCAGGGTAGGCCTTTCGGCCCTTCGAGCCTGCACCGGCACTTATTGTGATCATGGCTGAACCACAATCAGTACCCCGTTCCTGCCTTCTCTCCGTATCCCTTGACTCCACTGTCTTAAGAGATCTATCCAACTCTCTCTTGAAAACATCCAGAGAATTGGCCTCCACAGCGTTCTGAGCCAGAGAATTCCACAGTTTCACAACTGGGTGAAAAAGTTTTTCCTCATCGCCATTCTAAATGGCCTACCCCTCATTCTTAAACTGTGGCCCCTGGTTCTCGACTCCACCAACATCGGGAACATGTTTGTTCAAGAAGGAACTGCAGATGCTGGAAAATCGAAGGTACACAAAAATGTTGGAGAAACTCAGCGGGTGCAGCAGCATCTATGGAGCGAAGGAAATAGGTTACGTTTCGGTCCGAAACCCTTCTTCAGACTGATCTGTCAGTCTGAAGAAGGGTTTCGGCCCGAAAAGTTACCTATTTCCTTCGCTCCATAGATGCTGCTGCACCCGCTGAGTTTCTCCAGCATTTTTGTGTACCTTCGGGAACATGTTTCCTGCCTCTGGCATGCCCAATCCCTTAATAATCTTATGTTTCAATAAGATCCCCTCTCATCCTTCTAAATTCCAGTGTATACAAGCCCAGTCGCTCCATTCTTTCAACACATGACAGTCCCGCCATCCCGGGAATTAACCTCGTGAACCCACGCTGTACTCCCTCAATAGCAAGAATGTCCTTCCACAACTTTGGAAACCAAAAATGCACACAATATTCCAGGTGTGGTCTCACTAGGGCCCTGTACAACTGCAGAAGGACCTCTTTGCTCCTATACTCCACTCCTCGTTATGAAGGATAACATGCCATTAGCTGTCCGCACTGCCTGCTGTACCTGCATGTTTACTTTCATAGACTGATGTATAAGGACACCCAGACCTCGTTGTACTTCCCCTTTTCCTAACATGACACCAATCAGATAATAATCTGCCTTCCCAGCACCGAGCCTTGCAGCACCCCACTAGTCACTGCCTGCCATTCTGAAAAGGACCTGTTTATCCCCACTTCCTGTCTGCCAACCAATTTTCTATCCATGTCAGTACCCTACCCCCAATAACATGTCCCACATGTCCCACAATAATTTTGTCCACTTAATAACCCATGTGTGACCTTATCAAAGGCTTTCTGAAAGTCCAGGTACACTACATCCACTGGCTCTCCCTTGTCCATTTTCCAAGTTACATCCTCAAAAAATTCCAGAAGATTAGTCAAGCATGATTTCCCCTTCGTAAATCCATGCTGACTCGGACCAAACCTGTTACTGCTATCCAAATCTGCCGCTAGTTCATCTTTTATAATTTATTCCAGTATCTTCACTGATTCCAGCATCTTCACCACCACCGATGTCAGGCTAACTGGTCTATAATTCCGTTTTCTCTCCCTCCACTGTTAAAACGTGGGATAACATTAGCTACCTTCCAATCCACAGGAACTGATCATCATATGTTACCCCACTGTGATGGGCCGAAAGGTCTAATTCTCATCCTATCACTTATGAACTCACTTATGAATCAAGTCTAGTCTGCCATTCAATCATGGCTGATTTATCTTTCCCTCTCAACCCAATTCTCCAGCGTTCTTCCCATAATCATCAACACCCTTACTAGTCTTTTGAGGAGTAGACAGGTCATGCCAAGGGCTCCCTGCATCATTGGAAATGATTAGTTTGCCTGCCATTTTAGAAGATTTAATGTCCTTCAACACCATGCAAAGATGAACAAGTCAGTAACCTGCCTTGAAAACCGTATCAAAACCCGACCTAACAGCTCTGTGGAATTTCAGCAAAACAAAGGCTTCCCAACTTTAAACAAAATACAACAGAACTGCATTCAGACATTAAACCATTCCACTATGCACCAAGTGTTAAAGTCAGCAAAGCAAACATTGCATATTTTATTAAAGGGTTTTATAATCATAATGAAAGCAAAAGAGCAACTGAAGTCTCCAGAAATGGGCATCTAGACTTGGAAGATCAGGCCACAGCAAATAAAATATTAAATATTTTGCTACGGCTTTTGAGAACTGACAGTTTCGGCAAAAATTGGAAAAATAACCGAAGGATAGAGACTACATAGGCTGATTCATCTCTTGAGAAGGCTCAGGGAAAAAGGACTTTTAAAAAAGTATGAAAGATTTTACAATAGAAAATGAAAAAAAACTGTTTTATCGACAGGAAAAGCATAACTAATAAGACAGACAGAATGTGGAACTTCAGAGAACAGTTAACACCAACGGAATTGATGTATTAAGTTCATACGTCATAAGGGAAGAATTAGGCCATTCGGCCCATCAAGTCCACGCCGCCCTTCAATCATGGCTGATCTATCTCTCCCTCTCAACCCCATTCTCCCGCCTTCTCCCCATCATCCCTGACACCTGCAATACCCAATGACTTGGCCTTTACTGCCATCTGTGACAATGAATTCCACTGGTTCACCACCCTCTCTAAACAAATGCCTTCTCATTTACTTTCTAAAGGTATACGTCCTTTTATTGAGGCCATGTCCTCCTCTGGTTCTGGACTCTCCCACTAGTGGAAACATCCTCTCCACATCCACTCTGGAGGCCTTTCACTATTCAATAAGCTTCAATGAGGGTCCCTCCTCATCCTTCTAAAGGAAAGGTTCTTGGTGAATACAGATGCAAAGTACTCATTTTGAACCTTGCCTACATCCTCTTGGACTCCACGGGCAAATTCCCTCATTTTTGGACAGCAAAAGCGAGGGATTTTCTTTCATCTGATCTGCCAATTACATTTTGTGGCCTCTTTTGGCCCTTCCAATTGCCTGCTCAGGTTCTTTCCTGCTTGCCTTCTATTCCTCAAAGGCCCAGATTTCATCTTCCTGAACCTTGTATGTGCTTCTTTTCTCTTTTTGACCAATTTTACAACCTCACCACAACCCAAGACCCAACAGCATGAACATTGAATTGTCCAATTTCAAGTAACACAACCCATTTTCTTTCCCCATCCTTCAACCCCAGAGCGCACGCATTTCTCTCACAATGCTGAGGCTCTATAAGGCGCTGGTAAGGCCGTACTTGGATTATAGAGAGCAAATCTGGGCACCATATCTGAGAAATGATGTCCTGGCTCTGGAGAGGACCCAGAGGAAGTTTACAAGAATGATCCAAGGAACGAGTGGGTTAACCTATAATGAGCGTTTGTCGACACTGGGCCTGTACTCACTGGAGTGTAGAAGAATGAGGTGGACCTCATTGAAACATGCAGACTAGTGAAAGGCTTGGCTAGAGTGGATGTGGAGAAGATGTTTCCACTCGTGGGAGAGTCTAAGACTAGAGGTCACAGCCTTAGAATTAAAGGGCGTTCTTTTAGGAAGGAGATGAGAAGCAATTTCTTTAGTCAGAGGGTGGTGAATCTGTGGATTTGTTTGCCACAGAAGGCTGTGGAGGCCAAGGAAATGAATATATTTGCGGCAGAGATAGATCGATTCCTGATTAGTAGGGGTGTCAGAGGTTATGGGGAGACGGCAGGAGAATGGGGTTAGGAGGGAGAGACAGATCAGCCATGATTGAATGGCGTAGACTTGATGGGCCGAATGGCCTAATTCTGCTCCAATCACTTATGACCTTATGAACTCACAGCCCTGCTCCTTTCCCCTCCATATGCTCATCTCCCATCCGAGCGCCCCCTTTCCCTTTTGTCACCCCCAACACAGTTAACGGCATACCCCTAAATAAAATTGACGTACAGAAGGCTCTTGGGGTCTAACCCCCCCCCCCCGAAAGTGGCAACACAAGTAGAAAAGACCGATAAGGAGGAGTTACGGTAATCGTGCTGTCATCAGTCAGGGCACTTGTAATAAGCAGCATGAAGTTATGCTGCAGCTTTATAGGACTTTGCTTGGGCCACATTTGGAGCATTATTTGCAGTTCGGGTTGCCTCATTACAGGAAGGATGTGGAGGCTTCGCAGAGGCTGCAGAAGTGGTTTATCAGAATGCCGCCTGATTAGAGAGTATTATCTCGATGGAGAGATTGGACAAACTTGGATTTTTTTTTCTCTGGAATACCGGAGGTTCATGGGAGACTTCAATCAGAAGTATATAGAATTCTGAGAGGCAGAGACTGCGTAGACAGTCAGTACCCTTTTCCCCCAGGGTGGAAATGTCAAAGACAAGTGGGTATACCTTCATGGTCAGAAGTGGAGTGATATGCAGGACACAGCAAGTGGTGGGTACCTGGATCGCACGGTCAGGAGTGGTGGTGGTGGAAGCAGATAAGGGGCTTCGGAGAGAGACGTTTGTCCAAGGAATGGGGAGGTGTGGATCACGTGCAGGCGGAAGAGATTAGTTCAACAAGGTTTTGTGGGCTGAAGATCCTGCTCTTGTGCAGTTTTGACATATTCAAATTCAGAACAGAAAGGAGTACGAGTCACAGCAATATACGCAGACAAGGAAAGATGAGGAGAGGGGTCTGGAGTGGAGCATTAATGCTGACATTAACTGTTTGGGCCAAGCAGCAAAATTCTGTTTCTGGTCCTAGACTCTCCCAATACTGGAAACATCATCTCCACATCCACTCCATCCTGGCCTGATTGAGATGACAACTGAACATTTGCAAGCCAAAATATGTAGGAGGGAACTGCAGATGCCAGTTTTAAAACCAAAGAAAGACACACAAAGCTGGAGCTCAGCAGGGTCAGACAGCATCTCTGGAGAAAAGGAATAGGTGACGTTTAGAACGGAGACGAGGAAACTTTTTTTATCACAGAGAGTGGCGAGTCTGTGGAATTCTCTGCCTCAGAGGGCAGTGGAGGCGGGTTCTCTGGATGCTTTCAAGAGAGAGCTAGATAGGGCTTAAAAATAGCTGAGTCAGGGGATATGGGTAGAAGGCAGGAACGGGGTACTGATTGGTGATGATCAGCCATGATCACATTGCTGGCTCAAAGGGCCAAGTGGTCTACTCCTGCACTATTGTCTATTGTCTATTGTATCTTGATCTTGATCTTGATTTTAGGGAGACAATAGATTTGTTGCCTTACAGCGTCAGAGTCCCGAGTTCGATCCTGACTATGATTGCTGTCTGTGTGAGTTTGTACTTTCTCCCTAGAGTACTGGTGGAGACCCTTCTTCAGACAGAGTCAGGGGAATGAGAAACGAGAGATATCGACGGTGATATAGAGAGGTGTGCCGTCTGTCCCACTGAGTTACTCCAGCTTTTTGTGTCTTTCAATTTGCAAGCTACAAAGTGCTACCATGCCACCTTAGATGTGTTAAACAGCTTCCTCTTTTTTTTTTAAATATCAAAAAAATGCAGAGCTATGCAGTTCCAATTGGGCAATCAGGAGCATGACTACCATAAGCCAAATTCAGTCAGTACGTTCATTTCTGAAACTAGTATGCTGATAATCATATTGGTGACATTCCCACATAACTTTACCAGATCGTAAGCAACTTACAAAAACGGCAGCTCTGAAAGAATTAAACTATGTATTCAATTCTCACATCTTAGCATCAAATTTTGTCAAATGCTACCAACCATACCTACCACTAGATATGGTAAATTGTTCTTCACCTGAAGCAACTTACATTTGCAGCATAGAGGTATCTTGCAAATGGAAGTTTAAAATCAGGCGTACATAAACTAAAGAAGCAATTCCACAGGTTCGTGGATAGGAAAGGTTTAGAGGGATATTGTCCAAGCACATTCATGTGGACTAGTGTAGATAGAACATGTGGGTCGATGTGGGCAAGTTGGGCCAAAGGGCCTGGTTCCACACTGCATGGCTCTATGAACATCATTGTCTGCACTGGTCAAAACCCAGCTTTTTTTTAAAAGTTAAGAACTTTAGCTTGAGTCAAAGTGGCTGCATGAGAAAACATTCAAATTTAAGTTACTTAGAGCGAAGAACAATTTGACATCTCTAGTAGCAGGGAAGAAAGAAATCCCAAACCCAATGGTTCGCACTTCTCCACCATTCATTGAGAGTACGACTGGTCAACCTTCTCAGCCCACTTCCCAACACTATCCCCAGATCCCCGATTCCTTTGGCTCCAAACTATTGATCGGTGTTCTGAATGAAAACGATGAGCAGGGATAATTTGAACACCAGGCCAAAAAATTCCAAAGTTTCAGCAGCCTCCGAGTGACAATTTCTTTCCTCAATTAGTTCAACAAGGCCAACCCTTTATTTGGGGATCTGCATCCTGGGGGCATGAACATCGAATTCTCCCAATTTTGTTAGTCCTTGCTATCTCCTCCCCTTCCTCAGTCCCCCTGCTGTCTCCTCCCATCCCCCAGCCTTCCTGCTGTCTCCTCCCATCCCCCAGCCTTCGGGCTCCTCTTTTTTCCTTTTTGTCCCCGCCCCCGATCAGTCTGAAGAAGGGTTTTGGCCCGAAACGTTGCCTATTTCCTCCGTCCATAGATGCTGCTGCACCCGCTGAGTTTCTCCAGCTTTATTGTGTACCTTTATTTGGGGAAGTCTTCTGGTCCTTGACTTTCAGCCAAGGGAAACATCGTCGTCTGCCAGTTCACAAGATAGAAGACAAATTTGGCCATTTGACCCATCAAGTCCACTCCGCCATTCAATCATGGCTGATCTCTGCCTCCGATTCCCATTTTCCAGCCTTCTCCCCATAACCCTAGACACCTGTTCTAATCAAGAATGTGTCTATCTCTGCCTTAAAAATATCTACTGACTTGGCCTCCACAGCCCTCTAAGGCAATGAGTTCCGCAGATTAACTACCCTCTGACTAAAGAAGTTCCTCCTCACCTCCTTTCCAAAAGAGCACCCTTTAATTCTGAGGCTAAGACCTCTGGTCCCAGACTCTCCCACCAGTGGAAACATCCTTTCCACATCCACTCCATCTATGCCTTTCATTAATTATTCTGTAAGTTTCAATGAGGTCCTTCCCCCCCCCCCCCCCCCCCCCCAACCTTCTAAACTCCAGTGAGTAGAGTCCCAGTGCTGTCAAACACTCATCATATGCTAACCCACTCATTCCTGGAATAATTCTTGTAAATCTTCCCTGGACTCTCTCCAGAGCCAGCACATCCTTCCTCAGATATAGGGCCCAAATTTGCTCAGTCTTTTCAACTATTTTAAAGTGTCAACAAAATCACCTCTCATGCCTCAGATTTCTACAGGAGAGAGTCAACTCAACACCTTCTTTGAACTAGCCTACTGAACCTTCACTGCTCTCCCCTATATTCATAAATGATAGGAACAGAATTAGGCCATTCGACCCATCAAGTCTTACACCATTCAATCATGGCTGATGTATCCTAACCCCATTCTCCTGCCTTCTCCCCTGACAACCGTACTAATCAAGAAGTTATGGCATGTACATTTTTTAGGGAAAGAGATCAAAGCTGGATTCGATCATCAAGGGATTGTCTCAGACATGCAAAATAAAAGTGGTCACTTGTGATTAGGTTTGCAAAATTAATGCTTAAAATTTGAAACCAGAATAAACAGAAGACATTTTGAAATGTCTGCTGGCTAAAGTACCATGACGTGTTCCTTGCAGCTTTAAAACAGCGAAGAAGATAGTTATACATAATTTAAACAGTTGCTTGAAGTTAACTAAACTGGATCACATTCTATTAACATTTCAAATTGCTGCAAACTTCATCTAAAACTGAAACAACCCAACAAAAAGACAACTGTTTGCCCAGTCATAGTTAGGAAGGTTTCCCCTCAATATAGAGTGGACTGATGGCACCTTGCAAAGGAAGTCCTTCACTTAAGAAATGCAATAATCACATACCACCAAGTTTGACTGGAATATTTAAAATCAAGCGCACATAAACCATTTCTAATCAATTAAAATGCATTTATGTTGCAGTAAACAAATTATTTCATGGGAATTCGTGCCTTTTGAAATGCAATTGCCTGAAGAAACTAAACCAATAAACTAAACTATGAAACATCTGCTTGTTGAAAGCGAGGTGAGGGGCGAAGCAAAATGAAGGTATTACACTAAATCAACACAATTTTAATGAATATCACTGCAAATTTGGACAAGACCGTCTATGCACATGAGCGGTTTTCTTTTTCTTCATGCATTTACGCCACGTTTTGCCCGACTCTGTGAACTTCTGAACAATTTAAAGTGGAAGAGAACAGGAGAAAATAAAATATGATCTTGGGGAAGGGTGTGGGGTGGAGAGGCCGACCCGTGTGTTAAGCCGAGGAGATTTAATTCGGGGCCTGCACTTGCTGTGGTGGTTCGGGAGCCCTTTTGCAAGACTCTTACTAGGCCCTTGTGGAGACACGCGGCGGCACCGAGCAGCCCCGGCTCCCGGTCAATCCCTCACCCGCCCTGCCTGCCTCGCCTGCCCGGCTCCGTCCTCACCCTCCACCCCTCTCCCTAGCACCCCGGGGTGGGGGCTGATGGGGGGGGAGAGGGCGCCGACATCAAGGGGCCTGTTGGGTGGTGAGTGTGATGAACCCCCGGGGGGAGGGGGAGGTAAATGTCTGTCCCGGCTGTGGGAACCGGGGGCCCGGGGAGGAAGGGGGTGAAGCATGGCCGGGGCAAAAATGGATGTGAGGGAGATGCCAGGTCCGTGGATGAACCATAGACCGGGGAGGGGGAGGAGAGGGAACAGGAGGGGAAAGTGTAGCCGGGTTGAATGAACCATAGACCGGGGAGGGGAGGGCGAGTAAATGTCTGGCCCGGTGTAACCCGGGGGGGCCCGGGAGGAAGGGGGGGGGTGAAGCATGGCCCAAGAAGGGGGGGGGGGTAGATGCCAGGTCCGTGGATGAACCATAGACCGGGGAGAGGAATGAGAGGGAACAGGAGGGGGAAGTGTAGCCGGGTTGAATGAACCATAGACCGGGGAGGGGAGGGTGAGGTAAATGTCTGGCCCGGCTGCAGTAACCGAGGGCCCCAGGCAGGGAGGTTGAATGGACCGAGGCCCATGGGGTGGGGGATTGAGGTAAAAGCCTGGCCCGGCTGAGGGAAGCGAAAGCCCGGGGTGAGAGGTGGGAGGGAGGTGGGCCCCGGGCCACAGGGGCAATGATCTGTCTGTCACACATCATCCTCCCCCCAACCCCCTTCCCCAGCCTCCAGGCCCAGCGACCCACACACACACACACATGCCCCGACTTACCGGAGTCCTTACCGGCGACAAGCCCGCCATGCGGGGACTGGAGCAGCCCCCGTCCGCCGCTGCCGCTGCCGCTGCTTGAGTCAAGAGCCGGACCCCGGGGCTGCCATTCGCGGCCAACACGCCGTGGGCCGCCGGTCTCTCCAGCGCTGCTCCGGCCGGACTGTGCTGCTGGCTTCCTTTCCGCATCTCTCTCTCTCTCTCTCTCTCTCTCTCTCTCACTCACACACACACACAACCAACCCCTGTCGCCGCAAGCCGGCGGAATTTAATCTATTCGGTCCTCCTCTTCCCCCTTCACCGGGGAAATAAAATAAAGATAGACAGAACGAGTTCAACCAGCCCCCTCTCCTGCCTCCTCCTCCTACAACGGGGGAATAAAATAAAGACAGAACAAAAAAAAAGCTCCCCCTCTCGCTCCTCGCTCCTCCCTCCCTTTCTCTCTCTTTCTCCCTACCTCCCCCCTCTCTACCTCCCTCCCCTTCTCACCCGCACCCCTCTCTCCCGCACTCCTTTCTCTCGCCCCCACCCCCGTCTCTCTCTCCTCTCCCCGTCTCATCTTCTCTCTCTCTCTCACCACCATCTCTCTTCCACGCTCTCTCTCTCTCTCTCTCCACCAGAAAAATAAAATAAAGGGAATAAAGTTGGCGATAGGCAGAGTACTGCCCTGCCGACTACAAATTCATGAGAACAAAATAACCAGCCGCCACCTTCCACAGGGAAAATAAAGAACAAAATAATGGCCATCCCCTAGTGCTAAGTGGGTGCATACCGCCCCTTTCCCCTGATGCTATGTGGGTGCATACCCCCCTTCCCACTGGTGCTGTGTGGGTACAGATTTCACCCCTTCCCCCGGGGGCAGACACCCCTTCCCATTTGTCACAAGCGAGTGCAAACACCCCCTTTCCCCCTGGTGCCAAGTGGGGACAGACCCCCACCCCTTTGTGCAAAGTAAGTGCAACGTGGGAGCAGCATCCCTCTACTTCCCCTGTAACGCCAAGTGCAGGCAGGTTCCCCCCGGGGTGACTGTGGGCTCGGTCACGGCAGACGATTGAAGGCGGGGTAGGGCATACAGACGCGAACGATTTAAAAGTCCCGAAAGCAGCCCCGAAGTCGTGAAAATGGCTCCAGGAAGCTGACGATGAATGAGTAAATGTATGAAGGGAGCCACTTTTCGCGCGTAAAAGCCTCCCGCGAAACTCTCATTTCCCGCCGCTTTTTCGAACCTGATTTGCATGCCCCGCCCCGCTCCTCGCCGTCACCAGCTCACCGGCCTTCCCATTGGTCGACGTTGAGGAGGTGGGGCGATACAGACCCCTCCCCCTCCAGTACATCATCCGCTTGCCGCCCTCCCATTGGTCGCCGGGGAGGGGACGGGGCGCCGGAGACGGGCGGGGAATCCCTCCGGCTTGCGTGGCTTCCCCCGTTGCCATGGCTCCGCGCACACGTCAGGCCGCGCCACGCCACGCTCTGACGTCCACAGGAGATTCCCCTTGATCTTCCTCCGCCTCCACTGCCGTGAGACAAGAGTGTTTTGTTTGTGTCATATGTCCCAAACAGAATAATGAAATTCTTACTTGCAGCAGCGCAACAGAATATGTAAACATCGTATTCTGCGAACAATATAATAAGCGATAAACAAATTCAGTTATCACTGAACATTCACACACCTCTCCCCCCTCTCCTCTCCCTCCCTCTCCCTCCCTCTCCTCCCCCCCCTCTCCTCTCCCTCCCTCTCCTCCCCCCCCCTCTCCTCTCCTACCCCGCATTCTCCTCTCCCCCCCCCCTCTCCTCTCCTCCCCCCCCCTCTCCCCCCCCCCCCCCTCTCCTCTCCCCCCCCCCTCTCCATACACACACACACATATATATTACACACGTGTATATATATATATATTCCCCTACTCTCGGCAAGAGTGTGTGTGTGTATACATGTGTGTGTCTATTTCTATATATGTACACATATACATATATATATATATATATAGAAACATAGAAATTAGGTGCAGGAGTAGGCCATTCGGCCCTTCGAGCCTGCACCGCCATTCAATATGATCATGGCTGATCATCCAACTCAGTATCCCGTCTATCTGCCTTCTCTCCATATACCCCCTGATCCCCTTAGCCACAAGGGCCACATCTAACTCCCTCTTAAATATAGCCAATGAACTGGCCTCAACTACCCTCTGTGGCAGTGAGTTCCAGAGATTCACCACTCTCTGTGTGAAAAAAGTTCTTCTCATCTCGGTTTTAAAGGAATTCCCCCTTATCCTTAAGCTGTGACCCCTTGTCCTGGACTTCCCTAACATCGGGAACAAACTGTACGTAATACTCCAGGTGTGGTCTCACCAAGACCCTGTACAACTGCAGTAGAACCTCCCTGCTCCTATACTCAAATCATTTGCAATGAAAGCTAACATACCATTCGCTTTCTTTACTGCCTGCTGCACCTGCATGCCTACCTTCAATGACTGGTGTACCATGACACCCAGGTCGCGCTGCATCTCCCCCTTTCCCAATCGGCCACCATTTAGATAATAGTCTGCTTTCCCGTTTTTGCCACCAAAACGCCGATTCATCAGTGACAATGATGAATCGGCGTACAGGATGGAGGTGGAGCTGCTCACAGGTTGGTGCAAATCCCACAACCTCATTCTTAACGTGGGAAAAACTAAGGAGATGGTGGTTGACTTCAGGAGGGCGGGGAAACATCACCATGCACCTCTGCACATCGACGGAGCTGATGTGGAAAGGGTCAGCAGCATGAAGTTCTTAGGACTACACCTGTCTGATGACCTGACGTCCACGGCCAACACCACAGCTCTGGTCAAGAGAGCCCAGCAGCGACTTCACCCCCCCCTCCGAAGACTACGGAAAGCAGGCCTCCCCACCACACATCTACGGACTTTTTTACAGGGGGGACTGTCGAGAGCACACTGACATACGGCATCACTTCCTGGTTCGGGAGCTGCAAGGCGTACGAACGGCACCAACTGGACATGATAGTGAAGACCGCAAGCAGGATTATTGGTGCTCCACTCCCCTTCCTGCTGGACATATACAAGAAGAGATGCATCAACAGAGCCATCTCCATCATCAAAGACCCTTACCACCCATCGCATGACTTTTTCACCATCCTCCCATCTGGGAAGAGGTACAGGAGCATCAGCTGCAAAACCAGCAGGATGCTCCTCAGGCTATAAGACTGTTAAATGAACTTTCCCCCCTGCCAAGTATCGCGCACAAACCCCCCACACTGCAGCAGAGCCACTGTTGTGCCGCTGCCGGTCGGAACGGCTGTTGAATGTTATTGAATGTTAGTAGAGGGTTAAATTGTTCATGACATGTATTTTAATTTTAATTGCTATTTATTTTGTAACGAAAACTGAATGGACACTGGTTGAGAAACGTTTTTTTGTTTCCTCTGAGTATGCGAATACTCAGGAAATGACAATAAAGATTTACAATTTACAATTTACAATTTACAAAATGGATAACCTCACATTCATCCACATTATACTGCATCTGCCAAACATTTGCCCACTCACAAAGCCTATCCAAGTCACCTTGCAGTCTCCTAGCATCCTCCTCACAGCTAACACTGCCCCCCAGCTTAGTGTCATCCGCAAACTTGGAAATATTGCCTTCAATTCCCTCAACCAGATCATTAATATATATTGTAAATAGCTGGGGTCCCAGCACTGAGCCTTGCGGTACCCCACTAGTCACTGCCTGCCATTGTGAAAAGGACCCGTTTACTCCTACTCTTTGCTTCCTGTTTGCCAGCCAGTTCTCTATCCACATCAATACTGAACCCCCAATGCCTTGTGCTTTAAGTTTGTATACTAATCTCTTATGTGGGACCTTGTCGAAAGCCTTCTGGAAGTCCAGATACACCACATCCACTGGTTCTCCCCTATCCACGCTACTAGTTACATCCTCGAAAAATTCTATAAGATTCGTCAGACATGATTTACCTTTCGTAAATCCATGCTGACTTTGGCCAATGATTTCACCACTTTCCAAATGTGCTGCTATCCCATCTTTAATAACTGACTCTAGCAGTTTCCCCACTACCGATGTTAGACTAACTGGTCTGTAATTCCCAATTTTCTCTCTCCCTCCCTTCTTAAAATGTGGGGTTACGTTTGCTACCCGCCAATCTTCAGGAACTACTCCAGAATCACAAGACTAATATATATATATATATATATATATATATATATATATATATCTATATTACTAAAACTGTTCTTGACCGGTTTTGGCGATCTGTGCTGCGATTTCCGAGAGAACGCCGCCACCTATGGCTTGCATTTTTGGCCACCTCGCTCAGAGCCCCCCTCCGCCGTATGTGTGCCGAGGATTTTTCCCGTCGATGAAATATGACAGAGATATTAATGTTTTTACTAAATTCCCCATTCTCTCTGCTGCCCCCGCTGAAGGCAGGGGAAGGGACTATAAAACCAGGGAGTGGTGTGCCTCACTCAGTCTCTACAAGTGGTGCGCCTCAATCAGAGCTTTGAATGACACTGACAAATGTCTACAGCACTGTGAGTACCCTTAATTTGGTTTGAAAATTAAAATATGGTTAGAGGTAAAAAACCACTGCCTGCAAATGGTTGTTTGGGTTTGGGTTGAAGTAAAAAGGTACTCTCTCTCCCCCCCCCCCCCCCCTCTCCCCTCCCCCCCCCCCCCTCTCCTCCTCCCTCCCCCCCCCCTCCTCCTCCTCCCTCTCCCCCCCTCTCCTCTCCCCCCTCTCTCTCCTCCCCCCCCTCCCTCTCCTCCCCCCCTCCCTTCCTCTCCCCCCTCTCCTCTCCCCCCCCCCCTCCTCTCCTCTCCCCCCCTACCTCTCCTCTCCCCCCTCCCTCTCCTCTCCCCCTCCCTCTCCTCTCCCCCCCTCTCCCCCTCCCTCCCCCTCCCCTCTCCTCTCCCCCCTCCTCTCTCCCCCCCCCTCCTCTCCTCTCCCCTCCCCCCTCCTCTCTCCCCTCCCCCTCCCCCCCCTCCTCTCCCCCCCTCCTCTCCCCCCCTCCTCTCTCCCCCTCCTCCTCCCCCCTCCTCTCCCCCCCTCCTCCCCCCTCCCCCCCCCTCCCTCCCTTCCCCTCTCCCCCCCTTCCCTCCCCGCTCCCCCTCCTTACTCCCCCCCTCCTTTTTTTTTTCTCCCCTCTCCCGTCCCTTCTCTTCCCACCTCCCTTCTTCTCTCTCCTCCCCCCCCCCCTCTCGTATATATACGCCCCCCCCTCTCCAAATCTTTATATGCGACTTGATTGCAATCATGTATCGTCTTTTCTTGGACTGGATAGCATGCTTCACTGTACCTCAGTATACGTGATAGTAGTAAACTAAATTATCGGGTTTTAATTCAATTAGTAGTCTAGTTTGTGAGGGTTTGTCTGTTAATCGGCCTCTGTAAAGATTGCCCCTGGTGTGGCCCAAGTGGATGAGAAAGTGGGGTACCATAAACAAGTATAAATAGGTGATCGATGGTCGGTGGATGCGGTGGACTGAAAGACCTGTTTCCATGTTGTATTTCTAAACCAAAATAAAATTTAACTCAACTAAATAAAATCCTTTCCCTCAGTTGTTTTATTTATTGACAGCAATTCTCCAAACCACTAGATGGCGAAGTATGTTGCAAGAACTAATGACAAAAGCATTGCCAGTAGAATTTCAACACATTTTTGGCAATGTCAGATAGATTTAGTCTGAAGAAGGGGTCCTGACACGAAGTCACCTATCCATGTTCTCAAGGGATGCTGCCTGACCCGCTAAGTTACACCAGCACTTTGTGTTTTCTTTTGTCAACCAGTATCTGCAGTTCCTATCTATAGATTTGCTTTTATTGGTTTCAAAATATAACAGTTTTTACAAAGCAATCTATACCTAATATTCATGGTTTAAAGAATCTTTTTAATAACTGACATTAAATCAATTCATTCATATAATCCATTTAATTAAATAACTTATAGTAAGTTCACTTGTATTTATCTATGATAATTTCTAAATATACTTGTCATATTTGTCATATTACTTTGGATAACAAAATGTTATATTTTTATGTTTTTTTAGAGGATAGAAAATTAGCTGTTTGACTAATTTTGTGGCCTATTTTCCTTTCAATAAAGCCTGGCTCGATTAAACCTATGATTAGAGTGATAAGATGTTGAAAGTAAAGAAGTTCTATTCAATACAACAAATTATATAGTGAAAGTCCAATGTGAGAAACCAGATTTAGTTTAGTTTGGTTTAGTGATACAGCGCGGAAACAGGCCATTCGGCCCACCGAGTCCACACTGACCAGTGATCCCCGCATATTAACACTACCCTACACACACTTGGGACAATTTACACATACACCAAGCCAATTAACCTGCAAACCTGGACATCTTTGGAGTGTGGGAGCAAACCGAAGATCTCAGAGTAAACCCACGTAGTCATGGAGAAAACGTACAAACTCCATACAGACAACACCCGTAGCCAAGATCAAACCCGGGTCTCCGGTGCTGCAAGCGTTGTAAGGCAGCAACTCTACTGCTATGCCACTCTGTTAAATCTTCCAAGTTCCTGACATTGTGGCCAAACCTGTCCATTAGTAATGTAAAGGTACACAAAAAAGCTGGAGAAACTCAGCGGGTGCAGCAGCATCTATGGAGCGAAGGAACAAGGCAACGTTTCGGGCTGAAACCCTTCACCCACTGAGTTTCTCCAGTTTTTTTTTTGTGTACCTTCGATTTTCCCGCATCTGCAGTTCCTTCTTAAACACATTAGTAATGTGAAGCAGTCTGTTGCGGTATAGTTTGCGTGGGCAGTTTTGATTGCAATTTGCAAGAACCACTAAATGGCTTGAATCATGTCAGATTGTAGTATATAGTTCAGAGCAACAGAGTTTCAAATCTGGGATAGACATAAAAAGCTGGAGTAACTCAGCGAGTCAGCATCTCTGGCGAAAAGGAATATGTTATGTTTTAGGTCGAAACCCTTCTTCAGACTAGAGTGGGACCTAAAGACAATGTTAACAGCTTCAAATTTAATTACATTAATGGAATAGATTAGAAAAGGTAGACATCTTCCCAAAAATAAAGAATAAATATCGGATTCTGAAAGGAATTCATAGTGTTCACAGTAATAAGGTGATAGGAAATAAGAACTAGTCAAAGCTGAGCAATAGGTTTAGGTTTATTGTTATTGCCACAGTGAAATCCAAACAGATCAGATATACCACAGTCAGTTCAAACTCATACTAAAGATAGAGCAAAGGTGAAGACAGAGTGCAGAATATAGTTCTCAGCATTGTAGCGCATTGTAGAGCATCAGTTCCTTCGATAAAGTCTAATTTCCTCAATGGGGTAGAGGTGAATCAAACAGTACCCCTGCTTATGGAATGGCTGTTCAGAAGCTTGATTACAGAGGAGAAGAAGATGTTCCTGAGTTTGGCTGTGCCCGCTTTCAAGCTTTTGTACCTTCTGCTGGGCAGGAGCGGAAGGAATAAGCAGTGGGTAAGTCTTTGATAGTGTTGGCTGCTTTTCCGAGGCAATGTGAAGTATTGAGGAGTTGTTTTGGAACTGCCAAATCATCCAAAGGTTTTCATTTCAATTTAGTTTAGCTTAGTTTAGTTTAGAGATACAATGCAGAAACAGGCCCTTCGGCCCACCGAGTCACCACCAACCAGCAATCCCCGCACATTAACACTACCTGACACACTTCACATTTTACATTTATACCAAGCCAATTAACCTACAAACCTGTACATCTTTCCTCATATGTTGCAAAACATACTTGGCTAATAAAGTATTATGATGACGATGATGATGATGATGATAGAGTCATAGAGTGACACAGTGTGGTAACAGGCCCTTTGGCCCAACTTGCCCACACCTGCCAATATGTCCCAGCTACACTAGTTCCACTAGGCCCATACCCCTCCAAACTTGTCCTATCCATGTACCTGTCTAACTGTTTCTGCAATTTTAGGATAGTCCCAGCCTCAACTACCTCCACTGGCAGCCTGTTCCACACACCCACCACCCTTTGTGCGGAAAAGTTACCCCTCAAATTCCTATTCAATCTTTTCACCTTCACCTTGAACCTATGTCCTCTGGTCTTTGATTCCCATCATGATCTTAGTTAATTCAAGGGGCTGCACAGCCTATCCCATGTCATCCTGTATTTGTAGTATCGTGAAGGCAGCTACAACTCTTGCTCGCCTCACAACTCGAGTGTGGACCAACAGTGAAGATAAAGATAGCAGTCTACAACGCCTGCGTCAACAGCACGCTGCTGTATGGCAATGAGACATGGACTACATATGCCAGACAGGAGAGAAGACTCGACACCTTCCATCTTAGAAGCATCCACCGTATACTGGGCATATCCTGGCAAGGCAGAGTGTCCAACGCCGATATCCTGTCTCGCGCTGGCCTTCCCAGTATGTACACTCTACTCAGGCAGCGCAGACTGCGGTGGCTAGGCCATGTCCACCACATGGAGGATGGCCGTATTCCAAAAGACATCCTCTGTGGAGAGCTGACATCTGGGAGGAGAACCATCGGCCGCCCCCAGCTACGTTACAGGGATGCCTGCAAGAGAGATATGAAGGCGCTCGACATCAATGTGGAGTCCTAGGAGGGCCTTGCAGCTGACCGCAAGAGGTGGAGAGGTACCCTGAACCAACACCTCAAAATGGGAGAAGAGAAACCGATGAACGCAGTGGCAGACAAGCGGGCACACAGAAAGGAGCGCAGCAACTTCAACAAACCAGAGACCACACAAAGAAGTGACCTTTTACGATGGAGACTGTCACTCCCGCATTGGTCTCTTCAGCCACAAACGACACTGCTCTAGCCGAGGTTTGGAGCAAGCAGCCAACAACTAGGATGCATCACCCAAGGTCAGTCATGGCCGAGGGGGGGGGGGGCTACGACGAGTATAAGGACTGGGATAAAAGTTTTAAAATGTACCAATATTTAATATAGAAATTGAATCTCTATTATGGTAAAATGTAGAAGTTCACAGATGTCTCCTGAGATGTATTCATATGTCAGATAACTCATGTCTTTATTTCTCAGATTCATAGAAAGAGTGCAGATGGAAGTCATTCAGTCCATCAAGTTCTGCCAACTCTATGCAAGCATAATCCAGTTATCACACTTCCTTGCCATCTACTCAAGGAACTGTATTTTCTTTCCCTAAAATAATTTAGTGTAGTTTATTGTCAGGTGTACCGAGGTACAGTGGGAAGCTTTTTAATGCATACTTACATGTCCTAATTCAATCTATTTCCACTATTTCTGTCCACCCCCTGGCTCTACCTCAACTGTCCAGTTTTCCTCCTGAGTTGCGAATTCTAGATCCTAACCTCTATAACACCAACTTCCCCCATGTAACCACATCTCCTTCTTTCCCCCACTCTCCCCTATGCCCCACCTGACTCACACCTATTTCACCACTCCCCCCCCCCCCCCCCCCCCCCCCCCCGCCACCTTAAACCTATATACCTTCCTCTTGCTTCACAATTCATAACTCTTCAATCCTTTCGTCTCACACCTTCTGTTGGTTCATCTCTGGCTTTTGTTCAATCATCTATAATCTGCCTATCAATAAGCAAGTTCGGTATTCCGACTGCGCATGCCCAGGTCATAGGTCACTGGAGTTACACATTCTCGGCAGTGTGTATACAGACCTGCGTTTCATCCGTAGTCAAGATCGAACCGGGACTCCGGCGCTGCTCCAACTCCTGTCTCGCTTTATCCAGTGGCTGCCGGTTAACCCCCTCGATGCTGGTGAAAGCCGAGCATAAGTCATCAATGGGGATACACACAAAATGCTGCAGTAACTCACCGGGTCAAGCAACATCTCTAAAGGGTCTCGATCCGAAACGTCACATATTCCTTTTCTCCAAAGATGCTGCCTGTCCCGCTGAGTTACTCCAGCACGTTGTGTCTACCTTCGGTGTAAACCCGCATCTGCAGTTCCTTCCTACGGAGCGACGCCTGTCTGCGGGTAAAGGTGGGGCGGCGTGGGAGAGAGATGGGGAGAGGGATGGGAAGAGAGATGGGAAGAGAGATGGGGAGAGAGCAACTCACTATCGCGGCTTCACTGCAGACCCGGTCACCCCCGTCTCCACAAGAACTCCCTGGCGCTAGGACAGTCCCCCCCCCTCCACCCCCACTCACCTCCCCATCCCCCTGCCCCGGACTGGAGGGATGGACTGGGGGATATTGCTCGCCTTTGCAACAAACGTGCAAACCCCAGCACCCCAGCAAACCCCAGCAGAATGTTAAACTAAACAGATGTGTGAGCAAAACACAAACACGCACGTCTTTTATCCCCTTCTCTCTCCCCCACCTCTCACCGTCTCTCCGCCGGTCCAGTCTCTCCTCGTCTCCCACTCGCATCCGCCCCCTCTCTCGCTGTTACACCCCGCTCTCACGCTACCTGGCACCCCCATTCGCTTTTTTTTCCTCGAATGAACTCTGACAAACCCCATGATTCCTTGCATTTTTCGGAATACCGAACTCGCTTATGAACCCTTCTTACCTGTGTCAGCTTGTTAACTGCCAGGCTTTGTCCTACTCTTCTAGCTTTCCTTTCCCTCCTACAATCCGTCTGAAGAAAGGTCCCGACCCGAAATGTCGCCTATCCATGTTCTCCCGAGATGCTGCCTGGCCTGTTGAGCAACTCCACAACTCTGTGCCTTCTTTTGTAAACCAGCATCTGAGGTTCCTTTTTTTCTACACTAAAACACGAAATTGGCCAACACACTGTCAAACTTAGCAGTGAAGGCATTGGTCAAGTACAAATCTGTATAAGGAAATCTGTTGTACTGCAGGCTGAGTTCAGTAGGGTCAGGAAGGATGAAGGTGAATGAGTCAAGCACAGTGGGCAGCACTGTGGCACAGCAGGTGAGTTGCTGCCTTACAGCCCCAGCAACCCGGGTTCAATCCTGACAGCGGATGCTGTCTGTTTTTCTACCTCCCATATTTCAATGACGTGCAAGTTTGATGGTTAATTGGCTTCTGTAAATTGTCCCTTGTGTGTATAATAGATTTAGTGTACGGGTGATTGCAATTCGACGCGGACTCAGTGGGCCGAAGGGCCTGTTTGCACACTGTATCTCTGAACTAAACTACACTAAAAAGTCGGGCAAGGTGAGCCAATTGCCTGTTTTTTTCATTGCCAGTTACTGGCCAGAAGGAAACCAAGGAATGAACTTGTTATGTGCCATTCATATCTGTCCCCGAAGTACTTGGCACAGAATTATTTTCCATGGGACTCACAGTAACAATTTAGCTCATGCTAAAATGCAGGAGGTCAGAAACTGGATGTTAGATATGTATTTGTCCTCTGCAAATGTTTTATCCATGACTGCAATCACAAGCAGACTTAGCTTTAGCTTTTAAAACATTTTCATTATTGGCAGCAATCTACTTTACACAATACATGTAACAAACAAATTAAGCATGCAGATACAGCAGGCAGTGAATAAGCATGCAGGTACAGCAGGCAGTGAAGAAAGCAAGTGGCATGTTGGCCTTTATAACAAGAGGAATCAAATATAGGAACAAAGAGGTCCTTCTGCAGTTGTACAGAGCCCTAGTGAGAGCACACCTGGAGAACCCTCGAGCTGTCTCCTCCCATCCCCCCCCCCCCCCCCCCCGCCCTCAGGCTCCTCCTCCCTTTTTCCTTCCTTCCCCCCCCCCCCCCCCCCCCCACCCCCCATCAGTCTGAAGAAGGGTTTTGGCCCGAAACGTCGCCTATTTCCTTCGCTCCATAGATGCTGCTGCACCCGCTGAGTTTCTCCAGCATTTTTGTGTACCTGGAGTATTGTATGCAGTTTTGGTCTCGTAATTTGAGGAATGACATTCTTGTTATTGAGGGAGTGCAGCGAAGGTTTACAAGGTTAATTCCTGGGATGGCAGGACTGTCATATGGTAAGAGAATGGAGCAGTTGGGCTTGTACACTCTGGAGTGTAGAAGGGTGAGAGGGGATCTCATTGAAACATATAACATTGTTAAGGGCTTGGACATGCTAGAGGCAGGAAACATGTTCCTGATGTTGTGGGAGTCCAGAACCAAGGGCCACAGTTTAAGAATAAGGAGTAAGCCCTTTAGAACAGAAACGAGGAAACAGTTTTTCTCACAGAGTGTGGTGAGTCTGTGGAATTCTCTGCCTCAGAGGGCGGTGGACGCAGGTTCTCTGGATGCTTTCAAGAGAGAGCTAGATAGGGCTTTTAAAAATAGCGGAGTCAGGGGATATGGGGAGAAGGCAGGAACGGGGTACTGATTGGGGATGATCAGCCATGATCACATTGAATGGTGGTGTTGGCTCGAAGGGCCGAATGGCCTACTCCTGCACCTATTGTCTATTGTTTATTGTCTATTGTATCTTGATCTTGAATTCAGGGAGACAATAGATTTGTTGCCTTACAGTGTCAGAGTCCCGAGTTCAATCCTGACTATGATTGCTGTCTGTATAGAGTTTGTACTTTCTCCCTATGACCAGGTGGATTTTCTCTGGATGCTCTAGTTTCCTCCCACAGTCCAAAGACATGCAGGTTTTAAGGTTAATTGGCTTCTGTACATTGCCCCCATTGATCTTTGGTCAGCACGGACTCGGTGGGCCAAACGGCATGTTTCCACGCTGTATCTCTAAACTAAAAAAAATTGTTCTATAATCAACATTATGCCATTGAAAGGCAGACACATCCTTAAGCTATTGAAAGGTAGCACAACCTTTTGGAAAGAACTATGGGAGAAACCATTAATTTTCTGTAAAATGCTTACAATCATTATCTTGCTCCCAGAGCATGTACATGCACCTTTTTGCAACCAGAATGTCAGAGTTTTGCACTTGAACTATAATTGCCTGGCTCATCAATGTATCTGGAAACAAAGAATTGCAGATGCTAATTTATACCAGATAGGCACAAAGTGCTGGAGTAACTCAACAGGTCAGGCAGCATCTCCAGAGAAAAATACTTTTCACGTTTCGAGTCAGGACCCTTCTTTAGACTCCAGGGTTCCGACCTGAAATGTCACCCGTCCTTTTTCTCAGCGATACCGCCTGAACCGCTGATTTACTCCATCACTTTGTGCATATCTGGTATAAATTAGCATCTGCAATTCACAGCACATCAATGCTTCTGATGGCATGAAACAGTTCATTGTGGAAAGTGGTCAACCATGCTCAGTCTGAAGAAAGGTCGCAACCTGAAACATCACCCATTCCTTCTCTCCAGAGGTGCTGCCTGGCCCACTATTCCAGCATTTTGTGTCTATCTTCGAATGTAAACCAGCATCTGCAGTTTCTTCTTTGTTACCTTTTCTTTGTTATGCTACAAGATTCCCCAAGCCCAACCGAAACATTATTGTTTACACAGAGAATGATGAATCTCTGGAACTCTCTGCCACAGAATGTAGTTGAGGCCAGTTCATTGGCTATATTTAAGAGGGAGTTAGATGTGGCCCTTGCGGCTAATGGGATCAGGGGGTATGGAGAGAAAGCATGTACAGGATACTGAGTTGGATGATCAGCCATGATCATATTGAATGGCGGTGCAGGCTCGAAGGGCCGAATGGCCTACGCCTGCACCTATTTTCTATGTTTCTATGATGGAAGGATACATTCATGGAAGGATACATGGAAGGCAGTGCATCCGTGGATAACAAGGGAAATCAGGGATAGTATCAAAGCAAAAGCGTACAAATTAGCCAGAAAAAGCAGCATACCAGAGGACTGGGAGAAATTCAGAGACCAGCAGAGGAGGACAAAGGGCTTAATTAGGAAAGGAAAAATAGATTATGAAAGAAAACTGGCAAGGAACATAAAAACTGACTGCAAATGTTTTTATAGATATGTGAAGAGAAAGAGATTAGTTAAAACAAATGTAGGTCCCTTGCAGTCCGAAACAGGTGAATTGATCATAGAGAACAAGGATATGGCGGACCAATTTTAATAACTACTTTGGTTCCGTCTTCACTAAGGAAGACATAAATAATCTGCCGAAAATAGCAGGGGACCGCGGGTCAAAGGAGATGGAGGAACTGAGTGAAATCCAGGTTAGCCGGGAAGTGGTGTTGGGTAAATTGAATGGATTAAAGGCCGATAAATCCCCAGGGTCAGATAGGCTGCATCCCAGAGTACTTAAGGAAGTAGCTCCAGAAATAGTGGATGCATTAGTGATCATTTTTCAAAACTCTTTAGATTCTGGAGTAGTTCCTGAGGATTGGAGGGTAACTAACGTAACCCCACTTTTTAAGAAGGGAGGGAGAGAGAAAATGGGGAATTACAGACCAGTTAGTCTAACATTGGTAGTGGGGAAACTGCTAGAGTCAGTTATTAAAGATGGGATAGCAGCACATTTGGAAAGTGGTGAAATCATTGGACAAAGTCAGCATGGATTTACGAAAGGTAAATCATGTCTGACGGATCTTATAGAATTTTTCGAGGATGTTACTAGTAGAGTGGATAGGGGAAAACTAGTGGATGTGTTGTATCTGGACTTTCAGAAGGCTTTCGACAAGGTCCCACATAAGAGATTAGTATACAAACTTAAAGCACACGGTATTGGGGGTTCAGTATTGATGTGGATAGAGAACTGGCTGGCAAACAGGAAACAAAGAGTAGAAGTAAACGGATTATTTTCACAATGGCAGGCAGTGACTAGTGGGGTACCGCAAGGCTCAGTGCTGGGACCCCAGCTATTTACAGTATATATTAATGATCTGGATGAGGGAATTGAAGGCAACATCTCCAACTTTGCGGATGACACTAAGCTGGGGGACAGTGTTAGCTGTGAGGAGGATGCGAGGAGACTGCAAGTTGACTTGGATAGGCTGGGTGAGTGGGCTAATGTTTGGCAGATGCAGTATAATGTGGATAAATGTGAGGTTATCCACTTTGGTGGCAAAAACAGGAAAGCAGACTATTATCTAAATGGTGGCCGATTGGGAAAAGGGGAGATGCAACGAGACCTGGGTGTCATGGTACACCAGTCATTGAAAGTAGGCATGCATGTGCAGCAGGCAGTGAAGAAAGCGAATGGTATGTTAGCTTTCATAGTAAAAGGATTTGAGTATAGGAGCAGGGAGGTTCTACTGCAGTTGTACAGGGTCTTGGTGAGATCACACCTGGAGTATTGCGTACAGTTTTGGTCTCCAAATCTAAGGAAGGACATTATTGCCATAGAGGGAGTGCAGAGAAGGTTCACCAGACTGATTCCTGGGATGTCAGGACTGTCTTATGAAGAAAGACTGGATAGACTTGGTTTATACTCGCTAGAATTTAGGAGATTGAGGGGGGATCTTATAGAAACTTACAAAATTCTTAAGGGGTTGGACAGGCTAGATGCAGGAAGATTGTTCCCGATGTTGGGGAAGTCTAGGACAAGGGGTCACAGCTTAAGGATAAGGGGGAAATCCTTTATGACCGAGATGAGAAAAACATTTTTCACACAGAGAGTGGTGAATCTCTGGAACTCTCTGCCACAGAGGGTAGTTGAGGCCAGTTCATTGGCTATATTTAAGAGGGAGTTAGATGTGGCCCTTGTGGCTAAAGGGATCAGGGGGTATGGAGAGAAGGCAGGTTCGGGATACTGAGTTGGATGATCAGCCATGATCATATTTAATGTCGGTGCAGGCTCGAAGGGCCGAATGGCCTACTCCTGCACATATGTTCTATGTATCTATGTATCTATTCAGTAAATACATTTAAAAAGAACCAGGGGCCACAGTTTAAGAGTAAGGAGTAAGCCATTTAGAATGGAGACGAGGAAACATTTTTTTCACGGAGAGTGGTGAGTCTGTGGAATTTTCTGCCTCCACAGGGCGGTGGAGGCACGTTCTCTGGATGCTTTCAAGAGAGAGCTAGATAGGGCTCTTAAATATAGTGGAGTCAGGGGATATGGGGAGAAGGCGGGAACGGGGTACTGATTGGGGATGATCAGCCATGATCACATTGAATGGCGGTGCTGGCTTTCTTCCCAACCAATTGTTCAAGCGCTTTTGATTGCAACATGCGCCTTAATTTAGTTCAACAAAGAAACTGACAAGTTACTCAAAAGGGCCAATGGCTTACTCCTGCACCTATTGTCTATTGTCTATAAATAATGCACTGTGACATTTCATGGCAATTTACACGGGGAACCTAGTGCAAGAAGGATTCTTGTTGTCGCCAGCAAAGTTGCCTGCAAAGTTGCCTGCCACTGTGCCAGAATTAGACTATCCCATTCCTGCTGTGGTGCCTGCAAGGTTTTTGAGACTACCTTGTTAGTTTATTGAAGACATGTGTTACTTAGTTATTTTTATTATAATGGATAATTAAAGGTTGTGTGCCATTACTGTGGAACTATCCTCAATGAACAAGAACATGATTTAGCTTCCTTCTCAGGACTTCACAGACAAAGGCTTAGTTTAAATGCCGAACAAATCCATTGTCCAGGAAATAAATGTTGGCCAGGAAACTGAGAGTACTTGTTATTCAGCATTCCCTCATTCCCTCAATAATGGTTGCTTAGATAATGTATTCCAAACATGGCAAGGAACTTAGACTTTCTTAAGTAGAGGCAACAACACTACAACATTGCTTTGTTTCTCTTTCATTGTACGGCACTGGAACTGAACTAACGTTATTTGTCCTGGGTCTCCTTCACGGCCAGAGCGAGCAACATCGGAAATTGGAGGAACAGCGCCTCATATTCCGCTTGGGTAGTCTGCATCCTGGTGGCATGATCATTGAATTCTCACAATTCCGTTTACCCTTGCTGTCTCCTCCCCTTCCTACCTCTCCCTCAGCCCTTGGGCTCCCCCTCCTCCTCCTCCTTTTCCCTTTCTTTTCCCCGCCTCCCCCCAACCCCTATCAGTCTGAAGAAGGGTTTTGGCCCAAAACGTTGCCCATCTCCTTCACTCCATAGATGCTGCTGCACCCGCTGAGTTTCTCTAGCATTTTTGTGTACCAACGTTAAAAATATATAGGCTCATCTGCTTCTAATCTCATGAATGTTGTATGTACATATTTATTTTTAAGTTAAGATAGACTCAAAGTACTCGAGTAACTCAGTTAGATAGTAACCTATCTCTGGAAGAAAAGGATAGGTGATAATTTTAGTCGAGTGTTTCTTCAGATTCCAAAGACACCGTAACGTTATCTATTCCTTTTCCTCCAAAGATGCTGCTTGACCCGCTGAGTTACTCCAGCACTTTGTGTCTATCCAGCATCTACAGTTCCTTCCTACAAATTCATACCAAAGATAGACACAAAGTGCCGGAGTAATTCAGCAGGTCAGGCAGCATCACTGGAGAAAAAGGATGGGTGACGTTTCGGGTCGGAGCCCTTCTTCAGACAGAATGTAGAGTGGTGGGTGGGGGGGAATTGGAGTTGGTAAAAGGCCAGAACAAATCACAGCCAGTATAAACCTGCAGTTCTTTATTTCTACTTCCTTTTTAAAGTTACTTGGCCTTGGCATTCTGTCACATTTTGCCACATTCTCTTCATGATGAGAGTGCATTTCTTCATGATCTTGATGCTAGATGTGGTAGGGGACTTTGTGTGCATTCAGCAAAGTTCCAAATGTTCATTCCTCGTCTTCTGAGCAATTCACACATAAAAGCATTGAGGCTGGTGGCACTACAGTGACAGCAACCCAGCAAACTGGCTTGTCAAATTACAAAATTCGATTACATCCACAACATTCACAAATGGAGTGGGATTCAAGCACATGAGCAGATCTTAAGAGAAGGATTGAGACCTATTGCAACTCAGTAAGATTTGATCTTATTTCATGGTCAATAACTAAACACTATGCCAGTATAGGTAAAAGCATTTTTGATTCGCTGTGCAATATTAACAAACACTCCGCAAAAAGTGATAGTAGGTTGTATAATATCATAGATCATACGACAGGGAAACAGGCCCTTTGGCCCAAATTACCATTGCCAACCAAGATGCCCCATCTACGCAAGTCCCAATTCCCTGCGTTTTGCACATATCGCTCTATGTTCCTATCCATGTACCTGTCCAAATATTTTTTAAATGTTGTTTTAGTACCTGCCTCAATTACCTCCTCTCACAGCTCATTCCATATGCCCACCACTCTCTGTGTGCCAACTGGCTTGAGAGCATACACACCAACAATACCGGCAATTACCCATACACTAATTCTATCCTACACACTAGGGACAACTTACAGAAGCCAATTAACCTACAAACCTACACATCATTGTAATATGGGAGGAAACTAGAGCACCTGGAGAAAAACAGACAGCATCCGTAGTCGGGATTGAACCCGGGTCTCTTGGGCTGTAAGGCAGCATTGTGCAAGTGTGTATTCTTACTAAGATACAGGTCATCAGCTAATTGGAACGGGCAGTAACATGCATTTGATTTGTATTACTGGAACTGTGCAGCATGAACAATGATGTTTTGAATCCATTACTACCATACTGAGCCATGATGATCCAGCTAACAGGACACAAGAGAAACTGAATGATCTCAGCAATTCTGGTCATTTGCAGGAGTGGTGTGACATAAAGCTCCATTTAACACTGGTAATAAAGTCATAGCAGCAGCCACGATTCACAATGCTGTAATACTCCCAAATAAGGCATTGGTTAGACTGCATTTGGAGTATTGTGAGCAGTTTTGGGCCCCATATCTAAGGAAGGATTTGCTGGCATTAGAGAGGTCCAGAGGTTTACGAGAATGATCCCAGGAATGATTGGTTAACATACGATGACGGCATTGGGCCCTGCACTTGCTAGAGTTTAGAAGGATGAGGGAGTAACTCATTGAAAGGATCGTGAAAGGCCTTGATAGAGTGAATGTGGAGAGGATGTTTCCACTAGTGGGAGAGTCCTGGAACAGACACCATAGTCTCCGAATCCAAGGTTGTATCTTTAGAAAGGAGATGGTGAGGAATTTATTGAGTAAGAGGGTGGTGAATCTGTGGAATTCATTGCCTTCGAAGGCTGTGGAGGCCAAGCCAACGGGTTTTTTTAGGTGGAGATTGATAAATTCTTAATCAGTGCGGGTGTTTAGTTAGTTACAGTAAGTTTAGTATCGTTTATTGTCATGTGTACAGTGAAAAGTTTTTTGTTGCGTGCTAACCAGTCAGCAGAAAAATAATATATGATTACAATCAATCCATGTATAGTGTATAGATAACTAATAAGGGATTAAAATCTAGCACAAGGTAAAGCCAGCAAAGTCCGGTCTATAGGATAGTCTGAGGGACATCAAAGGCAGATACTAGTTCAGGACTGCTCTCTGGTAGGGTGATTCAGTTGATTGATAGCTGGGAAGAAACTGTCCCGAAATCTGATGGTGTGCGTTTTCACACTTTTATTCCATTTGCCTGATTAGAGAGGGGAGAAGAGTGAGTGGCCAGGGAGCGACTCTTATGCTGTTGGCCTTGCTGAGGCAGCAAGGGGTATAAATGGAATCAATAGAAGGGAGGTTAGTTTGGGGGATGGCCTGGGCTGGTTCCACAATTCACTGCAATCTCTTACGGTCCTGGATGGAGCTGTTCCCAAACCAAGCTGTGATGCATCCCGGATCCGGTAGGCGGCGCGGCTCTGGCCAGCAGCGGCCTCTGCAGCCTGTCCGCGTTTTATTATTTTTTGTCTGTGTTTTTATGTAGTTTTTGTTATTTTATGTTGGGGTGTGTGTGTGGGGGGATGGGGGTGGGTGGGGGGGGGGGGGGGGGAAACTTTTGAATCTCTCCCTGCACTGGAGACCCGACCTTTTCTCGTCGGGTCTCAGGTGTCGTTGAGGCCGCAACGAGGAGCGGCCTCCAACGGGAAGAAGCCGGGGACTCTGGTGCCGACTCACCGTTGCCGTCGCGGAGCTGGCCGAGACCGGAGCGGGTGGAGCGGTGGAGGAGCGCTGCTGCTGCTGCTGCCGCTGCTGCTGCTGCTGCTGCTGCCGATGCTGCTGCTGCTGCTGAGTCGGAGGCTGCTACTGCGGGTCTGCGGACGGCGGCACCGGGAGCCCGCGGATCCCTGGAGGGAGACCGCTTTTCGGGGCTCCTGCAACGGCGAATTCTCCCGCCCGTGTTGCGGGGTTGAAGAGCTCCTGGAGCGGGGCCTGACACCACTGCCCCGCGCGGCTGGAATGGCCGCGGGACTTTGCGAGCGCACACCGGGGGCTACAACACCAAGACCCGGTGTGCGACCTCGCACCACCCGGCGTGGCTTCAATGGCCGCGGGACAATCGCCATCGCCAGCTGGGGGCTTTGACTTTGACTCTGACATCGGGGGGGGGGGGAGAGTGCAGTGGAGAGATAAGTTTTTTTGGCCTTCCATCACAGCTATGTGATGGATGTTTATGTAAAATGTAATTATGTTGTGTCTGGGGTCTATTTGTGTGTAATGTATGGCTGCAGAAACGGCATTTCGTTTGGACCTCCAGGGGTCCAAATGACAATTAAATTGACTCTTGACTCTCTTGACTCTTGATAAAATGCTTTCTATGGTGCATCTGTAGAAGTTGGTGAGAGTTGTAGGGAACATGCCAAACCTCTTTACACCTAAGGAAGTAGAGGCGTTGGAGTGCATTCTTAGTCGTTGCTTCAATATGGGTGGAGAAGTTGTTGGTGATACGCACAAAATGCTGCAGTAACTCGGCGGGACAGGCAGCATCTCTGGAGAGAAGGAACGGGTGACATTTCGGGTGAAGACCCTTCTTCCGTCTGACTCTGAGGAATTCGAAGTTTTCGACCATCTTTGGCACCATCAATGCAAACTGGGGTATGTGTATCGCTTTGCTTCCTGAAGTTGATGAGCACTATCTCCTTTGTCTTGCTGAAGTTGAGTGAAAGGTTGTCAGAGGTTATGGGGAGAAGGCAGGAGAATGGGGTTGAAAGATCAGCCATGATTTAAATGGCAGAGTAGATCTGATGGATTTTAATGGCCTAATTCTGCTCCGACAATGTATGAACCTATGATAATCAGTGGTAACATTGTGGGTGCCTCAGCTCCCACTGCAACACTCTGACATTGGGTACCTTCTGCTTGTCCTTACTCAAGGTTGAGATTGCAACGTCAACTGGTTTCCACAATGAAAAATACAAGCTCCATGCTGCATGCACAACAGTATGGAAGATTGGAGCTGTATTGCCTCATGCTTTTGGTTATTTAACATTTATCTGGTAACACCTGCCAAAACACCGCAAGACATTTCCATCATCGGTGGCCATTATTAACCCTCAAGGGTGGCATGGTAGTGCAGCGGTAGAGTTACTGCTTTACAACGTTTACAACACCAGAGACCAGGGTTCGATCCCGACTATGGGTGCTGTCTGTACGGAGTTTGTACGCTCTCCCCGTGACCGCATGGGTTTTCTCCGAGATCTTCGGTTTCCTCCCACACTCCAAAGACGGACAGGTTTTTAGATTAATTGGTTTCTTATAAATGTAAAATTGTCCCTAGTCTGTGTATGATAGTGTTAATTTGCAGGGATCAATGGTCAGTGTGGACTTGGTGGGCCAAAGGGCGTGTAACTGCGCTATATCTCTAAATTAAACCAAATCTGTTCAATGTGTGTATTAGTCACCCTTCCCCATTAGCCGCTATTTGGGAGCTGGCACCTGGGTTAATATTTCCCTCTGCCCTGCCCGAGTTCATGCCTAATGACTCAAGCAGATTCAACCTCAAAACTATTTCTACACAATGGGAACAGTCAGCAGCTGAGCTGCTGATCATAAGATAAACTGAATGACGGAGTTACTTCTCCATTGTTGTCTTCTTGTTCAGGCCAAGTGTCTGAAAGAAAAATGGCATTAGATTATAGTGAGGAGACATGGCAAGTTAGAGACGCTTGCTTACCTGCACCTTGTACATCAGAATAAATTGTATGACTCGACAACTCTATGAATAAGCGAGTTTGGTATTCCGAAAAACACAAGGAATCATGGGATATGTCAAAGGCCATTCGCCAAAGAAAAACTGGCTGAATAAACTGTGTATAAATTCTTATCTTTATTTATAATGAATGTGTAAAAACATACGGGGGGGGGATACCAGGGTACAACAGCGAGAGAGAGTGGGAAGATGTGAGTGAGAGACATGGGAGAGCGTGCACACAGACCCGCGCCTTATCCGCAGCCAGGATCGAACCCTGGGGCAGCCGGGTACATCCGGGGAGACCCTAGAGCAGTGGCCCACATGAGTTTAGAAGAATGAGAGGGAATCTTATTGAAACAAATAAGGTTATTAAGGGTTTGGACACGCTAGAGGCAGGAAACATGTTCCCGATGTTGAGGGAGTCCAGAACCAGGGGCCACTGTTTAAGAATAAGGGGTAAATCATTTAGAACGGAGATGAGGAAACACTTTTTCACACAGAGTTGTGAGTCTATGGAATTCTCTGCCTCAGAGGGCGGTGGAGGCCAGTTCTCTGGATACTTTCAAG
Organism: Leucoraja erinaceus; assembly: GCF_028641065.1. Classification (NCBI taxonomy): domain Eukaryota; kingdom Metazoa; phylum Chordata; class Chondrichthyes; order Rajiformes; family Rajidae; genus Leucoraja; species Leucoraja erinaceus. The sequence continues at coordinate 34,583,394 of NC_073378.1, read as the reverse complement.
AGAGAGCTAGATAGGGCTCTTAAAGATAGCGAAGTCAGGGGACATGGGGAGAAGGCAGGAACGGGGAACTGATTGGGGATGATCAGCCATGATCACATTGAATGGCGGTGCTGGCTCGAAGGGCCGAATGGTCTATTCCTGCACCTATTGTCTATTGAAGGGCTGAATGGCCTGCTCCTGTATCTATTTTCAATGTTTTTATGTTTCTGTGTGCATCGAGGTAAAGTGAAAAGCATTTTTGTTGGGTCCTAACCCAGTCAGTGGAAAGACCATACATGATTACAATTGAGCCGTCCAGTGTACAGATATATGATTAAGGGAAAAATGTTTTGTGTGAGATAACGTCCAGGAAAGTCCAATTAAAAATAATCCGAAGGTCTTCAATGAGGTAGATAGTAGCTCAGGACCTCCTCTAGTTGTTGGTAGGATGGTTTAGTTACCTGATAACAGCTGGGAAAAAAACCTGCCTCTGAATCTGGAGGTGTGTGTTTTCACACTTCTGCACCTCTTGCCTGATGGGGGAGGGGAGAAGAGGGAGTGAGACTCGTCCTTGATAATGCTGGTGGCCTTGCCGAGGCAGCGTGAAGTGTTGATGGAGCCAATTGAAGGGTGGTTGAATTGTGTGGTGGCCCACAATCGTTTACAAATATATACATCAGTAACTCTGCACACCCATGATGATATATGAAAGTGTTATTGTTTTGTAAACTTGCTCTTGGGTCCCTTTTCATTTCCATTAATAAGTCCTGAAAGTGCTCAGAAAAACAATTGAGAAGAACCTGTGGAGCAAGTTAATATATCGGGCACATCTAGAACTTATTTACACTGCCTGGTCCAATGGCCTATTTGTCATAGAGCCATAGAGCACGGAAACAGGCCCTTCAATTCATCCACGTAAACCAAAATGTTCCATCTAAGCTAGTCCTGTTTTACCATATTTTTGCCCATATCCCGCTGCTCCAGTTCCCTCACGCGATCTGTGAGGAACTGCAGCTGTGCGCATTTTCCACAGGTCTAGTGCTCAGGGACACTGGAAGTCTCCCTGATTTCCCACATGCTGCAGGAGGAGCATACTGCTGGCATCTCTGCTGCACTAGACATTTGGCAGATGCAGTTCAAAGTGGCTATGTGAAACAATTACGAACAAAAACAAGTATGATAACATTCTCTGCAACTCTTTTACTTTTAGTTTAGTTTAGTTTCGAGATACAGCACGGAAACAGGTCCTTCGGCCCACCGAGTCAACGGCAACCAGCGATCACCTAGTACAATAGCATTATCCCACAGACTAGGAACAATTTTACCAAATTCAGATTCAGATTCAGATTCAACTTTAATTGTCATTGTCAGTGTACAGTACAGAGACAACAAAATGCATTTAGCCTCTCCCTGGAAGAGCGACATAGCATATGATTTGAATAAATATTTACATTAGCATATATACAGACATAGTGTTTTTCCTGTGGGAGGAGTGTCCGGGGGGGGGGGGTGATTGGCAGTCACCGAGGTACATTGTTGAGTAGAGTGACAGCCGCCGGGAAGAAGCTGCTCCTGGACCTGCTGGTCCGGCAACGGAGAGACCTGTAGCGCCTCCCGGATGGTAGGAGGGTAAACAGTCCATGGTTGGGGTGAGAGCAGTCCTTGGCGATGCTGAGCGCCCTCCGCAGACAATGCTTGCTTTGGACAGACTCAATGGAGGGGAGCGAGGAACCGGTGATGCGTTGGGCAATTTTCACCACCCTCTGCAATGCCTTCCGGTCGGAGACAGAGCAGTTGCCATACCATATTGTGATACAGTTGGTAAGGATGCTCTCGATGGTGCAGCGGTAGAAGTTCACCAGGATCTGAGGAGACAGATGGACCTTCTTCAGTCTCCTCAGGAAGAAGAGACGCTGGTGAGCCTTCTTGATCAGAGTTGAGGTATTGTAGGTCCAAGAGAGGTCATCGGAGATGTTAACACCCAGGAACCTGAAGCTAGAAACACTGATTCCACCTCCGTCCCGTTAATGTGGATGGGGGTGTGCGTGCCGCCCCTGGACTTCCTGAAGTCTACAATGAGCTCCTTGGTCTTCTTGGAGTTAAGGGCCAGGTTGTTGTCAGTGCACCATGCTGCTAAGTGCTGGATCTCCTCCCTGTAGGCCAACTCATCGTTGTTGCTGATAACTCCAATCAAAGCCAATTAACCCGAGTCTTTGGAGTGTCAGAGGAAACCGGAGCACCTGGAGAAAACCCAAGAGGTGAAAGATGGAATGGACAAACTCCATACATATAGTCCCCGTAGACAGGATCAAATCTGGGTCCCTGGGGCTGTGAGGCAGCAACTCTACTGCTGTGTCACTAGTTGAAGAAGTTTCAGGTGACTGCCCTTCTATAAATCTTTACTTGGATTATTTGGTGTCTGAACACAGTGAAAAAATGCCTGGATCAATGCTGTAATTTCTCTTTAAAACTTAAAAAACAGTTAGTCTAATATATAAATAAGAATAGTGTTCTTAATATTTCTTCATAATTAAAATTACTGAATTCTCACAATCATTTTCATTGTTTGTGGATAGTAAGTTATTTTCAAAAGATAGACACAAAAAACTGGAGTAATTCAGTGGGACAAGCAGCATCTCTGGAGAGAAGGAATGGGTGACATTTCGAGTTGAGTACCTTCTGAAGGGTCTCGACCCTTCTCTCCTTCTCTCCATAGATGCTGCATGTCCTGCTGAGTTACTCCAGCTTTTCGTTATAATCTTATCTTCAGTTTAAACTAGTATTTACAGATCCTTCCCACACAAGTGATTTTCAGAAATGTACAGCGCACAGCAGAGAAATAATTTTCGCTCCATACAGCTCATTGCAATACAATGAAGGCAGTTAAGTGACAATTTTGCTCAGTGCCTCTAAATCATCAACATTGTTCAAGCTCCACAGTGCTGACTTTGGTATCCGGACAGGACGTCGAAGGACGAGAAGCTGAAGCCAACCGAAGGCAAGACATCGAAAGTATATCACACCGAAAAGCGGGGGCGGAAATCGCTATCAAAACATGGGGGGGGGGGGACACAATTTTAGGTGCCGCGCACGCATGCGCACACACACACACATACACACACACGCAAACATGCACACACACACAAACATACTCACACACACACACACACACATACACACACACGCAAACACACATACTCACACACACACACACACACACACACACACACACACACACACACACACGCACACACACACACTCACACACACACACACACACACACACACACACACACACACACACACACACACACACACACACACACACACACACGGCTTCGGCCGTGGGGTCTGTGGACGGTAACATTGGGAGCTGACCTGGTTGATGACTAACTCCAAACTCCAGCAACAGCAGCTTCTTCCGCCCCAAATCGTTGGGCTTCAATCGGCCCGTTTGTGGGGCTTTTCATCGCCCCGCGTGGCTTAAAATCGGCCGCGGGATCTTCCATCGCCCGTCGGGGGCTTCAACATTGGGAGCCTCAATCGCCTCGACGCAACAATTTGACTGGGTCGGGCGATGAAAGGCCCCGCAAACGGGCCGATTCATGCTCCGCTCCATGATCTTTGTTCCACCAGGACGTCTCCCTCCTCCAATTACCGCGCTTTATCCTCAGTCCCACCCACCTACTTCCTCTTCTGACCAACACCTCCCTCCTCCAATCATCGCGCTGAATCATCATGTCCTGCCCCTCCATTGCCTGCTGACCGATGTCTCTCACATCTAATTGGCGCCCTCCTTCGATCATCAGTCCCATCCCCACTGTCTCGCGGAAAGCGGAGATTTTTAATCCCCGAATTTCAAAATCCGGATTACAAAACATTGGGGGGGGGGGGGAATTGTCCCCCACCTCTCAAAACACGAGGGTGGGGGCGTGCCTCCGTCCCCCCTGGGATTTCTGCCCATGCGAAAAGCCAAGATACCGAAAGTACATCACGCTGAAAAGCCAAGATACCGAAAGTACATCACGCTGAAAGGATATGAACCCGAATGGACACCACTCCGCAAAGACAAGACGCAGAACGGACATGACGTTGAAAAGCCACCGAACGGACATGACGTCTCCCAGAGACGGGATTGGTCCGACACCTTGTCAGTCATCGACAAAGGTCAGTGATTGGTCCAGACCCCCGCACCCATCACATCAATGGCCAGGGGGAGACGGGAGGGAGTGTGGGGGGAGGGGGGGGGGGGGAGCTTGAGCTTGCGTTTGTAAAATGGTGGCAATGACTCCAAGCTGCTGTAATTGCCACAGAGGCTTTTTGACGTCATGTTTGTTTCCCTGTCAGATTTTAAGCCGAATCTGTCACCAAACGCACATGAAGCCGAAATGATAAATAGGTTTGAAACACTTTTAAAAAATCTATATTTGCTGCAAGAATTGTTGTACCTTGTTACATTTTGAAATAGTTAAATTGTTGTACCTTGTACATCTCCAGTGACGGGATTGGTCCGACAACTTGTCAGTCATTGACAAAGGTCAGCGATTGATCCAGACCCCTGCGGCGTCTATCACCTCACTGCCTCTGTGGCAATCGCAGCAGCTTGGAGTCACTGCCACCATTTTACAGACGCAAGCTCATGCACCCCCCCCCCCCCCCCCCCCCCCCCCCCCCCACCCGGCCAGTGATGTGATGGACACGGGGGTCTGGACCAATCGCTGATAAGGTCTAGGACAAATCTCGCCCCGAAGACGTCATGTTCGTTCTGCGGCTTTTCGACGTCATGTCCGTTCTGTGTCTTGTCTTTGTGGCGTGGTGTCCGTTCAGGTTTGTGTCCTTTCGGCGTTGTGTCCGTTCGGGTTCGTATCCTTTCGGCGTCATGTCCGTTCGGTCTCCTGGCTTCCACTTCTTGGCTTTGGCTTCTCGTCCTTCGACGCCCCGTCCGCACACGGCTAATTTTTATCACAGTTCATTGGCTCCTGCTTTAATATAACACTCAGAGAGATCTGAATTCAACAGCTGAGTCATTTGTTGGATGAGAAGTGGATGGAGTGGATGTTTCCACTAGTTGGAGAGTCTAGGACCAGATATCATAGCCTCAGAATGAAAGAACTTTCCTTTAGGAAGATGAGGAGGAATTTCTTTAGTCAGAGGGTGATAAATGGAATTAATTGCCATAGAAGGCTGTGGGGGCCGTCAATGGATATTTTTAAGGCAGATAGATAGATTCTTGATTAGTGCAGGTGTCAGGAATCATGGGGAGAAGGCAGGAGAATGGATGGGGTTAGGAGGGAGAGATAGATAAGCCATGGTTGAATGGTGGTAGACTTGATGGGCCACATGGGCTAATTTTGTCCCCATCACTTGTAAACTTATGAAATTGAGAAATGGCTACTCAGATCGCAACAAAGTTCAAATGGCTCCATTCAAGGAGGATCAATGGGATTTCCCTGCTTTAATCAAGAAGTCTTGAAGTGACAACAGGAAAGTAGATTAATAAGTCAATTACCTTATTTGATGAGAAAACTCGATGTGTGCAGAACATGAAATATAGAAAGAAATACAATATATGTCTAGAGATGGGGAGAGGCCAGGCTTGGAGAAGCCGCACTGATCCAAAGACTGGGCGCTGAGCCTGGCTCTGAGGCCGATGGCACAGCTAGCTCCGGGCATGCAAGGAGGGAAAGGAGCAGCAGCCTTGAGATCCTGGGGCGAGGAGGGGGGGGGGGGGGGGAGTGGGGAGGTAGGGAGTGGGGAATAAAAGGACACAAGGGCAGTGGGGGAGGTAAGGAGTGGGGGATAGAGGGATAGGAGGGGGTAGGTAGGGGAGAGGAGTTATGGAGGAAAGGAGGTAGTGACTGAGGGTAGGGGAAGGAGAGGGAGGGAGAGGTGAGGGAGGGATTAGGGGGAGAGGAGGAGGAGAGAGGGAAAGATCCTGGGGAGTGAGGAGGGAGAGTGGGGGGATTGAGGGAGAGGAGGGGGTAGGGAGGGAGAGGGGGGTAAGTGGAGGAGGAGAGGAGGGAGGGGGGGGTAGGAGGGGGAATAGAGGGAGAGGGGGAAGGTGTGGGAGGTAGGGAGTGAGGAATAGAGGGAGAGAAGTGGGTAGGGATAGTGGCGGGAGTAGGGGAGGTGAGGAGTTGGGGAGGTGGGGGATAGAGGGATGGGGGGGGGTAGAGGGGAGAGGAGTTATGGAGGAAGGGAGGGAGTGACTGAGGGTGGGGGAAAGAAGAGAGAGGGAGGGATTGGGGGAGCGGAGGAGGAGAGGGGAAAGAAGAGGGAGAGTGAAGAGGAGTGGAGGTAGTGCTAGGGATGTGGGGAAATGATCCGGCTTGCACAGTTGGGGGCTATGGATGAATGGTGGAATGTTGTGTTGGGGGAACGGGCTGCGTTGGGGGAACAGGTGTGTGGTGGAATATTGTTTTGGGGAATGGATTGCGTTGTGTGACCAGGCCTCCCGTGTATCTTGGCTATGCATGGAGTGTTAAAGCACTTGCAGGGTCTTGTAGTCCAGCAATTAGTTCTAGGACAGATCTTGACGATTGCCAGCACTGTAGATCACTGTAGATCATCATGGGCGGCCAAGGTGGCGCAGCGGTAGAGTTGCTGCCTTAGAGCGTCAGAGACCCTGGTTGGATCTGGACGTACAGGTTTGTAGGCTAATTGGCTTGGTGTCATTGTAAATTGTCCCTGGTGTGTGTAGGATGGTGTAAGTGTGTAAGGATCGCTGGTCGGGTGGACTTGGTGGAGAGAATGTCCTGTTTCCGCACTGTATCTCTCAATTAAACTAAACTAAACACAAGGTTAATTCCCGGGATGGCGAGACTGTCATATGCTGAGAGAATGGAGTGGCTGGGCTTGTATACTCTGGAATTTAGAAGAATGAGAGGGGATCTTATTGAAACAAATAAAATTATTAAAGGATTGCACACGCTTGAGGCAGGAAACATGTTCCCGATGTTGGGGGAGTCCAGAACCAGGGGCCACAGTTTAAGAATAAGTGGTAAGCCATTTAGAACGGAGATGATAATACTTTTTCATACAGAGAGTTGTCAGTCTGTGAAATTCTCTGCCTCAGAGGGTGGTGGAGGCCGGTTATCTGGATACTTTCAAGAGAGAGCTCGACAGGGTTCTTAAAGATAGCAAAGTCAGGGGATATGGGAAGAAGGCAGGAACGGGGCACTGATTGTGGATGATCAGCCATGATCACACTGAATGGCGGTGCTGGCTTGAAGGACCGAATGGCCTACTCCTGCATCTATTGTCTAAACTAAAGCTGCAGTGTAGGAAAGAACTGCAGATGCTGGTTTATAGGCAGCATCTCTGGAGAGAAGGAATGGTGACATTTTGGGTCGGGACCCTTCTTCGGACTGATGTCAGGGGAGTGGGAGGTACAGAGATAAAATGTAGTCAGAGACAGTAAGATTGGTAGGAGAACTGGGAAGGGGGAGGGGATGAAGGGAGAGGGAAATGCAAGAGTTACTTGAAGTTAGAGAAGTCAATGTTCATGCCGTTGGGGTGCAAGCTGCCCAAGCAAAATATGAGGTGAAGTTCCTCCAATTTGCATTGGGTCTAACAATGGAGGAGGCCCAGGACAGAAACGTCAGTGTGAGAATGGGAGGGGGAGTTAAAATGTTGAGCAACTGGGAGATCAGGTAGGTTTAGCCAGTCTGAGCGGAGGTGTTCAGCGAAACTCTCGTTGAGTATGTGCTTAAATCTGTAGCCCTCCCTCTGGGTGACAGCACTCATGGGCTCCAACATTATCACCCTATCAATGCCTTTGCTCTTGTCTGCCTGCAGTCAGGCTAGACTCCCATTGCACAATCTGAAATTCTTCAGTTCAAAGCCAGAATTCTAGGGCACGTGCAATCCTCTTTACCAAGAGCTTTTCATCAACCATGTCGCAGCCTTGCGGATGCCAGTGGTACATTCGACCCAGCAAAATCATACATGCATGATGAGCACAATGGGAACACAGAGTGATGATGATTTGTCATGCATTCACAATAAATTTAGCGTGCAATATTTCTTCATTTTTTGAAACTTTAATTGTGACCAGTTGTTGCTGCAATGATCAGCAGCAGGTGGAAAGTAATGCAGAGCATCGTTGATGAATGAGGAATTTTAGTATAAATGGCAGTTGAGTTAAAGGTTGGCCTCAAAGGGTTCACCTCCTCCCAGTTCAGTTTAGTTTAGAGATACGGCCCAGAAACAGTCCCTTCGGCCCACCGATCAACGATCCCCACACACTAACACTATTCTACACACACTCGGGACAATTTACAATTTTACTAAGCCACTTAACCTACAAACCTGTAAATCTTTGGATTGTGGGAGGAAACCAGAGTTCACGGAAAAATCCATGCAGGTCCGTACAAGTACCCATAGTCAGGATTGAACCTCAGTCTCTGGTGCTGTAAGGCAGCAACCACTGTGCCACTGGGCTACTACTGCTACTGAATCTGAAGTTCCCTCAACAGTGGGATGAGCAGCATGCAGGATGGCTGAAAGGACCCTGGGCTGCCGACCCGACCGATCGTGTAGGCTGTACTCCTATATCTGCTCCTGAATGCACACCTGTGCTGTTCCTGGCCACACAAGATGAAAATTAAGGCAATTCACCATCACCATTGGTAGCTGTTGTACAACGCAGGAAGAGGGTGTTTGAAGATAAAGATCCCAAACCTAACACAATGTTCATGATCCGCTGGACCACAGTGATCCCTGCCCTCCTATTCATCTCCAGTATTTGGACTACCTACCACAGCCACAACAAAGAACTGCAGATACCATCCTTTAATTCCACAACTATTTTTCTCAAATTTTCTGGCAAGATAGGCAATCAAATGTCAGTATCATCTCCCTGGCCATTCCCACCATTCAGACCTTAAAACTCTCCGTCATCTCTGTGGGCAGGCATCGAGAAGAAATGATTCAAGGATGTTCTGAAAGCCTTCTTGTGAAAATGTAACATTCACCTCAACTCATGGGAACCCCTGTTCCAAGTTAAATCAAAATAGGGGAAGATAATTCAGGATAGCATTGGAACTTTGAGTCCATTTGACTGAAGACTAAATGGTGAAAATATTATATCAGTTCCCAAACTATCAACTCACTCACCCCTTCAAGCACCTCTACCCAAAAAATGACTGTTCAAGAACCTCCATATTAGTTTCACTCGCCGCCTCAGATATGGTGTGCAAGTTATAGACAGGCCCTCTGGAACAGCCCATACTAGGTGACACACTCCTGAAGCACAAACGACTTTTCAGCTGTTCTACACTGGGAACAGTCTTCTGCTTGTATTCACAGTCAGTCCACAGATTTATCAGCATTTGCGACCAGTTTGAGCCGGCTTTGGGGGACCAGAGTCAATTACAGGAACAGCAAGGCCATTTTCTTTGGCAAATGTTCTGACTAATCCTCTGTTCCCTTCACTGTCATGTCTGACCAATTGAAGTTGCTGGGGATCTGGTTCTGAAAGGCTGGAGCATGTGGCAAGAATTGACTGGAGCAGATAGCCAAGGTAAAACAAAAAATTGGGACCAGGGAACAGCATTTTCCTTGGAGGGCAGGTAAGAACCTTGTCATGAGGACTGCATCGTTGTCTCAGCATTTGGACAGTAGGTGAGACAGGTGTGAACCATACCCTGCTCCCGCAATCACCCAAGCCACCTTCAGTTTCATCTGCAGATCAGGATGGACTGAACCTAGACACAAAATACTGGAGTAACAGCGGGTCAGGCAGCATTTTTGAATAGGTGACGTTTCAGGTCGAGACCCTTCTTCAGACTGAGAGTCAGGGGAGAGGGAAACTAGAGGTATGAAAAGATACAGCAACTGAATCTGCTGAGTCTGGTTGTACAAGTCTCTAGAAAATGGGGGTCGAGATGTGCACAACAATATCCTCATTCTAATAGCTACCTTTGTATGAGGTTCCTTTAGGTTGTGCATACATTTGAAGTATGCAAACACGAAGTATCGCTGAATGCTAAAGATCTACCTGTTCCCATTATTGCAAAGGATTGGACTGCCCTTGGTGCTGCACGATATTCCATTCATTTGGACCTTGCCACATTGTCTGAAGGAGTCTGAATAATGGTCCCGACTTGAACCATTACCCATCCTTTTTCACCACAGATGCTGTCTGATCCGTTGAATTACTCCAGAGCTTTGTCTATCTTTACCGCACTAACTATCGTTCGTAAAATGTTGCTGTATAAAAAGAGCTTTGTCCACTCTACGACTGGACCCGCTAACACAGCCATGTGTTTTACAACTCTTTATCCTCTCAGGTTCACACTTGCCTCTTCATCTCTGTCCAACAATCTGCCTTTCAAATAACCCCCTTGTCTGTCATACAGCGTGGAAACAGGTTCTTAGCCCTCACCAACCAACATGTCCCATCTACACTTGTACCAAAGGGAACACGGCTTTAACATTTCCAAACCAAAAGGCAACACGGCTTTAGCATTTCCAAACCAAAGGCAACACAGCTTTAGCATTTCCAAACTATATTTTCAAACCACATTAAGGGCACTGACAAGTCAGTAAAACCACTCACAGTTTAGTAGACACGTGTTCAGTGTTATTCACAGCTCAGACTGAGAGACGTGACCCTCTCACTCCCCCATCTTGTAGAGACTGACTGAGGCACTCAACACTTCCGGGTTTTATAGTCCCTCCGGAAGGGGCGTGGCTTTCAGGAGAGAGAATCTCAACATTTTTTAAACACCTATAACTCTTATATTTTTCATCGAAATTGCATGCAGTTTTGGTCCCCTAATTTGAGGAAGGACATTCATTAGAAACATAGAAAATAGGTGCAGGAGTAGGCCATTCGGCCCTTCGAGCCTGCACCGCCATTCAATATGATCATGGCTGATCATCCAACTCAGTATCCTGTACCTGCCTTCTCTCCATACCCCCCTAATCCCTTTAGCCACAAGGGCCACATGTAACTCCCTCTTAAATATAGCCAATGAACTGGCCTCAACTACCTTTTGTGGCTGAGAATTACAGAGATTCACCACTCTCTGTGTGAAAAATGTTTTCCTCATCTCGGTCCTAAAAGATTTCCCCCCTTATCCTTAAACTGTGACCCCTTGTTCTGGGCTTCCCCAACATCGGGAACAATCTTCCTGCATCTAGTCTGTCCAACCCCTTTAAGAATTTTGTAAGTTTCTATAAGATCCCCCCTCAATCTCCTAAATTCTAGCGAGTATAAGCCGAGTCTAACCAGTCTTCCTGAGTGATTAAGTTGAAAGGGATACATGAGTGGCTTTAATGCATTGTAGTGAGGACAGAATGAATATAAAGAAATATATTTACTGATTGTATTGTATTTCCTATCTCTAACTTATGTACAATGTTTATTGTTGATATAATCAGTGTAAAAGTCAAATATTAGAGGGCATAGTTTTAACATGAGGGAGAAAGTTCAAAGATGAGAGGCAAGGATTTTACACAAGGAGTGGCACTCTGCTCATGTGCTGCCTGTTGGGTGGGGGAAGTGATGGAAGCAAATACAACAGTAATGTTTAAGAGGCATTTAGAAAGGAGCATGAACAGGCAAGGAATGGAAGGTTATAGATCATGTGCAGGCAGATGGGATTAGTTCATTTTGGCATAATGGTCAGCACAGACACCATGGGCTGAAGGGCTTGTTCCTGTACTGTACTGTTCTGTGTTCTCAATAAACTTCTGTACTTGGGTTCAGAATTGCTCTGGTTCTATCCTCAGTGGCTATGCTCTCGTGTTGAGACCCTTTTTCACGTCTTCCCTTGTCTTGAGATTTTCCTGCTCTGCCTGTCCTCTGCTCATTTTCTCAGTTACAGTGGACTCTCAGGAATCCTCAAGACACAAGAGTGTTTTATTGTCATATGTCATATGTCCCAGAGAGAACAATGAAATTCGTACTTGCTGCAGCACAACAGAATATGTAATCATAATAAAAAATATAACAAAAACTCAGAAAAAAAAGAAACAATATCAGTGCAATAATACAGGTGCACAACCTTTTATCCGAAGATCCAAATAACAAAAACCTCCGAATATTTTTTCGGTCCTTGAAGAAAGGTCCTTGAAAACGTTCACCGAGGGCGGCCCGCAGAGGTGACAGCGGAACCTCCGGTCGGTCCTCGAAGAAAGGGGAACTAAATCCCCATTCATAAAAGAGAAGGTGAGGGTATATTGCGCGGGAGGGTTAATAATTGACAATATGCTGCTACCTGCCCGCTGAGTTAAAAAGTTCCCACGGTAGACTCACGATACAGTGTATCGTGAGTCTTGCGTGGGAACTTTTTAACTCGGCGTGCAGGCAGCAGCAGATTGTCGCTCCCTTCAGTTTCACCCGACCTACACCCCTCTGCTTCCCGGCCATGTGTGTGATCCCTTCCCTCCCCTCTCCAGCTCCCCGCCCATTGCACCGGCGCAGGGGCTTTGTACTGTCTTCACGTCGGCGATGGCAGCAGGTCAGTGCAGTCACCGGAGACGTCAGGACCAATTGGACGTCGACCACCAGGCTCACCGCAAGCACGGAGATCCCAGAGACCCACAGCCAGCAGCAGCCCAGCCCAGCCCCACTCCAACTACAGAGGAACCTGGGTTGCGGATGACGGGGCGCAGCTCGGGGCGTCGTATTGGCCCATCGGGGAGCGGGTTCCTGTTGGTCCTGATGTCTCCGGCCACCTGCTATCCTCCGGGAACTGCACCGCTCTTGCAGGAGAGTGGGGTTGTTTGCAGTTGCAGAGGGAGGGGGCAAGGGCGGTACAGTTCCCAGTCTCAGCTCCAGTCCAGGGGGTGGCCTGAGACGTCAGGACCAACGGGACAGCGACCCCCAGGCCCACTGCAAGCACGGAGATCTCAGAGACCCACAGCCAGCAGCAACTCCAGCCCAGCCCCGCTCCAACTCCAGAGGAACACGTAGGGGCAGAAGCTGATGGTGTGCAAGGTACGTCTTGTTCTTGGGGTGGCGCAGCTCGGGCTGTGGGCAAACTGCCACTTGTCGCCGTAGCGGCCCATCGGGGAGAGGATTCCTCTGGCGTTGGAGGGGGAGGGGGGTATTGTGCTGTTTGATCGCCCCCTGCTATCCCAGGGACAGGGAGACACAGCGGCTTTTTAAACTGGTGGGCAATCACTTCCAAAGTTCTGCCCACACAGTCAGTACACCTCTCCTACACTGCATTTCATACAAACATTTATTCTGCAAGAAAAAACTACATTGAAGACTCAAACTCGCGACCGAGTAACTGCCAGGATCGAGGCGCAAACTCGCGACCTAGCTCGGGGATTCAAAAATCCCCGAGCTAAGCCACCTAAGGGCATGTAGCCCCGCTAGGGTGACATGAGTGCGAGAGGTGATTCAATGCTGTGGGCACATTTACAAATTCAGGAATTCATTCAACACATTGCATTTCATACAGACATTTATTCTGCAAGAAAAAACGACATTGAAGACTCAAACACGCGACCGAGTAACTGCCGGGATCAAGGCGCAAACTCGCGACCTTGCGGATATGAGCCGAGCACTCTACCACTGAGCCAGCCATTAAAATCTACGCTAAAAAATTTCCATTCCGAAGACCGACAAATTCTGAATTTCGAAAAGTGTCTGGTCCCAAGGCTTTCGGATAAAAGGTTGTGCACCTGTAACAATAATGTCTATTTTAATTCAAAGCTTATGAGATTGTAGTGTTTAATAGCCTGATGGCTGTAGGGAAGAAACTGTTCCTGAACCTGGATGTTCCAAGTTGTCAGGCTCCTGTACCTTCTTCCCAATGGCAGTGGTGAGATGAATCTGTGGCCAGGATGGTGTAGGTCTTTGATGATGTTGGCAGACTTTTTCAGGCAGTGACTACGATAGATCCCTTTGATGGTGGGGAGGTCAGAGCCGGTGATGGCCTGGGCAGTGTTCACAACTTTTTGCAGTCAACTCTTAAGTCAAGACCAAAGTTTTTCTGGACTACATACTAATGACAACATGGATGGAAGCTATTCAGCCCATCGGGTCTATTCCAGCTCCCAGGAGTTCACTCCCATTTTGTCCATGTACCTCTTTGAGTTATTCTCTCTCACATATGCCCACCAACCCCCCTTTGGCTCTAATAGACAAAAGACAATAGGTGCAGGAGTAGGCCATTCGGCCCTTCGAGCCAGCACCGCCATTCAATGTGACCATGGCTGATCATCCCCAATCAGTACCTCGTTCCTTCCTTCTCCCCATATCCCCTGACTGCTATTTTTAAGAGCACCATCTAGCTCTCTCTTGAAAGCATCTTGTTGCCATTAAAGGGTAATTTCCCATACAATTGGCCTACTAGCATGACTTTGGGGTGTGCAAAAAAGTCCCCGCTGCACCGCCGCTGAAGCTCTGGGCCGGACTCCGGGAAAGGCCGCACCAAACCAGCTCTAAGGCCGCGAGGAGGGGGGCGAAGAAGCAACAAGGAAGAAAGTCGCCTCTCTGCCGAGATAGGTTCCTGAAAACGATTTCCCCCTATTCTCCTCCACCACACCCCCCCCCACACAAGACATACAGAGAAGCACTAAAACATACTTTTGGACAAAATAAAAAAACCAAAGAAAGTTGAAACACCGAACCCGCTGCAGGCGAGGCAGCCAACTCACAGTGCCACTGGAACTAGAATAGAGTAGGCTTAGAATAAAGTCCCTACCGTGACATCAAGCTTGTTGAAATCAATAACTGACTGAAAAATAGACAATAAATATTTGCGCAGTCCTGTTCGAAGAGGCTTTTTTCCCCAGAAGGACAACTTTTTGCTTTGCAAGGCTATTAGAGTGCCGAGTTCCTGGCAAGTGTTAAGTTAGCACAAGAATAATTTAGTCTTTTACTTAGACCCCAAATACATTGTGCAGTGCAATTTGCAGTCTTACAAAACTGCACAGGACACTATAAAATTTTAAAACAATAAGACCATACAGTTTCTTCAAACCCGCAGCCTCGTTGTCTGCTGATCCATTGGAACCACGCTGTGAAGAGATTTCCAAATAAACAGAGCAGATAAACACCATGTCCTTGCAAAATTCTAGCCTGCTTAACTGCTTCATAAGAGCAGTATATCAAAGTCTTTGTTTGAGTGAAACCAGTTTACTTGATTTTCAGTTTGCAAATAAACTTGAAACATTTGGGCACAAGTCCCATCTATTGTATGATAAGAATTGAGCATTGAACACGATGAAGACATTTCTTTCAGGTGGCAGTGACCCAGGTATTAAAACAAACCGAATAACATCAAACCCCTCTCTGGAACGTAAATTCAATTATAACTAAAATAAACTGCTTATATGTAGACAGGTTCAAACTATGATCAGAAAACAAATAGGAAAGTTAATTGCAGGTAAATGCTATGGATTCTAAGGTTAATAAAACATATAATTTCCTGTTCGGTTGCAACCTTTCTTTTGAATTACTGAAAATCGGGACATTATGTTTCATAAAGCACAAGTTGATATTGATATTGATGTTGAATTAACTTCACATGATGCTGTCAAATTTAATTTTATAAAAATATTAATGATATTTTAAAGTAATCTAATCAACTGCAGTGAATAGAAATGACCAAAACGACAAGCAGAGGGAACAAAACAAGAACATTAAATTTAATAACAAGGAACTGTAGTTGCTGGCACAAAATACTGGAGTAACCGTGCATCAGGCAGCATCTCTGGAGAACATGGGTAAGTGACGTTTTGGGTCGGGACCCTTCTTCAGACTGATTGCAGAAGGGGATGGAATGAAAGCTAGATGAGGGGAGGGGCAGGACAAAGCGTGACTGGTAAAATATGAACACAGGCGAGCGGCGTTTTTGATAGGCAGATTGCTGGACAAAGGCCAGAGATTAAAAAAAAGTTGTGAGCCAAAAGGATAAAGAGTTACGAATTGTGAAGTTCAAAGATAGAAAACTTGCAAATTATGAAGCTGGAGGAAGGAATGGAGGGGGAGGGGGAAACTGGTGCAAGGTCAGCAGGGTGGGGTGAAAGAAGAGGGCAATTTGGAGGAGGAACGGGCGGGGTAAGGGCGTGTTTGTAGAAGTTACCTTAAATTGGAGAATTCAATTGGAGAACTCGGGTAAGTTATTATGGGGGGTGTTGGGGGTTCAGAGATGGGGGCTGTGAACAGTGAGTTTAAAGAGGAAGATGGCAGCAAGACCCAGTTATTCCATTATAGAGGTTCCCTATTAAAAGAGTGGAACAGTAGAATACGAAATTGTAATAAATAACTGCAAATCTGAAACAAAAAAGAACATGCTAAAAGTATTCAGCAATTCAAACAATATATGTGGAAGCAACTAGTATTTCACAGTAATGACAATATCTGTAATGACAAGACTGACTCATCATAACTGGAAACATTAAAAATTGAAACAAGATTTAATTGCAGAGAAAGGGGGAGATTCACCTCATCATTTTTCGATTCATTTTGCAAGTTTATAACGAGTCGATCAATTTTTTTAATTGCTTGTTTGCCTCCAATAAAGCTCTTGCTGAACTTAAGTTTTACAATGTTATATTTAAAGGGATTTTAGTAGAATTTTTTTGTAAGCTTTTTTTTCATTGTTTTTGTACATGGTGGGTCCAATGATACTCTTTAACACACACTGTACTAAGCCCAAAGGAAAATATTTGTGTTGACTTCCAAATTTTAATATCAGGTATTCAACTTTGGAAAATTAAAAGCACAAATGTGTACTTCATCATTGTGATATAAAACTCAAAGGAATTGCAATATACTGAAGAATAACATTTTATATTGAAAATGTCTCATTTTAGGGCCTGCCTTATTTACGCGTCTTATTTATGCGCACGTGATGCACACATGGTGCATGGTGACGTAGGCAGTGATGCGCAGTCGCGCGCGGCGCCCCAGGATTTTGGGATGTACAAAATCTTTGTGCGCCATCTGCGTGACGTGCAAATAATGCCCGAGTGGGACAGGCCCTTAAGGCCTGCAGTCAACTCTTCTCTTGGAGTTGCCATCAAATTTAAGATGAGACCGAGGCTATCTATCCCTGAGGTGGACAGGTTATTCCTAGACGGCCAATACCTCAAACGATCTTCAATTTTTTAAATGGATTATTATCCGGTCCTATTCAGACTGGGGATCAAAATGTGTAGTGGAATAGACATTCCTCACAACTCCTGTGAATCAGGTCCAATCCTAACCTCTGGTGCTTAACTGTGTGAGTTTGCATGTTTTCCGTTTGACTGCATGGATTTTCTCCAGGTGATTTGGTTTCCTACTACATCCCAAAGACGCATTGGGTCAATGAAAATTGCATGGAGTGTGTAAATTGTACCTAATGTGTAGTCAAATGGTAGAAACTGGAGGGGATTGATAAGAATGTGGGTGAGGTATAAAAATGGGATTAGCAGAGAATTAATGTAAGTGGGCATTTAATGGTCAGTGAAATGAAAAGCCTGTATAATTTTCTGGCTTCCATAATTACCATGTTTCCTACATTACAGCTACAAAACATGATTACCATGTTTCCTACATTACAGCTCTGATATATTTTGGATGACACAGCAGGTAGAGCACCTGTTCATAGCGTCAGAGACCTGAATTTGATCCTGACATTGGGTGCTGTATGGTTGAGCTTGCACATTCATCCTGCAACTGCATAGGTTCCTTCCAGGTTTTCCAATTTCCTCCCACCTCCAATTTGTGGTTTTGTAGATTAATTGGTACCTGTAAAATTGCTCCTAATGTGCAAGGAGTGGATTAAAAAAATGGATAACATCGAACCAGTGTGAATGTGTGATGGATGTTTGGGGTGGACTCGGTGGGCCGAAGAGCCTGTTTTCATGCTGTATCTCTAAACTAAACATGCTCCATTATTTGGAAATATGGATTTGGGGCGTTCTAAGGTTGTGAATTAACTGTATTTCGCTTATCTATTCCATCTGGTAAAAATGAATTAAGATATACTAATGTAAAGATAATCATTCAATAGATGTCCAGTTTTCAAGTCTCCAGATGTGTCACAATGTTGCACAAAAGTTTTCAAATACTTTCCTTGCCTTTCAGCTTGCCCACTTGACGATGACACTGCAGGTTTGAAGGTTATTGACCCAGGCACTTTGGAATAACCATATCAGTTGGACATAATTTTGATAGAAAATGCCAGATTGAAAAAAGATAAAAAATGATAGAACAAAAGATTTAGTTTAGTTTATTATTGTCATGTGAACTGAGATGCATTGAAAAGCTTTTGTTTGCATGCTATTCAATTAAATCAGATCATACTGTAAATGAGTATAATGAAGCCATTCACAGGGACACCAGTTATAGTGATTTAGAAGAGTGAAACAATTGTATTGGATGACAGTGGATTTTCTTCTGGGACCAGTACACAATGGTCAATGGTTCTTTATTTTACAGCAAAATGATTATTTTTTGCATACAAACAGTAAAGAATTGCCATACCTATGCACAATCCCCAATTTGTACCAAGTGTATAAAAATAGTCCACTGAGACCACATGCAAGAGTCGCCAGGTTTTGGACCCATCTTCAAATGGGTCCAGTCCGTGCTCGGTCTCCTGGAGTGGCCCGCTATCCAGTCGATAGTTGCCATGCACTGGCATCATCTATGAATGGAGATGGATATATCTGTCTTCTTCTTGGGTAAAATGGTGAAATTCACTTTACTGATGTACATTTTCCCTGGATATGAGAAATGGTCTAAATTTTTCAGAGACTCATAGTAATAAATTAAGGCATTGGTGTACAGCAAAGGAAGATTGGTAAATTAATGTACTCTTGCAGTTGCATGTAAGACCTAACCGTTTAAATGATTCAAAGAAACATTAATAAATCTGAACTTGGCTTCCAGATGCGCATGACCATCATCAATTGAGGTTTGATTCTGGAGCGCAACAAATTGTTTGTTAAACAGTTTCCCATTCGTTTTTAACATGGGACAGGATCAAGTTGGTCCGAAGGGTCTGTTTTCACACTGTATGACTCTTTTAGTTCCATTCCAGCAGGAATATTGTTGGTTGTAAAGTACAATATTACAACAAGAAAGAGCAATGATGCAGCATGTTTGGACAATGGTCTTCATTGAGTTTGGCGATATAGTGGAGCCATTAGTTAGGATCATGGCTTTTAGCCATCATGAAATAAACTTAAGATGAAGACAACATGTAGAAACAAGGAACTGCAAATGCTGGTTAACAAAAAAAGACACAAAGTGTAGGTATAACTCAACAGTTCGGGCAGGATCTCTGGAGAGCATGGATAGGTGATGTTTTGGGTGGGACCATTCTTCAGACTGAGTCCTGACCTGAAATGTCACCTATCCATGTTCTCCAGACATGCTGTCTGGCCTTACACGTTACTCCAGCACTATGTGTCTTTTTTTAAGATAGAGACAGTCGTCTTCATGCATCCCAATTTAGGGATAGTGCTTCCCAAGTCAAGTCAAGTCAAGTCAAGTTTATTCGTCTCATACACATACGAGATGTGCAGTGAAATGAAAAGTGGCAATGCTCCCGTGTGGTGGAGTCAAAGTTCCATCAGAACTAATGACTGGAGGAAGGAGGAACTGTAGATGCTGGTTTACACCAAAATAGACACAAATTGCCGGAGTAACTCAGTGGGTTAGGAAGCATCTATGGAGAAAATGAAAAGTTTCCGAGCGATACCCTTCATCAGGCGATTTAAACTATGCTTCTAAACACAACAGCTGACCCTGTTGCTGTTTTATGTCGCATTTTCTGTTCCATGTTTGTGACAACAGGGTTTCTGGAAGTAACACAAAGAGATGAAATGAGGAAATATTGCCTTTGCATTCTAATCAGTGTTTGGGTAACCTTTAAAACGTATAAAGCAAAACGGGTTCCAAGCTCAGCCAAATCGAGTAATTCGTTTACTTTGAAAACATTGTCTGAATACAAACAATCTTATTGTTGTTTTGTGTGTGGTGGGGGGTAAATCGTCTTTTGAATTACCAGGCATTCACAAGGTTGAAATTTCCAAGCCATTTACCGAACTATGTGTGTGATATGTTAAACCGACAATCAAGGGCTTGGCATTTGTACGTGGGAGTTATACTTAATCTACACAATCATTAACACTGGAGTGCTGGCTAAATTCGATTTAAGAAGGGTGCAAGCTTTAAACTCCCTTGGAGGTTTGTCAAAAATGCAAATAATCAGGTAACTGGAGATCGGCTGGTTTACCACAGGTCATCGCAATAGGTAACAGCCCGGGAACTCTCGTTAAACGCTCCAAAGTCTCTTTGGCGGCGCGGTAACCTAGGATACATTTTAAAGCATTCATTCCTGGCAGCTCGTTCTTCCTGCGGTAACCTAGGATACATTTTAAAGCATTCACTCCTGGCAGCTCGTTCTTCCTGCGGCCGCTTGGTAAAGCAAAACTTACTCGACCTAAAACGTTAGACACAACATTTCTGGAGTAACTCAGCAGGACAGGCAGCATCTCTGGAGAGAAGGAATGGGTGACGTTCCGGGTCGAGACCCTTCTTCAGACTGAGAGTCAGGGGAGAGGGAGACACAGAGATATGGAAGGGTAAGGTGTGAACACACAGATCCAAGCAGACGAATGATCGAGGAAACGGCGTCTGAAGAAGGCTCTCGACCCGAAATGTCACCTATTCCTTTTCTCCAGAAATGCCGCAAGAGCCGCCGAGTTACTCCAGCAATTTTGTGTCTATCTCTCTGATTGTGATCCATTGTTATTAGCTGAGGGGAAAGCGACAAGGAGACATACAAACAGTAACTAATCAGGAGGAATTGGTCTGAGAACTGGGGTCGGGGATGAACGGGGAGAGAGGAGGTAAAACAAGGGATGCTTGAAGTTCAGAGTTCTCCAGCGATGCTGCCTGTCCCGCTGAGTTACTCCAGCAACGTTGTGTCCGTCTCTACAACAATATTCACTTGTTTGTGGCAGCCCAGTCGAACCTGTCCCATCCATGTACCTGTCTTAACTGTTTTGTTAAACGTTGGGATCGTCCCTGCCTCAATTATTTACCTCCTCCGGCAGCTTGTTCCATACACCCTTCAGCGGCCGCTCGGCAAAAGCAAAACTTACTCGAAGTAAAACTTCTCCGGGCAAGTTCCAGCCACATTTGGGTTTTTTATTTTCCTCAGAGATGAAGCCAATTCTCCGTGGTGACGGTGAAATATTTTCATGACACAGACGTCGTCGACGGCGGCGGCGGCAGCGGCGTCAACCCGACCCCACAGCGGGCGCCCCGCCCCCCACCCACACTCCCCTTGATTGACAACCCGGCCGGCCAATCAGAAGGCCAATGGGAGGCGGCGGACGTCAGGGACCGGCGCGCGATTGGCTGGGGTCGGGTAAGGGGGCGGGACCTTGGGGGAGCCCGCCCTCCCGCTCTCCCGGCCGTCGACGGTTGAGGCTCAGAGCGCGAGCGCTGCTGGTTCGCTCGCTCACTCGTTGGGCGGCGGCGGCGGCAGCAGCAGCAGCAGCTTCGCGAGCACCGTGTCTGAGGCAGGCAGACAGACAGACAGGCGCCCGTCCGTTGACACTCATCCATTGCCGCCCCCCACCACCACTCCTCTCTCACTCTCTCTCTCTCCCTCTCCCGGCTGGCATCCCCCACCCCTCAAGCCGAGCCGCTCAGCTCACCACAATGTAGGATGGCAGAACAGCCAAGCATTCCTTTCAGGACCACCGGTTCCACGCTCTTGCACCCGCTCAGTGTCCTCCTCAAGGTGCCGCTCGACCAGGTAAGGGGAAAACCGCCAGCTACTCCAGCCAAAAGTTGCAGGACATTTAAGTTCATAGGTTCTAGGAGCAGAATCGGCCCATCAAGTCTACTATTCAATCGTGGCAAAGATCTATCTTTCCCATCTCAACCCCATTCTCCTGCCTTCTCCCAATAACCCCTGACGCTCGTACTAACCAAGAACCTAAGAATCTCCGATATAGGATATTTCAAGTAAATTGCGATCCTTGCGGAAAGGGAAGGTTCATAAGTTCATTAGTGATAGAAGCAGAATCAGGCCATTCGTCCCTTCAAGTCTACTCCGCCATTCAATAAATTAGGGCTGATCTATCTCTCCCTCTCAACTCCATTCTCCTGCCTTCGCCGCATAACCACTGACACTCTTCTGATCCTTCAGCCCATATTCTCTCCTGGCCATCCAAGTTTACAGTCAGAGCTTATCTTGCCTTGCCTGCATTGGCTTCCTTTGCCGTGGCAAGACCAGCCAGATCGCTTATGTAGGTGTAAGGGCTGGACGGGATGCTGTCTCAGATGAATGAACAGAGGTATTGCTGTGAAGTTGGCTCATCTCCAGCAGGTGTAATCAGAAGGTTCCCGACATGGCACTCATGAAAACACAACCTTGTTTCTGACAGAGTGAAACGTCCCAGGAGAGCAGCCAACAAAATTCAACAGGAAGGTCGATTATGGGGACAGAAATTATGAATTTATGATTATGAACTAATGAATAATGGGTTCAACCTACTTCTTGGATGAAATCAAATTATTCTGTCTGGATCACGTACAATTGAGATTCGTTTATCATGGCATCATGTTCAATATTGACATTATGGGCTATAGGGCTGGATTTTTTTATGTGTAGGAAGGAACTACAGATGCTGGTTTAAACTGAAGATAGACACAATCTGGAGTAACTCAGCGGGTCAGGCAGTGTCTTTGGATAAAAGGAATAGGTGACGTTTCAGGTCGAGACCTTTCTTCAGACTGTGTCTGATTTAGTCTGAAGATGGGTCTCAACCTGAATCATCACCTATTCCTCTTCTCCGGAGATGCTGCCTGAGCCACTGTTCTCTGTCTCGGAAGGGAATTCAGAGCTAAGGGCTGAAGGTATGATTGATTTTGGTGCAGTAAAGGAAACTGGAAATCGTACAGGAGATAAGTATTGAGGTTGAGAGATTACAGAAGTGTTGAGGCTGGAAGTTGGTGGGGGAAAAGAAAAGGGAAAAGCCACATAGGGATTTGAATTTGATAATGAATTTAGTTGCTGGATCAGGAGCAATTGCGAATGAGTAATTATCAGGGTGGTAGATTAATCTGGATTTAGCCCGAGTTAGGAGAGGGCTACAGAGGTCTGGATAAATTCAAATTTATTTGGGTTAATAGGCAGGATGATGACAGCAAAAAAGATATGAATAAGCAAGCGCAATAGTAACAAAGGTGTGGATTAACATTTCAGCAGGAACTAAGGTTGGAGGAGGGACAGGTGATATTACAAAGATGGTTTTATAATAGACAATAGGTGCAGGAGTAGGCCATTCGGCCCTTCGAGCCAGCACCACCATTCAATGTGACCATGGCTGATCAGCCACAATCAGTACCCTGTTCCTGCCTTCTCCCCATATCCCCTGACTCCGCTATCTTTAAGAGCCATATCTAGCTCTCTCTTAAGATAGACACAAAATTTAAGTATCCAGAGAACCGGCCTCCATCGCCCTCTGAGGCAGAGAATTCCACAAACTCGCAACTCTCTGTGTGAAAAAGTGTCTCCTCATCTCCGTTCTAAATGGCTTACCCCTTATTCTTAAACTGTGGCCCCTGGTTCTGGACTCCCCCAACATCGGGAACATGTTTCCTGCCTCTCGCATGTTCAACCCCATAATAATCTTATATGTTTCAATAAGAGCACCTCTCATCCTAAATTCCAGAGTATACAAGCCCAGCCACTCCATTCTCTCAGCACATGACAGTCCCGTCATCCCAAGAATTAACCTTGTGAACCTACGCTGCAATCCGTCAATATCTGGTATATAATGAAGATGGTAATCAAAAATTATGGCAAGATCTTGATCAGTTGGGGAAGTGAGCTGAGGAATGGCTAATGGAATTTAATGCAGATAAAAGCATTTTAGGAAATAACACCAGGGTGGACCTTAGAGTTAATGGCAGAGCCTTAGGCAGTGAGGTGGAGAAGAGGGATCTTGGAATTCAAAGTTCCCTGAAAGTAGCGTCACAGATAGATACGGTTGCTAAGAAGTGTTTGGGTACATTGGTCTTCATCAGTCAGGGTATTGAGTATAGAAGTCGGGATGTTATGTTATGATTCTGCAACACGTTGGTGTGGCCAACCGTGGAGTATTGTTTTCAGTTTGGGCGTCCTGTCGAAGGAAGTTGTTAAGCTGAAAAGAGTGCAGAGAAGATTAACAAGGGTGTTGCCAGGTCTTGAGGGCCTGAGGTATAGCAAGAGGCCAGGCAGGCTAGGACTTTAATTTCTTAAAATGCATGAGGCTGAGGAGTGATCTTATGGAGGTGTATATTATCACAGTCTTTTATCCAGAGTAGAGGAATCAAGAACCAGAAGGCATATGTTTAAAGGGAGAGGGCAAAGATTTAATGGGAACCTGAGGGTCAACACTTTTGCACAGAGAGAGTTGGGTACATGGAATGAGCTTCCAGAAGAAGTAGTTGGGACAAGTCTAATGACAACATTAAAAGGACATTTGGTTTTGAGGGATATGGGCAAATGCAGCAGGTGGGACTAGCGTAGATAAGGCATCTGGTTCGGCAAGGTAAAATTGGGCAGAAGGGCCTGTTTTTATGCTGTGTGACTATGCCCAAAACTAAACACAATACTGCAAGTACAGTCTAATCAGCTATTTGTAGAGTTGTAACATGACATTTCATTTTTTGTATTCTATGCAGAGACCTAGGAAGGCAAGCTTCCAGTAATTGCCACTTTAAGGGAACTGTAGCCTTGAACAGCAATATCCATCCTTTGTTCATTAACGCTCTTTATCATCCTATCATTACTGTTTCTGTCCTTTTCTTATTTGTCTTTCCAAAATTCATCATTGCATACTTTTCAGAATTAAATTCCATCTGCAATGTTCCGGATGACTATGGTTGGCTCTAGCATGCCACCCTAAACTTCAAGGATCATAGTCATCGACAAAATGGTGCAGTACAATTTAATCCCATGTAGATTGCCAGCTTCTAATCATGCTGTTGAAAGTCTGATCACAGTTTCAATCCTCTGGGGCTCAGCTTCTGCAACTACCATTTCTTTCTATTTCTGTTCCATCCAAAAACAATGTGTACATGATTTTGACTTCCTACTTAACACCGAACAAGTAATGGAGTAGTGTGTTTGGGCACTATTTGCAACCCAGGCATACTTTATGACTAAAAGGTGGTAAATTGTGTCGTTGCAGCCCAGTGGTATGAATTTTGATTTCTCTCACCTCAGATAACCCCAGCATTCCCTCTCTCTCCATCCCTCCCCCACCCAAGTCGCACTTGGTTCTCATTTTCACCCTACAAACAGCTTACAATGGCCTGTTGCCTTTATCATCGTTACTTTTTTTGCATATCTTTCATTCATTGTTCTTTATATCTCCACGTCACCATCTATATCTCTCGTTTCCCTTATCCCTAGCCAGTCTGAAGAAGAGTCCCAACCAGAAACGTCACCCATTCCTACTCTCCAGAGATGCTGCCTGTCCCGCTGAGTTACTCCTGCTTTCTGTGTCTATCTTTAGTTTTATGAAGATTGCCAAGAATAATTTTGTCACACAACAGAACAATTTTTAGAAGCAACATCTCCCCAGCCACCTCGATAATATGATCTAAAAAATATTTGCTCGATAAACATTTTCAAAAGGAATTGGTTGGAAGAGCATGCTTCAAGGTCCATCAATAGATTTTATTGGCAAAAATCTCATGGTATTTAATTTCAACTGGAAGCATGGCCAGTATTGTGGGTGGTGCTCAAAGCTCAATGTTTGCTTTCCATCAGCATAAAAGATCATGGAAACTTAATTGGTGCCAGAAGTAACTTCCGTTCAAACTTTCTCAAAGTTTTATGGTGGCTTGGTCAACAATGGTAAAACCATTGAGAGGGACTTCACATCCCAATTTTAAGTCTGAAGAAGGGTCTCGACCTGAAACATCACCCATTGCATCTCTCTAGAGATGCTGCCTGACCTGCTGAGTTAATCCAGCATTTTGTGTTTACCTCTTGGTTCTCTTTACTCCTTCTATGCCAATACCCAATGGCATATATAAATCTATAAATATATGTAGCTTTTTTTTCATTTTTAGAGAGACAGCATAGAAACAGACTCTTTAGCCACTGAGTCCACACCAATCATCAATCAACCATTGACAGCCCATTTTTTCATCCATTTCCGACACATTAGCAACTTTACAGAGGCCAATTAACCTCCAAACTGGCACGCCTTTTGGATGTGAAAAGAAGTAAAGAATATGTTTCAGTGCTGCTAAAATAGTCTGAATTTCCGTCTTACAGAAATTTACAGTCGATTTTATTTGATGCATCTTTCCAATGAAGCCATTTTAATTGAAACTGCAAATCTTTCAGACATGATCAAATCCCCCCTCAAAAACTATATTCAAAATATTGCTACTTCTGAGAAGTGTATTTGTGTATGCCTTGCGCCAAAGTGTCAAATACATCACAAATCTTTTCAATGTTGCCCAATTGCAAATTAAATTTTAAACAAGGAGCTAGGTACAGAATAGCTGAATAATTTGCATTTATTACTGAGTTACTCCAGCTTTTTGTGTCTATTTTAGATTTAAGCCAGCTTCTGCAGTTCCTTCCTATGCATTTATGTTAATATTGGATTGGCAGCTGGTTTGGCTCATTCTTATTGTTTAACAATCTCAGAGCATAAATTTGGAATTGCTGGATTTGAGAATCCTGGTGGAGAAATCAGTTTAGATTTATTGTTTACATGTGTACTGAGTGAAAAGCTTTGTTTTGCATGCTATCCAAAGGACCAGTTACACCATACAATCGTCAAACTTGAGTACAGTAGATAGGGGAGATAGAGTGCAGAATATAGTTCCCAGCTCTATCACATTATAATGCATCAATTCCATAGACAACGTCCAATTTCTACATTGGGGCAGAGATGAATTGGACTGCAGCCTAGCTTATGAAATGACCGTTCAGAAGCATGATAATAGAAGAAAATAAGCTAGTTAGTTTCTGACATATGACATTGACTCCAGATAGAAGGCCCAGTTTGAGTTTAGGAGCGGACCAGAAATGGAGACGTGAGATATTTTGTGGTAATTCAGTGGAAGATAAGTTTCAAAAGATGTATTGATCCATTGGGGCAGTGATATTTGTGAAGTGGAATATGGAGAAGGTAGTTGCATCAACTCTGCCAAACTTCAAATAAAAAGGAGGGAAAAGGTATTTCCATCATGTACATAAGTTTTTGGTAGCCATGATCAATACAGTCCTTGATATGGACAAGTCTTAAATTAGGCTTAAAATGATTGTTAAGGAATGGTGATAGAAGTATGAATGCCTTACTCTATAGCAAGGAGGTAAATATACTATCTAGTGTTATACAGGAATAACAAATAAAGAATTGTACCATAAAAACACCAAATGTAATCACAACAACGCTTGAGCATCCATGTTCTCCAGTGATGCTGCCATACCTGCTTAGTTACTCCAGCACTTTGTGCCTTTTTTTGTAAACCATAATTTGCAGATCTTTGTTTCTACATCCAGATTTGCATACCTAATATTTCTATTGTCCGCAAACAGGCCATTTCTAAAAACCATGAAGAGTAATGGTGGGTACGGCTCCAGGGTTCATCTGCACCATTTGGACATGTAAATTGCAGCCTGGAGCAACTGTGTGGGTTCTTAATCTTCTCTATCCCCATGACAGTAATGCCCAAAGGTTGGTTGTGTGGTTATTCAGAGGAGCCGGGAGCTGTTCTTGGAAAACTACACCAGCTGGTTTTGACAGTCATAATCCCAATCAGTGCTAACCCAAGCCCAGTTCTGTTCAGATTCTGAAACTCAACCAGGTTAGGATTTAGAAAATATTCCTCATGTATATGCTCCGGAAGTCAGTTAAGAAAAATGAGCATGAAGCAGAGGATGAAAAAATGTCCGAATAACATTATAGATTGGAAATGGAGCAATACTAAGATGGAATTCATTGAAAATGGGCCTCATAAGAGGAAGGTGCAACCAAGGGCGTGCAAAGAGAATGATTATTGGCAACCACGTGGTTTATATACATAAAATATTCTTGTGTTTTTTTGACACAGTTTGTTTTTGGAGAACCACATCGTTCTACTAAATTAATATCAATGCCTGTCAAATTCCAGTTAAGATAAGGATTTTGGCTCTATCTGTGTTCATAGTGAAATAAACTTTAATGCACAGAGCCAGGAAATTAGATTATTGACATAATATTGACTTTTTAGAAATGGTTCCAGGTTTAAAAAACAATGCTGGCAGGGGAAGGGTTTATGATATGTTTTTTTTGTTCTGCTAGCTTATTGTTATAAATTGTGATACATTTATATGGAGGTTTAGGGCATCCAAAAGTGCCCACAAATTAAAAAAAATGCTGCAGATGCTGGAAATCTGAAACCGAAACAGAAAATGCAGGAAACACTCAGCAGGACAGAGATTGATAAATTCACAACTATTGCGTATCAGGGACCGCACTGAACTGACATCTGGCAATAGGAAATACCCGAGAAGACGTTCTCACAACAGAGGTTGCCAGATTTTTGTCACAAGCTCTTTCAAAGTCAGTAAAATGAACTTCTCTGTTTTGCCATCAACCACAAAGTTAGGCCATGCTGTAGCAATCATCAAATGTGTATTGATGCAATGACGGATCTCCCCTGTATCAGAATCATGTTCTAAATTGTGGAAGAGAATTGTAAGTACTTTTAATCTGATTTTTTTGAGACGGAAGGAACAGTTTGATTAGTATGGGTGGCAAGGGTTATGGGGATAAGGCAGGAGAATGGGGTTGAGAAGGAAAGATTGATCTGCCATGATTGAATGACAGAGTAGACTGGGTGGGCTAAATGGCCTAATTCTGTTACTAGAACTTATGATCTTATGAACATTGACGTAATATTTGTGGCCTGAGTGCAGCACTTTTTATGTCACATCTCTAATGCAGCGACGGTGTAGTTGTAACCAGTTAAACCGAGTGGGTGCGAAATAGATGATTGAGTTTCCGCTCTATTATTCAATATGCCTTTTGGCTAGGATTTTTGGTGGACTCTGAACTTGACTGTATGACAAAGGAAAGTGGACAGACTTTGATTGTTCTCTGTGGAATGCGGAGGTTGAGGAGAGACCTGATAAAAGTTTATGAAATTATGAGAAGCGTAGATAGGGTAGATGTCAGAACTTTTTAACCAAGGTGGGGAAAATACTCAAATACTAGAGGGCGTAGGTTTAAGGTGAAAGGGGCAAAATTTAAAGGGTATATGCAGGGTAACTTTTTTTATATAGAGGTGGTGTGTGCCTGGAATGTGCTGCCAAGGATGGTATTTGAGGCAGATTTGATAGCGTAATTTAAGAGACTTTTGGATAGGCATATGGATATCCAGGGAATGGAGGAAAATGTCCTGGTAGATAAGAGTTAGTCTTGGGACCATGTTCAGCACATACATTGTAGGCCGAAGGACCTGTTTTGTGCTGTATTGTGGACAGCATGTTCAATGATGTGCAGCCTCTCCATTACAATAAGCATCAGCAAATATTCTCCTTCCACCAATGTAATACATAGAAACATAGAAACATAGAAATTAGGTGCAGGAGTAGGCCATTCGGCCCTTCGAGCCTGCACCACCATTCAATATGATCATGGCTGATCATCCAACTCAGTATCCCGTACCTGCCTTCTCTCCATACCCCCTGATCCCCTTAGCCACAAGGGCCACATCTAACTCGCTCTTAAATATAGCCAAGTGAACTGGCCTCAACTACCTTCTGTGGCAGAGAATTCCACAGATTCACCACTCTCTGTGTGTGAAAAAAGTTTCTTCTCATCTCGGTTTTTAAAGGATTTCCCCTTTATCCTTAAGCTGTGACCCCTTGTCCTGGACTTCCCTAACATCGGGAACAATCTTCCTGCATCTAGCCTGTCCAACCCCTTAAGAATTTTGTAAGTTTCTATAAGATCCCCTCTCAATCTTCTAAATTCTAGAGAGTATAAACCAAGTCTATCCAGTCTTTCTTCATAAGACAGTCCTGACATCCCAGAAATCATTCTGGTGAACCGTCTCTGCACTCCCTCTATGGCAATAATGTCCTTCCTCAGATTTGGAGCCCAAAACTGTACGCAATACTCCAGGTGTGGTCTCACCAAGACCCTGTACAACTGCAGTAGAACCTCCCTGCTCCTATACTCAAATCTTTTGCAATGAAAGCTAACATACCATTCGCTTTCTTTACTGCCTGCTGCACCTGCATGCCTACCTTCAATGACTGGTGTACCATGACACCCAGGTCTCCCCCTTTCCCAATCGGCCACCATTTAGATAATAGTCTGCTTTCCTGTTTTTGCCACCAAAATGGATAACCTCACATTTATCCACATTATACTGCATCTGCCAAACATTTGCCCACTCACCCAGCCTATCCAAGTCACCCTGCAGTCTCCTAGCATCCTCCTCACAGCTAACACTGCCCCCCAGCTTAGTGTCATCCGCAAACTTGGAGATATTGCCTTCAATTCCCTCATCCAGATCATTAATATATATTGTAAATAGCTGGGGTCGCAGTACTGAGCCTTGGGGTCCCCCACTAGTCACTGCCTGCCATTGTGAAAAGGACCCGTTTACTCCTACTCTTTGCTTCCTGTTTGCCAGCCAGTTCTCTATCCACATCAATACTGAACCCCCAATGCCTTGTGCTTTAAGTTTGTATACTAATCTCTTATGTGGGACCTTGTCGAAAGCCTTCTGGAAGTCCAGATACACCACATCCACTGGTTCTCCCCTATCCACGCTACTAGTTACATCCTCGAAAAATTCTATAAGATTCGTCAGACATGATTTACCTTTCGTAAATCCATGCTGACTTTGGCCAATGATTTCACCGCTTTCCAAATGTGCTGCTATCCCATCTTTAATAACTGACTCTAGCAGTTTCCCCACTACCGATGTTAGACTAACTGGTCTGTAATTCCCCATTTTCTCTCTCCCTCCCTTCTTAAAAAGTGGGGTTACGTTTGCTACCCGCCAATCTTCAGGAACTACTCCAGAATCTAAAGAGTTTTGAAAGATTATTACTAATGCATCCACTATTTCTGGAGCTACTTCCTTAAGTACTCTGCGATGCAGCCTATCTGGCCCTGGGGATTTATCGGCCTTTAATCCATTCAATTTACCCAACACCACTTCCCGGCTAACCTGGATTTCACTCAATTCCTCCAACTCCTTTGACCCGCGGTCCCCTGCTATTTCCGGCAAATTATTTATGTCTTCCTTAGTGAAGACGGAACCAAAGTAGTTATTCAATTGGTCCGCCATATCCTTGTTCCCCATGATCAACTCACCTGTTTCTGACTGCAAGGGACCTACATTTGTTTTTAACTAATCTCTTTCTTTTCACATATCTATAAAAACTTTTGCAGTCAGTTTTTATGTTCCCTGCCAGTTTTCTTTCATAATCTATTTTTCCTTTCCTAATTAAGCACTTTGTCCTCCTCTGCTGGTCTTTGAATTTCTCCCAGTCCTCCGGTATGCTGCTTTTTCTGGCTAATTTGTACGCATCATCCTTCGCTTTGATACTATCCCTGATTTCCCTTGTTATCCATGGATGTACTACCTTCCCTGATTTATTCTTTTGCCAAACTGGGATGAACAATTTTTGTAGTTCATCCATGCAGTCTTTAAATGTCTTCCATTGCATATCCACCGTCAACCCTTTTAGAATTAATTGCCAGTCAATCTTGGCCAATTCACGTCTCATACCCTCAAAGTTACCTTTCTTTAAGTTCAGAACCATTGTTTCTGAATTAACAATGTCACTCTCCATCCTAATGAAGAACTCAACCATATTATGGTCACTCTTGCCCAAGGGGGCAACAAGATTGCTAACTAACCCTTCCTCATTACTCAATACTCAGTCTAAAATAGCCTGCTCTCTCGTTGGTTCCTCTACATGTTGATTTAGATAACTATCCCGCATACATTCCAAGAAATCCTCTTCCTCAGCACCCCTGCCAATTTGATTCACCCAATCTATATGTAGATTGAAGTCACCCATTATAACCGTTTTGCGTTTGTCGCACGCATTTCTAATTTCCTGTTTGATCCCATCTCCAACTTCACTACTACTGTTAGGTGGCCTGTACACAACACCCACCAGTGTTTTCTGCCCCTTAGTATTTTGCAGCTCTACCCATACCGATTCCACATCCTCCAAACTAATGTCCTTCCTTTCCATTGCATTAATCCCCTCTCTAATCAGTAATGCTACCCCACTTCCTTTTCTTTTCTGTCTATCCCTCCTGAATATTGAATATCCCTGGATGTTCAGCTCCCAGCCTTGGTCACCCTGGAGCCATGTCTCCGTGATCCCAACTATATCATAGTCATTAATAGCTATCTGCACATTCAACTCATCCACCTTATTACGAATGCTCCTTGCATTGAGACACAAAGCCTTCAGGCTTGTTTTTACAACACTCTTACCCCTTATACAATTATGTTGAAAAGTGGCCCTTTTTGATTTTTGTCCTGGTTTTGTCTGCCTGCCACTTTTACTTTTCACCTTGCTACCTATTTCTTCTACCCTCATTTTACACCCTTCGGTCTCTACGCTCACACATTTAAGAAACCCTTTCCCTTTAACTCCATCCTCCACTGTCCCATTCAACACCCCACCCCCCTTATTCAGTTTAAAGCCACCCGTGTAGCAGTGGCAAACCTGCCTGCCAGAATGCTGGTCCCACACCTGTTAAGATGCAATCCGTCCCTTTTGTACAGTTCCCCCTTACCCCAAAACAGATCCCAGTGATCTAAGAATCTAAATCCCTGCCCCGTGCACCAGTTCCTCAGCCACACGTTCAGGTCCCGTATCTCCCTGTTCCTGTTCTCGCCAGCACGGGGAACTGGAAGCAAACCGGAGATAACAACCCTGGAGGTCCTGCTTTTCAACATTTTTCCGAGCTCTCTAAAGTCACGCTGCAGAATATTCATCCCCTTTTTTCCGACATCGTTTGTGCCGACATGCACTACCACTTCCGGATGTTTACCTTCGTACCTGTTGTAACCTGCATTCTAAAGCCGTTTTCCCTCCCTGCAGGAAAAGAACATGTTTGACCCTATGTTTGATTACGCTGTTATCAACAAAAGAGCTGGGACCTTGGAGATAACAGCTTCACTTGCATTGGCTACATGTTTTTACTACTAGATAGGCACAAAATGCTGGAGTAACTCAGCTGGACTCCAGCAATGGGGGAGATTTCGGGTCAGAAGAAGCGTCTCAACCGAAACGTTACCCATTCCTTCTATCCAGAGATGCAGCCTGTCCCGTTGAGCTACTCCAGCATTTTGTGTCTATCTTCGGTTTAAACCAGCATCTGCAGTTCCTTTATACGTATGCTTTTACTACTCCTTGGTTGAAGTGCCCCTGCGCTCTTCATTGTTTTGGGACGACACATTGTTATCTGGATTTCAGCCTTTTGACAGTTTTTTACTCGCTGGAGTTTAGAAGGATGAGGGGGTACCTCATTGAAACTTGCCGAATAGTGAAAGGCTTGGATAGAGTGTATGTGGAGAAGCTGTTTCCACTGATGAGAGAGCCTAAGACCAGAGGTCATAGTCTCAGAATTATATGACGTTCCTTTAGGAAGGAGATGAGGAGGAATTTCTTCTATCAGTGGGTGGTGAATCGGTGGAATTTTTTGTCACGGAAGGCTGTGGAGGCTGTCAATGGATAATTTTAAGGCAGAGATAGATAGATTATTGATTAGTACGGGAGTCAAGGGTTATTGGAAGAAGGCAGGAAAATGGGGTTAGGAGGGAGAGATAGATCAGCCATGATTGAATGGTGGAGTAGTCTTGAAGGGCCGAATAGCCTAATTCTTCACCTATCACTTATTACCTTATGACATTATTTCACATGTTTCCACATTTATCCAGGCCTCTGAAGTGTAATTTTAGTGTGCTGGTGGCGTGCTCACCAGCATTTCCTTTGATTGTATTACTCTAGCATTGCAGTGCAGAGTCATGATTTAGTCATGATTTAAGGGGAATCTCTCTTACACGCAGTAGCTTACTAGTCTTCTTTGAGATGGGAGGTAATCATGGGTGGATTGTCATAGGATGAAGGCATCATGTTAGCTTCTGGGAATCTTGTGCACACTCACAGAAAGATCTCTTTGTAGCTATTTATTCTTTCATGGATTGGAAGCCCTCCATTCAGGACCGTTCCTGAATGGTAAGTTGATGGCCACCTGTAGACACCTGTGGGAACCTGGTAGAGTCAAGATTAATTTGTTCTCTGACTGTCCTAAAAACTTAAGTAATTGCCTGCTGGGAAAATAGAGCATTAGTAGACTGCCCATTGCACTTCTGCTTGGCCAACCATATTGAATTCAATCTGTCTGCAGCACATGCCTGGAAGAATCAAAAAGAAAACAAGTTGATGAAGTGGTGACTTTGAAAGTCTCTGGCAAAATGTAGCCACCAGATCTGTCAAGCCAATTTTGTTCCTGGTATGCTGCATGTCATAGCCACAGTCTGATTCAACATCTGAGCCTCCTGGCCTCTCCCTTTCCCGTGATGTCTCGACCCGAAACATCACCCATTCCTCACTCCAGAGATGCTGCCTGTCCTGCTGAGTTACTCCAGCATTTTGTGTCTACCTCCTGGACATTCGTGCTCAAAGAAGGATCCTAGCAATAGTATCAAAGAAAATGTATAACCCAGAAGGAGACTTCCTGGTCTGTCTGGATGAAAAGGAGCTGCTCAACAATGTCTACATTCCAGCCCCTGGTCTGTAGCCGTGCAGGCCATGACTATCCAAGTGCTGGTTCAAGTAATTTTTTATTCTCGTCCACCTTTCCTTCTGATAGTTCTCGACCCTGGCCACCATGGCGGTGGTGAGAATGTTCCTCGTAATTGATCTAATCCCTCGACCAATTCGTGGAAACCTGCAATCCCGGTTTTTAAAACAAAGGATACTCGATCCTCACCTTTACACTCTGATTTAAGGCCATCCACCAACTGGGCATTCCTGTTAATATCTGTCCATCAGACGTGGAGAAGCAGCTTTTTGATGTTATCCTGAGGTCCTTGGTCTTGGGCGTGGTCTTCTTCCAGGCTACACTGTAACATGTTTAGCCTGACTTGTAGTCTGAGGAAAGGTCTCTACCTGAAAAGTCACCTAACCCTTTTTACCGGAAATGCTGCCTGACGCGCTGAGTTTCTCCAGCTTTTTGTGTTTATCTTCACACTGTAGCATAGCTTGGTGGAACCCATGAAAGACACAAAGTGCTGGAGTAACTCAGCGGGTGAGCGGGCATCTTTGGAGGAAAATAATTAGTTATGTTTCTGGTCAGAACCCTTCTTCGTACTCGCATCGTGGTGGAACCCACGATGATGTGGCCATGGAAAGCTGCAAAATAGAGTTAACCTCCCAGATTTGGAAACCAAATAGCAGAATTCTCAAACTATGCTCAAATTTAACACAAGCTGGCCTCCCAAAAACAACTTTGAAGGAGGTCTTTCACAGTCACTCAAGCAGCTGTGGGGCTGCAGTATTTAGTGCTGAACTTGCCTATGAAGCCTTTGGACCATGTCCAGTGTCACAGTGCTTGCCCTCTGATTTCACTGCTACATTGCAGAGAACTCTGGAAGCCCACACACACACTGACTAAGTCCCGAAGTTCAGCTAGTATCAATTTCTAGTGAGCAATACCCTGTGGTGATCATTCAACCTGCCTTTCCAGAGAGGTTTTCTAAACACGGGCAAGTGTGCAGTTAAATGGTCGACGTTGGGTTTCGTACACAATCATTTTAGCACATTGAAATCTCACCTTCAAGTTTGTACAGTTGATCTTGTAACTGGTTGATGTGAGCCTGCAAATAGTAAACCGTTGTCTGTCCTTCCCTGCTTTGTCAGGCCATACATAACAAGGAATCCATTTTGAAAGTCATTTGAGTGACGGTTTACTTTTAAAATTCGGCCTTTTCCTGTAAGGCTTCAATAAGAGATGGATGATGCTGATTTTAATTGTATTGTTGGTTATTCTGAAATGTTCAATCCTTTTCAGCAAAGGAGGTGGGATTACACTCTGAATGAATGAATGAATAAATAAGTTTATTGGCCAAGTATTCACATTCAAGGAATTTTCCTTGAAGCTCTGCCCGCAGTGACAACATGACATACGGTGACAGTTAAGTCAAGTCGTGAGTTTATTGTCATGTGCCCCTGATAGGACAATGAAATTCTTGCTTTGCTTCAGCACACAACATAGTAGGCATTTACTACAAAACAGATCAGTGTGTCCATATACTGTAATATAAATATATACACACATGAATAAATAAAATGATAAAGTGCAAATGACAGATAATTGGTTATTAATAATCAAAGTTTTGTAAGAGCCAGGTTTAATACCCTGATGGCTGTGGGGAAGTAGCTATTCCTGAACCTGGTTGTTGCAGACTTCAGGCTCCTGTACCTTGTACCTGATGGTAGCAGGGAGATGAGGATGTGGCCAGGATGTTGTGGGTCCTTGATGATACTGTCAGCCTTTTTGAGACAGCAACTGCGGTAAATCCCCTCGATGGAAGGAAGGTCAGAGCCAATGATGGACTGGGCAGTGTTTACTACTTTTTGTAGTATTTTCCTCTCATAGGCGCTCAGGTTGCTGAACCAAGCCACGATGCAACTGGTCAGCATGCTCTCTACTGTGCACCTGTAGAAGTTAGAGAGAGTCCTCCTTGACAAACCGACTCCGTAATCTTCTCAGGAAGGTAGGAATGACACATAAAACATTAAACGATTCGCTGCAGCCTCCGGATGTCATGCTTAGTGGCTAAGCCAAACCAGACCATGATGGAGAAAGTGAGGACAGACTCTACGATGGCTGTATAGTGTTGGACCATCATTGCCTGTGGCAGATTGTGCTTCCTCAGCTGCCGCAGGAAGTACGTCCTCTGTTGTGCCTTTTTGACTGTGGAGTCGATGAAGCCCCCCCCCCCCCCCCCCCATATAAGGTCCTTGGAGATGATGGTTTCCAGGAACTTAAAAGACTCCACATATGTGACTGGTGTTGTTGATGGTGAGTGGGGTGAGGGGAGGGGGAAGCTTTCCTAAAGTCTACAATCAATTCCACTGTCTTAAGAGCACTGAGCTCCAGGTTGTTGCGATGGCACCAGACGCCAGCTATGTCACTCCCTGTCTATAGGCAGATTCCTCCCCATCCTGGATCAGTCCAATCAGGGTTGTGTCGTCTGCAAACTTGAGAAGCTTGACAGTGGAGTCAGTGGAGGTGCATTCATTGGTGTAGAGGAGAGGGGAAAGTACGCAGCCTTGCGGTGCTCCTATGCTGAGGGTCTGCGTGTCCGAGATGTGCTTTCCCAGCCTCACATGCTGCTTTCTGTGTGTCAGGAAGCTGGTGATCCACCTGCACTACTCTCTACTTATTTATTAATATTGTTTCAACATCCAGTGGTCATTGTATTTGAGAAAAAAATGTCAATATAGCTGTCAAAGTTAGAAAATATAGCTTTTAAATATAAACCGCTCCCCTACTTTCGGTCTGATGAAGGGTTCTGTCCTGAAACATAGAGACATAGAAAAATAGTTGCAGGAGGAGGCCATTCGGCCCATTCAATATGATCATGGCTGATCATCTAAACTCAGTACCCCGTTCCTGCTCTTGATTCCTTTATCCCTAAGAGCTAAATTTAACTCTCGAAAACATCCAGTGAATTGACCTCCATTGCCTTCTATGGCTGAGAATTCCACAAATTCACAACTCTCTGGGTGAAAAAGTTTTTCCTCATCTCAGTCCTAAATGACCTACCTCTTATTCTTAAACTATGATCCCTGGTTCTGGACTTCCCCCAACATCGGGAACATTTTTTCTGCATCTAGCCTGTCCAATCCTTTAAGAATTTTATATGTTTCTATAAGAACCCCTCTCATCCTTCTAAATTCCAGTGAATACAAGCTCAGTCGACCCATTCTTTCATCATATGTCAGTTCCGCCATTCTGGGAATTAACCTGGTGAAGCAACAACGTCCTTCCTCAAATTAGGAGACTAAAATTGCACACAATACTCCAGGTGTGATCTCATCAGCCCTGTACAAAAGTAGGACCTCCTTCCTCCTAAACTCAAATCCTCTTGCAATGAAGGCCAACATGCCATTAGCTTTCTCAATATAATTAC
Source organism: Leucoraja erinaceus (assembly GCF_028641065.1). Classification (NCBI taxonomy): domain Eukaryota; kingdom Metazoa; phylum Chordata; class Chondrichthyes; order Rajiformes; family Rajidae; genus Leucoraja; species Leucoraja erinaceus. The sequence continues at coordinate 34,545,245 of NC_073378.1, read as the reverse complement.
ATGAGGCTGCAAGGATTTGGATGTTAATCTGGTAGGCTGATACAGGGGGAGGCATGTGTGGAGCAGAAAAAATTGACTAAATATGTAAAGTTTTGTCTCCCATTTGGTTGGCATTGGTTCTTTACTTTTAAAGCTTGATGAGTTTAGGATATTTGCCAAGAAATCCTATTAATTAAATGTTTTATTTTCTCCAGCAGAATACGGTTAAAAATTATTTTTTTCCTTGAGAGAAATATGAAAATTACTATTTATGGATAATTTCATTGTACATTGCGAAATGTACATGGCACTCAACAGAATGAGTCGTCCTTGTACACTTGTTACAACTTCCCCATTGCTCGATATACTGTTCTTGTCTTGGAGCATCATGGGGAAAAAGTGAACTCAAAGTATTCAAAGGTTTTTATTAGTCACATTCACATACACCGAGGTGTAATGAAGTGAAATGCTTTTTGCCATTTTGCAGCACACACAAAAAGAATACTGACATAACAACAATGAGAGTCTTAAACACAAAGAACATCCCCACACAATGGCTCCCACCATGAGGGAAGGCACAAAGTCCAGTCCCCAACCCCAATTCACACATAGTCGGGCCTATTGAGGCCTCCACAGTTGCCTCTACGGAGGCCCGATGTTCCTGGCCATTCTCGCCGGGTGGCAGTGCTCCGGCGTCGGGAGAGTCCTCACAGCGGCATGGGAACCCTGGGAACGGCCGCCTCCGCACTGGAGCCGGATGGAGCTCCACAACTGGCGATCTCGTCGCGAGATCCCAGGCTCCCGGTGTAAAGTTCGGCGCCGCCGCCTGTAGCTGGTGGCTCCACAGTCCTGAAGCTCCGCGATGTTGTTCCCGGCGGTCTCAGCTCACCGGAGCTCCAGCGCGGCGACCCAGGCAAGGCACCGCCCGCTCCATGATAGCGCTCCAGCGCTGTGCCGCCGCCGAAGCCGAGGTTCTAGGCGGTCCGCGACAGGAAACGCCGCTCCAGGCCCGCTGGTAGGCCGCGAGGACGGGTCGAAGCTGCAGCCCAGAGAAAAGCTGCCTCTCCGACCAGGTGGGGACCCTGAAAGGCAGTTTCCCCCTTTTCCCCGTGCAACCATTACTGGTCATTCCTGAGAAAAACAACTCTTCCAACGCCATGCCAAATGGGTCAGTTAATTATTTCAAATAAGTCTCTTTCTTAATCTTTAATTGTTCCAGCATCCCCACCAGCACATCCCATTCCGATCCCGTCCTTTAGTGTTACGAGCGAAGCCCTGATCACCTTTCCCCAAACCCTGAATACCCTTAGTCCACCGAGCAGCAAATCCCTCAGTTATCCCTCAGTTGTGATCATGGGCCCTATTCCCCTGCCCCAGAGCATCAAAACCCCCCTCCTCCTCTTCCACCTTTAGCCCCTGAACATAGCCTTGACCCTGACTCCTAGATGATGCACTTTCCTTCCTGAGAATGAGCAACAGCCATTTTCAAGAATGACTTCTGAACGTAGAAAGCCAATATTATCCAGCACTTCAAAATCCTAAATGAATGGTAACTCAGATAATTTGATGAGAGAATAGGAAATGAATAGTAACTTTGTGTGCTGTGGTTGTATCATCCATTTCAAATGCGGGTTTCTTATAATTTCCTGCAACAAATTGAGTTACTGATCTGTTTATAAAATCATGAGGGAGGTAGATAGGGTGAATACACCAATGTTTTTATTTCCCAGAGCAGAGGAATCAAGAGCCCACGGACCGGTTTAAGGTGAGAGAGGCAACTTTTTCCATGTCGGTATATGGAACGAGCTGCCAGATGGAGGTAGTTGAGGCAGGTACGATGATAACATTTAAAAGACATTTGGACAGTTACATGGATAGGAAAAGGTTTAGAGGGATAAGGGCCAAATGTGAGCAGGTGGCACAGGCGTAGGGGAGGCATTTTGGTCAGCTTGGGCAAGTTGAGCCGAAGAACCTATTTCCACGTTGCATGACTATCAGAAAACATTGCAATAAATAGAACTGGAATCAAATTTCTGACCATTGTTTGCTCAAGCTGCACCTTTTTTTTTCAGGTTAATTTTACAGTCTGTCAGTTGTTTGCCCTGTTCGCTGCCTTCTGGTTCCGTCTTTACCTCAGTCCCAGTAGAGCGGGGACTGTTGTACGTCATGTGGTCGTTACAATGATTGGTATATATTTTGCTATCTTCTGCTTTGGATGGTAAGTGTAAAAATGGCACAGTTTATTTTGATCATGCTATTTTCACCATTTCGCCTTCCACTATATATTTATGAATGAAATCCCAAATGCAGTTGATACAATACAAAGTACAAAATATTACTACTTTGAACAATTCATTCAAAATGTTTAAATATGAAAAGTGCCAATTAATTACTGGATATGTATTTTATTAATCAGTAACAGGATGCATATTTTCGGTGGTAGCACATGTTCATGTCTTGTGTGATCATCCAATATCATTGTTATTGGAGAGCTGTGCTGGTCTGGCTCTGAAGCTTTATCCATCTATCTTTCCTCAGGCGTCCAGCTAACAGCTGCACATTAATCTGACCTGGCTTTGAGCTCTGGAATTCCCTTCCTGAACTTCACTGTCATCCATTAGTGCAATGTTAATCTAGATGTTTGTCCCCTTTTCATATTCCTATGGCATTGACTGCGCAACTTGTATCGCCTCATATTTCGCTCAGGCAGCTTGCAACCCAGCGGTATGCACGTTGATTTCTCTAATTCCAAGTAACCATTACATTCCCTCCCTCCCTCCCTCACACTAGTCGTCCTGTTAGTTCTACTGTTCGTATCCATATATCCCTTCATTATCACTGTTTCCACCGCCCACAATTGGGCCATTATGGGCTCCACCCTTCCTTGGTCATCTGTTGCCGGCCCTGCTATGTTCTGGCCTTTTCCTTCCTCCAGCTCCCTCCCCTCTACTTTCAGTGTGAAGAAGGGTCCTGAGCCGAGACGTCACCCATCCTTTTTCTCCAGAGATGCTGCCTGACCCACTGAGTTACTCAAGCACTATGTGCCTATCTTCGGTTTACACCAGCATCTGCAGTTCCTTTCTATACATTTTGTAACACCTTGAGCTACTTTCCTGTGTTAAAGGCATGTATGAAGTTGCAGACATTTACAGGACACATGGGGAGTATAAAGGATGTGCAAGACTCTGCAGTTGTTGGAATCTTGAGTAAAACACACAATATTGGAGTAACTCAGTGGATCAGGCAGCACCTGTGGAGGGACAGGAGAAGGTGGCGTTTCGGGTCTTTACCCTTCTTCAGACTGATTGGTTTGTTTGGGGGTGGGTGGGGAAAACTAGAAAAGAGAGGTGGTGGCAAGACAAAGCCTGGCAAGTGATAGGTGGATATAAGTGAGGGGGGGGGGTTTGATTGGCAGATGGGTGGAGTAAATGACAAGGTCAAGAGATGAAAAGGAGATTAAATCTGGGTCATGCAAAGAGAGAAGAAGAGTAAAATGCGAAGACAAAGGGAGGAATGTGGGTGGATGAGAATGGTTGGGCGGTGGGTGCAGGAAGAGGGACGGGAGAGTGGGAGAAATGGGTGCCCAACGAATTGGAAAATTCAGTGTTCGTATAGTTGGTTTGTAAGTTACGCAAGTGGAAAGTATCATGCTATCTTGTTGAGAAACTGGGAAGTGAGTTTAGTTTAGTTCAGTTTATTATTGTCACATGTACAGAGGTGCAGTAAAAAGCTTTTGATTGCATGCTATTTAGTCAGCGACAAGACAATACATGATTACAATCAAGCCGTCCGCAGTGTATCGACAATGGATAAAGGGTATACCATTTAGTACAAGATACAGTCCAATAAACTCTGATTAACAATAGTTTGAAAGTCTCCAATGAGGTTGATAGGAGATCGGGACTGCTCTCTCATTGGTGAGAGGGTTGTTCAGGTTCAGTGTGGAAGTTCCAGCTTCTTGGACTTGCACTGATTATTTAGGAACAAGGAACCATATATACTGGTTTACAAAAGGAGGAAAGAAATAAGACTTTATTGCCATCCATCTCAGTGGGGAATGTGGTGGAGCCTCTGTGGTGGATGTTTATGTTAAATTTTATGTAGTTGTGTGCCTTGTTCCTATTTTTGGTATGACTGTATGGCAAATCAAATTCTTTGTATTTTGCAAAAAATACTTTGTACTTTGCAAAAAATGGTTAATAAAACTACAATTAGAATTACAATTTAAAAAAAAAACACAAAGTGCTGGAGTAACACAGCGGGTCAGGCAGAGAGAGGCATACCTTGCGGAGATATTGAGTGGAATTCACTACCACAGAAGTCAGTGGAGGCCAATTCACTGGATGTATTCAAGAGAGTTGGGGAAAGTTTCTAGGGATAATGGAATCAAGGGATATGGGGAGAAAGCAGGAACGGGGTACTGATTCTGGATGATCAGCCATGATCATATTGAATGTTGGTGCTGGCTCGAAGGGCTGAATGTCCTCCTGCACCTATTTTCTATGTTTCTATGAGATTCTGCCTGACCCGCTGAGTTACTCCAGCACTTTGTGAGTGATTATTTATGTTTAGGCTTATTATTGTCACATGTAGCGAGGTACAGTGCAAAGCTCTGTTTTGCATGCTATCCAAACAGATCAGATATACCATTCATAAATATAATCATCAAACTCAAATATAACAAATAGGGAGATCAATCAGAAATAAAGGAATAATTCAGATTAGTAGTTAGTGCACACAGAGAGGTTAGACAAAAGTAGACACAAATTGCTAGAGTAACTCAGCGGGCCAGGGATCATCTCTGGAGAGAAGGAACGGGTGGCATATTGGGTCGAGACCCTTCTTCAGACTATGAACCCTTACTTTGACGAGGTTAGACAAATGTTCATCCAGCCATTTAGCCTGGAATGTGGATTGGATTAAAATAGGTGCATCTGAATAAATTAATTAATTGCAAACAGATACAAGATACATTTAATTGTCATTTGGACCCCTTGAGGTCCAAACGAAATGCCGTTTCTGCAGCCATACATTACAAACAAATAGACCCAAGACACAACATAATTTACATAAACATCCATCACATTGCTGTGATGGAAGGCCAAATAAACTTATCTCTCCACTGCACTCTCCCCCCCCCCCAATGTCAGAGTCAAAGTCAAAGCCCCTGGCTGGCGATGGCGATTGTCCCGCGGCCATTAAAGCCACGCCGGGTGGTGCGAGGTCGCACACCGGGTTCTTGATGTTAGAGCCCCCGGCATGCGCTCGCAGAGTCCTGCGGCCATTCCAAGCCGCGCGGGGCGGTGATGTCAGGCCCCGCTCCAGGAGCTCTTCGACCCCGCAACTCGGGCGGGAGAAGTCGCCGTTGCGAGAGCCCTGAAAAGCGGTCTCCCTCCAGGGACCCGCGGGCTCCCGGTGCCGCCGTCCGCAGACCTGCAGTTGAAGCCTCCGACTCTCCGGTCGGGCCGCAGCAGCAGCAGCAGCGCTCCTCCACCGCTCTGCCCGCTCCCGGACTCGGCCAGCCCCGCGACGGTGAGGTGAGTCATCAGCACCAGAGTCCTCGGTCTCTTCCTGTTGGAGGCCGCTCCTCATTGCAGCCCCAACGATAACGGAGACCCGACGAGAAAAGGTCGGGTCTCCCGTGCAGGGAGAGATTTAAAAGTCCCCCCCCCCCCCCCCCCACCCCCCCCCCCCCCCCCCCCCCCCCCCCCCCCCACACACACACACCCCAACAAAAAATAACAAAAACTACATAAAAACATAGACAGAAAATAATAAAACGCGGACAGGCTGCAGAGGCCGCTGCTGACGAGAGTCGCGCCGCCCACCGGAAAATGACTTAATTATAGCATTTTAAGGACAAATTAAAAAAATATTTCAAGATTGAAGAGGATTTATGGCTCCGACGGGGGAATCCAAATATTGTACTGTGTAGCGAGGCCAGACAGGTCGAGTAAAATTATTTTTATTTTCAATAAAAATGAAACAAAACTCGTGAAGTACGCGTGTCTGAACTAACAATAATAGCTCCTGTTGCTGGAAGGAGCACTGACTAACTGACACACCCTAAAAGCCCGTGAACGAACCCCCACGGTCACGTGACCGAACCGACCAATGATGAGGGTTCTGACCTCCCCACCCCACCACTAGGTGCCGCTACAGGACCCCCCCCCCCCCCAGAACCCAAGGCAAGAAAACGAGTGGGTGTCCGAATGACACGACCAGACCGAGTGGAGACAGGAGGGACTGGCACAACCGGTGCTACAGGCGGAGCAGGGCGAACAGGCGGGGCCATCACACTAGGGGGAACAGGCACAAGAGGTGCAACTCGTGAAAAGGGCGTGACCAGCAGACGACCCCAATGACGGGTTTGGGCCATCACCACCGGGCTATCGACATCTTGATGAGCGGGCTTGAGGTAGGCCACGGACACGATCTCCTCACGATCCTCAACATCCAATACAAAAGTCGCGACACCAGGCCGCAACACCTGGAAAGGCCGCTGGAGCGGAGGCCGATGCGAGTCCATGCACACAAAGACAGAAGGCAGCTCTTAAGCACCGGCGGAACATACGCAGGAACGACCCCATGGCAGAAAGTGGGAACGGGTGCCAGGACCACCACTTTCTCACGCAATGCACCAGCACAGACGAAGCGGGCGCGGGCGCGGGCGCGGTTGACCCACGAGCTGCAGGAAGGAAATCCCCAGGCACCCGCAGCGGCGCACCATACACCAGCTCCGTGGAAGACGTGTCGAAATCTGCCTTGGGAGCCATGCGGATCCCCAGCAGCACTCAAGACAATTGGTCCACCTATCCAGGCCAAAGGGTAATAACCGGTGGTATGATGCAGCTGCGCACCATACAACTGAGCCATGGCCGATAAGGCAAAGGTGAACTGGGCATCATGATCAGTAGGAATGTCAGCAGGCACGCCACTCGGGCACAATTCACAGCGGAGCGGAACAGCTTCAGGCCACCATGTGAAACGATCCACAATCATGAGCAGGTGAATGGCACCACGAGACGGCAGCAGAGGACCCACCAGAGCAACGTGAATCTAAGTAAACCGGTGAGGGGAATCACAAAATCCTGAAGCGCCGCACGAACACGCCTCTGGACCTTGGACGTCTGGCAAGAGATACAGGCCCTGGCCCATGCCGCAACCTGCTTATGAAGGCCATGTCACACAAACTTGGCCGCCACCAATGTAGAAGTCACCCGGATGGAAGGATGAGCCAGTCCATGAATAGAGTCGAACACTCGCCGCTGCCAATCAGCCGGAACGACAGGTCGCAGCTGGCCGGTGTCAGTATCGGTGGTAGGCAGTGCGACTCTCAGTGGTAGGTAGCTGGCCGGTGGTAGGCGGTGCGACTCTCGTCAGCAGCGGCCTCTGCAGCCCGTCTGCGTTTTTATTATTTTTTGTCTATGTTTTTATGTAGTTTTTGTTATTTTTTTTGTTGGGGTATGTGTGTGGAGGGGTGGGGGTGGGGTGGGAGGGAGGGGGTAACTTTTAATCTCTCCCTGCACGGGAGACCCGACCTTTTCTTCGTTGGGTCTCCGTTGTCCTTGGGGCTGCAACAGGAAGACCGGGGGGCTCTGCCGACGACTCACCTCACCGTCGGGCTCGGGGTGGAGTCCAGAGCGGGTGGAGCGGTGGTGGAACGCTGCTGCGGCCCGACCTGCGGAGATTCGGAGGCTGCAACTGCGGGGCTGGCGGACGGCGGCACCGGGAGCCCGCGGGTCCCTGGAGGGAGACCGCTTTTCAGGGCTCCCGCAACGGCGACTTCTCCCGCCCGAGTTGCGGGGTCAAAGAGCTCCTGGAGCGGGGCCTTACAGCACTGCCCCGTGCGGCTTGGAATGGCCGCGGGACTCTGCGAGCGCACGCCGGGGGCTAACATCAAGAACCCGGTGTGCGACCTTGCATCATCCGGCATGGCTTTAATGGCTGCGGGACAATCGCCATCGCCAGCCGGGGGCTTTGACTTTGACTCTGACATCGAGGGGGGGGGGGGGGGGGCAGTGCAGTGGAGAGATTAGTTTTTTTGGCCCTCCATCACAGCAATGTGATGGATGTTTATGTAAATTATGGTGTGTCTTGGGTCTATTTGTTTGTAATGTATGGCTGCAGAAACGTCATTTCATTTGGACCTCAAGGGGTCCAAATGACAAATAAATTGTATCTTGTATCGCACAGGACTGTCACCCCTGCAGGGCCGAACGGCACATCGGCCAACACCAAACCCGACGCAGCAGTACGATATCCTTGCATCCCGTCACCATAGCGTTGTGCAGCAGCCAGCACACCATAGTCCAAACCCGGGCCAAGGACAGCACAGCATAGACTGCAGGGCAAGCTAAAACATCGGCCACCATCAACTTGCCTGCCACATGCCGAACATCGGTGGTGTATTCGGAAACGAAAGCCAGGTGCCGCTGCTGACGAGCAGACCAGGGATCAGACACCTTCGCGAAGGCTAACGTGAGAGGCTTGTGGTCTGTAAAAGCGGTAAATGTCCAGCCCTCCAGGATATACCGGAAATGTCGAACTGCCAAATAAAGAACCAAAAACCCGCGGTCGAAAGCACTGTAATTCGCTCGGGAGGCCGTAGGTGCCGGCTGAAGAAAGCTGGCAGCAACCATCGATAAACTGTTCCAGGACCCCTCCGACAGCAGCATCAGAAGCATCCATGGTAAGGGCAGTGGGGCCAGTGGCCCGCGGATGCACCAGCAACCTGGCCTCGGCTAGCGCCTCCTTGGCACCCTCGAAAGCGGCCTCCGTTTCGGCGTTCCACACGAGATTCCGCAGCTTATTGGCCAGGCACAGGAACAAAGGCTGCATGATCCGAGCCGCCGCTGGCTCAAAACGATGATAAAAGTTCACCATGCCCACAAACTACTGCAGTCGTTTGAGGGTGAGCGGCCGAGGAAACCACCGAATCGCCTCCACCTTACCGGGAAGAGGTGTAGCGGGGTGACGTGATGCCCAAGGAAAGAGATGGAGCTGAGACCGAACTGGCACTTGGCGGCGTTAATGACCAACCGTGATCCCGGACACATATGAAGTGGGGATCCCCATGTCCTCCATCTGTTGGAATTTCTCTCTTGCTAAACGCAACTTGTCGGGCGGGAGGTGGCGCGCCTGAGCATGCAGTGGAGGGCCAGCGGTGAGGATGCGATGCACCACCCCATGCTTAGGAGCAGCCAAGTGGAATCGCAGGGTCAGGATCTCCGGGAACTTCGCCAGGATCGGAGCATACGCCACATCCGACACCGATCCGAGGCCGCAGGATGGGGGGCCCCAGAGGAACGATGTGCTGGCCCCGGACGTCCACCATGAGGGAAAAAGCCCACAAAAAATCGGCCCCAAGCTGGGAGACGTCCGCGATTGTGAAGGGCCATGAATAATGGTGATAATCGAGGACGAAGAAAACTGCCCGAAACCCTTAGGAGTGAATGGGGCTGCCATTAACGGCGGTCAAGGCAGGGTTGCGCTTATCAGCACGGGTACTGAGGCTGGTTGAAGGTATGATGCTGATCTCAGCCCCAGTGTCCACGAGGTAACAAAGCCCGGAATGGCGATCCCTGATGTAGAGGCGATGTTTCTGGCCGACCACGATAGCCTCTACTGGCGATCGGCCAAGGCATTTCCCGAAAATGAGCAGGGTGCGCGGCATCGGCGAGCGTCCGCACCCCAGCGTTGGTGGTGATAACACCACTGCCGCTTAATGCGAACCACGGCGGTGGACTGCGTGCCAGTGAAGTCATCCCTGGGAGGAACAGCCCGGCGAGGCTGCTGTGACGACGGCGCGGACAGCCGGCTGATGGAACCGCCATCCTGCTGTTTGGCAAGCCACAGCTCGTCCACCCGTTCAGTGAGCTGCAGGGGGCCGGTGAAATCAGACCCAGCGAGAAGCACGCGGATGTCATCGGGCATCTGCTCCAGGAACGCCTGTTCGAACAATAGGCAAGGCTGGTGTCCATCCATGAGCGCTAACATCTGACTCATGAGAAGCGACCGCTTATGATCACTCAGCCGTCCATATGTAGCAGCCGAGCCCGAAGTGCCTCGTACCTGCCAACGGCGGGCTGATTCTGCAGAAACGGCAGCAACCGTGAGGCCGTCTCCTGGCTGAGAGAGCCCTCCACGTAGAAGTAGCGGGTCGCTTCCGCGACGATCTGGCGGAGTTCAAACTGGGCCTCGATGTGTGCGAACCACACATGAGGCTGCGCTGCCCAGAAAACAGACAGTTTAAGTGCAACCGCGTTCTGCTGGGTGGGCGAGTCGTCGAAGTTCTCGTCAGCATACATGGTGAGAAGAATCCGAAAAACGTTATGATTGTCGGGGTCACCAAATATACGAGGCCAGACAGGTCGAGTAAAATGATTTTTATTTTCAATAAAAATGAAACAAAACTCGTGAAGTACGTGTGTCTGACTGAACTAACAATAATAGCTTCTGTTGCTGGTAGGAGCACTGAATAACTTACACACCTTAAAAAGCTCGCGAACGAACCCCTGTGGTCACGTGACCAAACTGACCAATGATGAGGGTTCTGACCTCCCCACCCCACCACTAGGTGCCGCAACAACTGTTTCTTTGTAGCATTATCGTGGATACAAAGTAAACAATAGCTTACCTACAGACATCTCACTGATACGGTTAATTAGCTTTCAGTTCTTGTTATTTAATGTCCAAGTTTAAAAGAGAAGAACATTGGGGTATTGCAGAGTAATAAAAGCTTAGCATTGATAGCCGAGGAAAAGGATATGATATGTGGGAGCAAATGTCATTTACAGGTTCTTGTTTGCAGGAAAGTAATAGTTATTCACCCAATGATTGTCTGCAAGCCTGTTGAACACTAGCTTTTTTGTGAAGTGCTACTCTTGGCAACACTGCTAAATAGGGTGTGAGTCTGCATCAAGATTTCTCACAGAAAAGCTTCTGGTTTTAATTATGTTATTGTCAGTTATTGCCAAGTCGAGGGTTATGCCCTTCCAGCAAAAACCTGCAGGATTTATAGTTCATTTTTAGTACACTCTTGACGTTTGTTTTAAATGAAGTTCTTTACTGAATTTTGCAAGAGGAGTATATACAGGCTTGAATGCTATTTTAGCCAAGTGCAAGTGAGCACGAAATAATTGAAAGCCCAGAGTATGTGAAATGATATCTGTAAGGGATAGAAAGGCTTCAAATGGTTCTAATGTGAATGTAGCTGCTCCAGCACTCTTTCCAATAAAGTAGAGAGATTTCCTTCAGCCATGAGAAGAAGCTCTTAACTGATTTTTGATGGAAGATAGATTCATATTCTGTTATCCATCAAATATAAAAAAATTTGCAATGCATTTAATTTTAGCTGGTGTAATTTTAAGGAATGTCGACAAATATAACATTGATACAGGATCCTAAAAGTTGTTTCGGCTTGTTGCTGTTTAGTTTATTGTCACGTGTAACGAGTGTGCAAAGTACTTATGATACAGAGTCATCATATATCATAACAAGTACTTTAATTTGTATGCATACAGAGACCATCGAGATGAGTTCTGTGGACTCATAAGTTAAAACTAAAAAACAGCATGGCTACCCACATGCCACGAGGTGGTGGTGGTGTGGAAAACCTGACATGGATTATGGATCAGATCATCAGCTGCAAAACCAAACACGGATCAAATCAGCAATACTGTTTGATCTATATTTCCCCCTTCTTGGGCTTTTACCCAAAGGGCAATCATATAGCATGCAGGAGTAATCTATCTTCTATCCATCTATTATTATATAAAACTCTCGTGCCATCCGACTGGCTGCCGTCCGGACGCCTTTCTGCCTTTTGATTCGTTTCCATCGTGTGATGTCACAATGCCCAATGCTCGCAGATGTCCAATCGGAATGGCCGATGCTCGCAGATGTCCAATCGAAATGGATCCATTTACATGGACGGCTGTCGGCTGCCTTTCTTCCTTTGATTCCCTGCAACTCCGAAACCAGACGCAGAATCGCCGACATCTTTTCCATTTCAGTAGAGATTTCACTTTTCTTTCTAAGTACCGCTCCTCATTATATTTTGCCGTGTTTAAGTACACGTTTTTAATCAAATCCTTCTCCCCCCCCCCCAATATTTCAAAAATAAACTGGGCTTCTCACCCATAGAAGCAGCACCAGCCTCAGCCCCTGGCGAACGTTCCATCATGTGATGTCACAATGCCCGATGCTCACATATGTCCAATCGGAATGGATTCATTTACATATGCCTTTGCAGGAGCCCCAGCCCATGGTGAACATTCCATCGTGTGATGTCACAATGTCCAATGCTCAAAGATATTCTTGCCATAGAGGGAGTACAGAGAAGGTTCACCAGACGGATTTCCTGGGATGTCAGGACTTTCATATGAAGAAAGACTAGATAGACTCGGCTTGTACTCGCTAGAATTTAGAAGATTGAGGGCAGATCTTATAGAAACGTACAAAATTCTTAAGGGGTTGGACAGGCTAGATGCAGGAAGATTGTTCCAGATGTTGGGGAAGTCCAGAACAAGGGGTCACAGTTTAAAGATAAGGGGGAAATCCTTTAGGACAGAGATGAGAAAAACATTTTTCACACAGAGAGTGGTGAATCTCTGGAATTCTCTGCCACAGAAGGTAGTTGAGGCCAGTTCATTGGCTATATTTAAGAGGGAGTTAGATGTGGCCCTTGTGGCTAAAGGGATCAGGGGGTATGGAGAGAGGGCAGGTACAGGATACTGAGTTGGATGATCAGCCATGATCATATTGAATGGTGGTGCAGGCTCGAAGGGCCGAATGGCCTACTACTGCACTTAATTTCTATGTTTCCCTCTCACCCCTCTCCCTCTCCCACCAATCCCTCTCTCCCCCACACCCCTTCCCTCTCTACCCCACCCCCTTCCCTCTCTCCACCCGCCCTCCTTCCTCCTACCCCGCTGTCCCTCTTCCATCACTCCCCCTACCCCTCTCCTCCTCCCTCCCCACTCTTCCACGTCTCCCCCTTCCCCCTCCACTCTCCCTCCCCACTCTTTCCCCTCTCTTCCCCCACCCCTCTCCCTCCCTCCTCCCCTCCCTCCCCATCCCCCCCTCCCCCACATCTCTCTCCCCATCCCCCTATCTCACCCCCTACCCCGCTCTCCTTTCCCTCCCAAATCTGTCCCGTTTCCCTCCTCCTCCTCTCCCCTCTTCTCACCCCCCCCTCCCCCCACCTGTGAGTTTGGGGTGGTTAATTTGAGTGTGATGCCGCATCCCCCCCTCCCCCATCCCCCCCCCCCCCCCCCCCCCCCCTCCCCTCAAACGCTGTTGGGGAAACAGACCCAACGGGTCTGCACTTGGTCTAGTTATTATATAAAAGTCTGTGCCTGTCGCCTGCCGTGTCCGTCCGGCTGCCGGCTGCCTTTCTTCCTTTTGATTTGTTTCCCTAGTGTGATGTCACAATGCCCAATGTTCACATATGTCCAATCGGAATGGATCCATTTACATATTCCTTTGCAGGAGACCCAGCCCATGGTGAAGTTCCATTGTGTGATGTCACAATGCCCAATGTTCAAAGACATTCTTGCCATAGAGGGAGTACAGAGAAGGTTCACCAGACTGATTCCTGAGATGTCAAGGCTTTCATATGAAGAAAGACTGGATAGACTCGGCTTGTACTCGCTAGATTTTAGAAGATTGAGGGGGGATCTTATAGAAACCGATGTTGGGGAAGTCCAGAACAAGGGGTCACAGTTTAAGGATAAGGGGGAAATCTTCTAGGACCGAGATGAGAAAAACATTTTACACACAGTGGTGAATCTCTGGAATTCACTGCCACAGAAGGTAGTTGAGGCCTGTTCATTGGCTATATTTAAGAGGGAGTTATATGTGACCCTTGTGGCTAAAATGATCAGGGGGTATGGAGGGAAGGCAGGTACAGGATACTGAGTTGGATGATCAGCCATAATCCTATTGACTGGAGGTGCAGGCTCGAAGGGCCGAATGGCCTACTGCACCTGATTTCTATGTCTCTAAGTTTCCCTCTTCTCACCCCTCTCCCTCTCCCACCCATCACTCTCTCCCCCACTCCCCTTCACTCTCTACCCTATCCCCTTCCCTCTCTCCACGCGCCCCCTTCCCCCTACCCCTCTGTCCCTCTTCGACCACTCCCCCTACCCCTCCCTCCTCACTCTTCCACTTCTCTCCCTCAACCCACCCCTTTGCCTCCCCCACCCGTCTCTCTCACACCCTCCCTTCCCCCCTCCCTCCCCTCTCCACCCCCCATCCTTTCCCCTACCTCTCTGACCCTCCCCACTCTTCCACCTCTCCCCCTCCCACTATCCCTCCCCACTCTTTCCCCCCTCTTCCCCCCCACCTCTCTCCCCCTCCCTCCACACTCATCCCCCTCCCTCTACACTCTTACCCCTCCCTCCTCCTCTCCGTCCCCATCCCCTCCCCCCACATCTCTCTCCCCTCCCCCAAACCCTCTCTCCTCCCTCTCTTCTTCCACTTCACTACTCTCCCCCCTTCCCCCTCCACTCTCCCTCCCCACTCTTTCCCCTCTCTCCACCCCTTCCCTCCCTCCTCCCTCCCCACCCCCCCCACCCACATCTCTCTCCCCATCCCCCTCTCTCACCCCCTACCCCGCTCTCGTTTCCCTCCCAAATCTGTCCCGTTTCCTCCTCCTCCTCTCCCCTCCCTCCCCTCTTCTCACCCCCCCCCCCCCCACCTGCGTGTTTGGGGGGTGGTTAATGTGATTGTGATGCCTCAGCCCCCCCTCCCCCCAAACGCCGTTGGGGAAACAGACCCAACGGGTCTGCACTTGTCTAGTATGTATATAAAGCTATAAAAATTAACTATCATCTACAGTAAAGCAATGGAGGATATACTGCAACATTTCCAGGAATGGTTTCGCCTTTTGCACCCATGGCAAACTTGACCAAAGGCGGGGCACTTCACTCTCTTTGCTGAGTTGCCGGATGACCCGGAGTGTCTCAAGAGAAAGTTTTGACAGTTGTGTAACCCTCAAGCTAATCCAGTCATCGAACGTGTGAAATTTTTCTCAAGATACCAGAATGAGAAGAAAATTATTTAATCTTTTGTTTGTGCTATCAAGAAGGCTGCAGGAACTTGCAGATTTGGTGATCTCAAAGACAAATTTATTAGGGACCAGTTGGTATGTGGTCTTTTTAATGACAAACTGAGATGGAAGCATGTCTGAGATCCTGCAATAACTCTGGATAGAGCTATCGCAGTCTGTGAGACTTATGAGCTGTCGATTTATAATTCTCAAAAATGTCAGTTTCATGTTAACCAGGTGAGCTACATGGGGCATATTTTCACAGCTGATGGTCTCAAGGCGGATCCTTCTAAGACTGTGGCTGTTAGCGAAATGTCCACACACGCTGATGTTGCAGGGATTTCTGGGCATGGTTAATTACCTCCGAAAAGTCGTTCCCAACTTCACTGAGATCTCGGCTCCCTTGAGGCAACTTACTCACAAGACATTGCCTGGACATGGCACAAACAGCAGCAACATGATTTTGACACTCTAAAACGTCAGATGTCATGCCCACCTACCCTGGCTTATTACGATGCCAATAAACCTGTTACTTTGACCTGTGATGCATCCCAGTACAGCCTCGGTGCAGCAGCAGGATGAGCAGCCTGCTGCTTGTGCCTCCAGGATGATGATGGACACGGAGACGAGGTATGCTCAGATCGAGAAGGAATTACTGGCAGTGGTCTTTGCATGTGTGAAATTCAGCTATTACATTTTTGGCAAGGCTGTTACCGTAGAGATCGACCACCAACCTTTGGTTACCATTTTAAACAAGCCTATACATGCTGCTCCGGCGCGGCGCGGCTGCAAAGAATGATGCTGTAGCTGCAAAAGTATGATATCTCCCTCACTCTCAGGGTAAGCACATATATTTAGCTGACACATTATCCCTTGCTCCCAGGAGGTTGAGCGCCCAACACACATCAGAAATAGATACATTTGACGTCATGGCAATTGATTTCACTCATCCTTCACATCTGGAGACCTTGGTGATTCGTACGACTGAAGATGCCAACCTGCAGATGCTCGAATTCGGTCATCAATCACGGATGGTTTGGCAATCAGCATTCGCTTCAGCTTGCTGTTCGGCCTTATTTTTTGTCCGAGACAAACTGGCCATTAAAGGCGGGTTATCAAAAAGGGCCATAAGGCCGTGATCACGGCTTCACTCCCACAGAAGTACTTTGACGCCATACACGGAGGTTCTGAAGCTACGGTGCAACGAGCAAAGAGCATGTTTTTCTGGCCTGCCATGTCAGATTATATACGCCAGAGGGTACAGTCCTGTGTTGTGTGCAACAGCATGGCTCCACATCAACAGGAAGCGCCCCTTTTGCAGCACCTAGTTCCTGACTTGCCGTGGTCTATGGTGGCTACTGACATTTTCGACTGGCGTGACATTTTCGACTCTTTTGAAGAAGGGTTTCGACCTGAAAAGTTGCCTATTTCCTTCACTCCATTCCCTCACCCGCTGAGTTTATCCAGCATTTTTGTCTACCAGTGAAAAGCTTTTGTTGCGTGTTAACTAGTCAGCGGAAAGACAATACATGATTATAATTGAGCCACCCACAGTGTACAGATACATGGTAAAGGGAATAACGTGAATAAGGTCTAGTGCAAGATAAAATCCAGTAAAGCTTGACCAGAGATCAAAGAGAGTCTCCATTGAGGTGGAGAGTAGCTCAGGACTGCTCTCCAGTTGTTAGTAGGATGGTTCAGTTGCCTGGTAACAGCTGGGGGAAAAACTGTCTCTGAATCTGGAGGTGTGCACTTTCACATTTCTGTACTTTTTGCCCTATGGGAGAGGGGAGAAGGGGAAATGGCCAGGGTGCGACATCCTTCATTATGTTGGTGGCCTTGCTGAGGCAGCGTGAGGTTTAAATGGAGTCAATGGAAAGGAGGTTGGTTTGAGTCAAAAAGTCAATTTAATTGTCATTTGGACCCCTGGAGGTCCAAACGAAATGCCGTTTCTGCAGCCATACATTACACACAAATAGACCCCAGACACAACATAATTACATTTTACATAATCATCCATCACATAGCTGTGATGGAAGGCCAAATAAACTTATCTCCCCACTGCACCCTCCCCCCCCCGATGTCAGAGTCAAAGTCATAGCCCCCGGCTGGCGATGGCGATGGCGATTGTCCCGCGGCCATTGAAGCCACGCCGGGTGGTGCGAGGTCGCACACCGGGTCTTGGTGCTGGAGCCCCCGGTGTGCGCCCGCAGAGTCCGCGGCCATTCCAGCCGCGCGGGGCAGTGATGTAGGCCCCGCTCCAGGAGCTCTTCAACCCCGCAACTCGGGCGGGAGAATTCGCCGTTGCAGGAGCCCCGAAAAGCGGTCTCCCCCCAGGGAGCCGCGGGCTCCCGGCGCCGCCGTCCACAGACCCGTCGTTGGAGCCTCCGACTCTCCGGTAGCAGCAGCAGCGGCAGCAGCGGCAGCAGCGGCAGCAGCGGCAGCGCTCCTCCACCGCTCCACCCGCTCCGGACTCGGCCAGCTCCGCGACGGCAACGGTGAGTCGGCACCAGAGTCCCCGGCTTCTTCCCGTTGGAGGCCGCTCCTCGTTGCGGCCTCAACGACACCTGAGACCCGACGAGAAAAGGTCGGGTCTCCAGTGCAGGGAGAGATCAAAAAAGTTTCCCCCCCTTTCCCTTCCCGCCCCCCCCCCCCCCCCCACACACACCCCCCAACATAAAATAACAAAAACTACATAAAAACACAGACAAAAAATAATAAAAACGCGGACAGGCTGCAGAGGCCGCTGCTGGCCAGAGCCGCGCCGCCTACCGGATGTACGTCCGGATTTGTGCGTCCATAATTCTCTGCAATTTCTTGCGGTCTTAGATGGAGCTGTTCCCAAACCATGCTGTGATGCATCCTCATAGAAACATAGAAACATAGAAATTAGGTGCAGGAGTAGGCCATTCGGCCCTTCGAGCCTGCACCGCCATTCAATATGATCATGGTTGATCATCCAACTCAGTATCCCGTACCTGCCTTCTCTCCATACCCCCTGATCCCCTTAGCCACAAGGGCCGCATCTAACTCCCTCTTAAATATAGCCAATGAACTGGCCTCAACTACCCTCTGTGGCAGAGAGTTCCAGAGATTCACCACTCTCTGTGTGAAAAAAGTTCTTCTCATCTCGGTTTTAAAGGATTTCCCCCTTATCCTTAAGCTGTGACCCCTTGTCCTGGACTTCCCTAACATCGGGAACAATCTTCCTGCATCTAGCCTGTCCAACCCCTTAAGAATTTTGTAAGTTTCTATAAGATCCCCTCTCAATCTCCTAAATTCTAGAGAGTATAAACCAAATCTATCCAGTCTTTCTTCATAAGACAGTCCTGACATCCCAGGAATCAGTCTGGTGAACCGATAAGTTTAGTTTAGTTTAGAGATACAGCGCGGAAACAGGCCCTTCGGCCGACTGGGTCTGTGCTGACCAGCGATCCCCGTATATTAACACTATCCTACACCCACTAGGGACATTTTTTACATTTACCAAGCCAATTAACCTACAAATCTGTATGTCTTTGCAGGGCCCGTAGTCGGGATTGAACCCGGGTCTCCGGCGCTGTGAGGCAGCAACGCTACCGCTGCTCCACCATTGCCAAAATGCTTCAAACCATATTTCTAACATGGGTGGACCAAAAGACCTAGCACAGTTTGATACTCGTCATAGCATGACCTCTTGCCATCTTGCTGCATTTTGCTTTGCAAGTGGTGCAAGTTTTGGTTTTCCATGCCATCTTTGACCCTGCAAGTACTTGCTCAGTTACTCTGATGCTCACGATGATCCCACATTTTGTAAATAGTTATGTTACAATACTTACCTTCAGCGGCGTTGCAATTCTGCCACTGGCTGTGTGCGCGATTTTGGCGCGTTTGAGGGGGGGTGGGGGCGGGGTTAAAATGCGATTTTCTCTGACCTGGTCCTGGATTATATTTTGTTGGAGTGCAAGCTTTTGCTAAAGAATCGTTCCGACGGCCGTTCTGTGTATTCTTTTAAAAAATTCGCCCGACAAGTTAATCGCTAGAGTGATTTCAAAATCAGCTTCTGAAGCCGACAACGGGGACGGATTTTACGTAGGGGACAGGTAAAAGGAAGTAGTTTGTTTATATGTATAAAAGTGTTTCTTAAGATGCATTTAATTCACATTTTAAGTTGCGAAACGGTGATTTTTTTCCCCGTACGAACCGGCAGTGTTTTTGCTGCCGATAGGGGGGACTAAATCACTGCAACCGCAATGTTTCAAATGGTCGCGTTCCAGAAAAACCCACTCGCAAGCTGATTTAAATGGCCATTAATTTACAGTTATTAAACGTTAAATTCCTTCCATTTGGCCTATAAACTCATGACAATGAGATTTAAAAATTATGTTATATTGTAAATTATTGTGTGAATGTTAGTTGGACACTTGGGCTATTTAAAAATGTTAATCTATTCTTAAGAAATGGATAGATGTTTAGATCTAGTAATTGAATTTTGTAATTAGCTACAATTAGGTAACTAATTAATGATATGCTTTAATTTCAAGTCATCTAAGTAAGATTGTTTCATATTTGTTTCAGAATGCTTCAATCTATAATAACTGAAAATGTCTTTCAGTTCTCTTAATTTTTAAGAAAGTTATGGGCTTTTGACTGTTCTCGACCACAGCTTTTGTGTTAAGTCAATGAAAAAGCAATAGGGAACAAGATGCTAATTTCCAAGTATGAAAATGGCCATAACTTTTTTAATACTGAAGATATGAAAGTGAATTAGGTGTCAAATTAAACATATTTATGCTTTATCTGATGGGATAAATTACAGACTTGATTTTTTAAAATCTCATAATTTTGTAACATTGCTATTGTAAAGACCAATTATTAGTGTGTTTACAGTGGAGGGGACAGAAGCATCCCTAAGTTATAGATCATTGTGCAAGAACTTAAGAAAGAATCTTTAGTCCCTAATAAACAGCTTGGACTTCTGTATTGCTAAGTTCCTACAACTTAGCAGTATGAGTTATGGTCAAGCAACATTTGACACTGAGACGCAGTGAAAAATCTTGGGACGCAATCAAACGTACTCAAAAGGATAGATTTACTGAATACTTCCCAAGAGAAAGGGGATCTATAGTGGTTAGGAGAAGGGATTCAAATATTTCAAGTCTTTTCTTCCATCTTTCTTGTGTGAAGTGAATAAATCATTTTATAATACTGATCAAAGATTTACAATTTTTATCTTAGCTGCTGTTGTGTTTGATTCAATTTTCCATCATAGGGTGTTATACTTATTCTCATAAGTAAATGGAATCCATTAGCAGGAGTGCAAGAAAATATAAAGAGACCAGGAACAAGCAATTTGTTTGCATACAATTTTTTAATGGAACTATTCAAATTTCACTTTAATTATGTAAATGTGATCTTGTAACGTTTCGGGAAACCCATGTGAAAATAGACAGAGTTACTATAGCTAGTTATTATTGCTTTGAACAGTAACAACATGAATGCAAATGCACCAATGATAAAATTATGTACGATTTTGTGCACTCCTGCAACCTCCAATGTAGCCATTCTACTATCAAATAGTATTTCACATAAATTTCCCACAAGCTCATGAGAGGAATGCTATATTAAATGCCATGGCAGACGTACTGGATCTCCCAGTTGATCACCATTGCAACTCCTCTTCCCATTCCTATCCTGACTTTTCTGTCCTGGGGTGCCTTTGTTCCCAGAGTGAGGCCACATGCAAACTGGAGGAACAACATGTAATTTTCCACTTGGGTAGCTGACAAACTGACGATATGAATATTGACCTCTCCAATTTTAGGTAACTAACCAACAAATCCTTTGTGTCTTTTTTGCAACATCTGCAGTTCCTTGTTTTTCTATTTTGAAAAAGTTGGGCTTTATACAGGTCCACCACTGATTTTCTGTCAAATGTAGACATAAGGAATTGCAGTTGTTGGTTTGCAAAAAAGACAAAGTGCTGGATTAAATCAGCGGCTCAGGCAGCATCTCTGGAAGTTGTGGATAGGCAACGCTTTGAGTCGGGACCCTTCTTCAGACTTCTTCAGAGCTTGAAGAAGGGTCCTCACCCAAAATGTTGCCTATCTATGTCCTCCAGAGATGGTGCCAGAACCACTGAGTTACTCCAACACTTTGGGCCAGAAGGTAGGGTTGAGTTGGAAAGGACTGAGGGATTGTAGTTTAGAAGTCTGGTGTGGGGGTTGGAAAGTAACAGCCAAAGATTGAGGGATCAAGAGGGAGAAGCAGACATGTGATGGATGGGGTGTTTGGTTATCCAGTTATTTCTCCTTCTTGACTCTTGCTGATTATTTCTTACACCTTAAGGTTTAAAATTTCATTCCCAGTAGCACAATGTTGTGCGGTCTACTGCCATTTGCACACCACTAGGTATTTGAGCAATAACTTCCATCACAGTCTAACTCAGCTGCTCCTTTTTACCTTTCTTTATGGGAATCACTTCCATCCTTATATCTGAGATTAACAAAAATTGTTTGCAGATCAGAAGTTAACAAAGGCCATTCTGAGAGCAAAAGGCAAACCTATCATCCGAGATCATTTTTCCAGCAGACAAACCTTGATAACTGATAAGAAACATATTTGATACATAACGATCATGCCTTTGAGCTCAATTGTTTAAGTTGTCAGTATGCAGATGTTTTGTATTTTAATCCAATGATGTTTTGGATCATTAAAAGTTCCAAGTGCTCTTGACGTATGTCTTTGGTTGCCTTACAGGCAAAATAGAATGTGAAGTTAAGGGGCCTCAACAGTTTACAAACAAATGTTGGTGGGATTCGCAGGCAATGGTAAATATGACTACATTTGGAAAAGTGCGGTGTGATGGATTTAGAAAGAGGAAATGAGGAATAGGAGTGATGAATCAATGGATTGTTGAACGATTAGAGAGGAAAATTAAGGTGGGGAAAGAAGATGCAAATGACTTGAGTGCAAGTTTTGAGAGGTAACATCGCAGTGATAAAATAAACCCTTTGGGGAAATGAATGGAGCAGGAAAACAAAGTACTGATGATAAATGTATAATAATAATAAATTTTATTTGTGGGCGCCTTTCAAGAGTCTCAAGGACACCTTACAAAAATTTAGCAAGTAGAGGAAAAACATGTAAGGGGAATGAAATAAATAGTAGAGACATGACTAGTACACAAATTAAAGACAGAATTCAATCCAAAACACAATATGAGGCAATTTAAACACAGATGAAAAGGGAGGGGGACGTGGGGCTAAGGATAGGCAGAGGTGAAGAGATGGGTCTTGAGGCGGGACTGGAAGATGGTGAGGGACACGGAATTGCGGATCAGTTGGGGGAGAGAGTTGTATGGCAAAGGGAAGGTTGCATTGGTAGTTTTGGGCATCTAATTACATCGAACTTGAAAGCCATGGTTGCCAATGATTCTTGTCATTGACAAACAGCTTTAATTGCCGCCTGTCCCCCGAACTAGCTGTAACCTTGAGCGATATCCCTGTTGTCACTGAAATGCGCACCGCTGGTGATGACAGTGTGCTGTCTGGGACCAGGTTCGGGGACCTGGGATGGGCACCATACATAGACCAAATTGTGACAGAGGCTGCTGGGGGTGGTCGGGGATGGGAGGGAGTGAGACACGTGGAAGGGACACAGCAGAATAAGGGTATGCTGTGTGGGGAGTGGGATGGTGGAGAAAGATGGCAGAGCGAGGATCCAAGGATTGGGGCGATGATGTGTTATGTGATCAGTGTGGTGGTGTAGGACATTGAGGCCAGCATCAGGGACTAAGAATAGGAAGGTCATGGGCACCCTACCTGGCCACTGAGGAGGTAGCTGGTGTGTGGTTGGTGCAGCTGGGGGTGGTAAGTCTCTGAACAATGAGCGGTAAGTCAGCAATACGTCTGGTGAGTCCCTGCCCAGCTAGTGCAGCGTGGACCTATTTGTCCTAGCAGTACCCAGTGATAGCTGTTCCTGGGACATCATGCGTAGGAAGGATCTGGAGATGCTGGTTTACACCAAAGATAGACACAATATACTGGAACAACTCTACGGGTCAGGCAGCATCTCTGGAGAAAAGGAATAGGTGACGTTTCAGGTCATAAGGGAATAAAGAGGAAGAAGATTGGACTTTATTGCCTTCCATTACAGTGAGGAATGCAGGGAATCTGCTGTGGTGGATGTTTGCGCTAACCTTTATGTAGTTGTTTGTCTTGTTACTTTTTATTTTTTATTTTTAGTATGGCTATATGGTAAATCGAATTTCACTGTACCTTAATTGGTACATGTGACAATAAAACTGACCTTGGAACCTTGAAGTGATAGGAGTAGAATTTGGCCATTCAGCCCATCAAGTCTACTTCATCATTCAATCATGGTTAATCTACCTCTCCCTGCTAACCCCATTCTCCTGCTTTCTTCCCATAACCTCTGACACCTGTACTAACCAAGAATCTATTTCTGCCTTAAAAATATCCACTGACCTGGCCTCCACAGCCTTCTGCGGCAAAGAATTCCACAGATTCACCACCCTCTGATTATAGAAATTTCTCCTCATCTCCTTCCTAAAATAACGTCCTTTAATGCTGAGGCTCTGGCCTCTAGTCCTAGACTCTCCCACTGGTGGAAACAGACTCTCCACATCCAATCTATCCAAGCCGTTCACTATTCTGTATGTTTCAATGAGGTCCCCCTCATCCATCTGAACTCCAGCGAGTAGAAGTCCAGTGCCGACAAAAGCTCATCATAGGATAACCTACTTATTCCTGGGATCATTCTTGGAAACCTCCTCTGGAGTTTCTTCAGAGTCAGCACATCCGTCCTCAGATACAATATGGTGTCCAAAATTGCTCACAATATTCCAAATATGGCCTTACCACAGCCTTATAAAGCCTCAGCATTACATCCCTGTTTTTGTATACAAGCCCTCTTGAAATATATGCTAACATTGTGTTTGCTTTATTTACCACCGATTCGACTTGCAGATTAAATCTTGGTGAGTCCTGCACCAGCACTCCCAAGTCCCTATGACTTTGTTTTCTTTTGAAACCCTTCTTCAGATTCGACCACTACTGGACCCTCCCCAGCAACAGCACACCCTTCCTTGGATTTGGAGCCCAAAACTGTTCTGCAAATTCCAAATGTGGTCTTATAAATCTTCAGGACAACATTCTTGTTTTTATTATCTCATCCTCTCAAAATCTATACATCACTAAAAGTCTGATCTTGTTATCTTCCAGTTTGCGTGGTCTTTCTATTTGCGCAAAAGTGGTTCGCGATAGCGCTACGATTTTTGCAAGTTCACTCACCGTTCTCCTGTGCTGCGAGTGCACCAAGTTTCGTTCCGATCGGTTGAATGTCGTAAAAGTTAGTGAGGTTTAAAAATCTTAAAAACCACGCGTGCGCAGATCGATCTCTTCTCCTGCCAGTCAACGCTGCGTGGATTAGTCTCTTCCCCTGTCACTCCCCGGAACGGTCCTCCTCTTCCTGCGCCATCGCGTCTTTATTGGAGCTGAGGATGGACGGCGGAGGTTTCCAACCAGACACAATTTTCGAAGAAACCACAATCAGCCCAGCCCCAAGCAGCCCAGAGTCGGAGACCCAGCCGAGCCCAGAGTTGGAGACCCAGCCCAGCCCAGAGTCAGAGATGTCGCCAAACGGAAAGCGGAGGCTCTGCTCCCAGCGGAGGAGAACGTCTAGCGACCAGCGCCGGCTGCAAATCCCCATTGCACCACCAATTCCAGCCACTAAACCTCTGTTCCCCCTCGCTGGCTCCTCCCCCCTCCCCGTGATACCCCCGTCTCCCACATGCCTCTACCGCCCACCCACACATCCCTCTTGCCCCACAACTCACCCCCCCCCCCCCCCCACACACCCTCTCCCCCCACAACCCCCGCCTGTTCACGCACCCCCTCTGCCCAGGCACCCCTGCCCCCACACACCCTCTTTCCCACCCACCCCCTGCCTCCACAATTCCCCCAACCCCACAAACCCTCGCCCCCCACAACCCCTCCGCCCCAACACCTCCCCCCTCCCCCACACCCTCCTCTTCCTCACATTGCGTTGGGGGAACGGGTTGCATTGGTGGAACAAGTGAGTGGTGGAATATTGCGTTGGGGAATGGGTTGCGTTGGGGGACTAGGCCTCCCGTGTGACTGGGACCCAACGGGTCCCACTTAGTCTAGTGAATGCTCACATTGCATTTGCCTTCCTTACTACCGACTCAACCTGCAAATTAACCTTTTGGGAATCTTACACCAGCGTCTCAAGTCCCTTTGTACCTTCCATGTTGCATGGCTCTATGACTGCATGATTCAGTTCTCCCACATTGACCTGAAAGAAGTGATGCATGGGGAATGACTTCATCTTATGTAATAAATTATATCGCAATGGCAAGCTTGATCAACACAGAGAAGTGCTTGGTCACATTTCCAGAGGAACATGAAACAACTTGGAAGTGGCTGCTACTGAATTTCACCTTTAATTTTAGAGATACAGTGTGAAAACAGGCCCACTGGCCCACCGAGTCTGCGTCGACCAGCGATCACTGCACACTAACCCAACCCATACTAGGGACAATTTACAATTTTTACCAAGCCAGTTACCCAACAAACCTATACATCTTTGGATTGTGGGAGGAAACGGGAGATCCTGGAGAAACCCCACTCTGGTCACGGGAAGAACGTACAAACTCCGTACAAACAAGCACCTGTAGTCAGAATCGAACCCCGGTCATTGGGACTGTAAGGCAGCAACTCTACCTCGCCGTCACTGTGCCGACCCATGAAAATATATCAGTTTACATGTCCCACAAAGTAGGAAGTCTGTTAGTTGGTCTGTTGCTACTCTGGACTCTCTGCAATGTGACTGAATCTTGACTGAGGACTCAGTTCGGAATGGACAGGAACTGTCAGTCCCATCAGCAATATCCACACCCCATGAATGAAAACATTCTTAAAAATGGCAAAATGTGCTGTAACGAGTGTTGGGTGATTGAATTTCCAGGCGGTGTAGAATAAACACAATGATAAAATAGTTTGATAACAGCGATGAAAAACTAACTATGAAGATTGAAAGGAGCTATTTCTTGTGGAGCAGGGAAAGCTTTGAGAAGCGTTTTTCTCTCTGGTTGGGGAATCGGTGCGTTTTGAGCTATAAATATGGAACTGGTGTTGAGAGTGTTAGAAAATGGAATGCAGTTGAGCCAGTGACACCTGAGATTATAAAGAGCGGATAAATGAACAGTAGATTATGCCCACAGAGGCATTATAGGATCAAACATATTTTATGCTGTAACTGGATGAATATTTAAAGCAAAATAAATTACCAAGTTCTGGGTGAGATATGGGAATGCAGTTTATTATTGGTTCGTTCTAGCTGAAAATTATTTGTTGAGCTAGTTAGCTTCTTGGTGCTGTAAACTCCAATGGTGCTGAATATCAAATATTCCTTTAAGTTGGAAAAAGAAAACAGGGTGTGGATTCACTCAAGGTCTCAAGGTTTCAAGGTCAGTTTACTGTCACGTGTACCAATTAAGGTACTTTGAAATTTGAGATACCATACAGCCAAACTAAACAGATGATACAGATTACATGAAGTACAGTTGATTATTTGTCCTAACAATCCTTCCAGGAGCACCACTGAAAATGTGATTCATTTTATACACACAATTTGTAATGTTCAACATGCTGTGTTTGTAATGGAGAAATAATCTTGCTGAACTCAAAGCCCCAGAAAAGCTTCAATTATAATTTCAAAGATGGCAGTTCTATAATTTGTAGTAAAATTATAATATTTACTAAATAAACACAGGGTAAGTTGTCAAACTGCAACCGCCTTTAAAAATTGAGTAGAAGTTTGAACGTTATGTTATAGTTGTACAAGTTCAGTTTTGGTCATCCTGCAGCATGGAAGATGCAGAGAGAATTTACAAGGATTTTAGCCAGGAATCAAGGACCTGAGCTATTGGAAGGGGTTGTGTAGGCTTGGACTTTTTTCCTTGGAGCACATGAGGCTGAGTGATTTTCGAGGTGTATAAAATCATGAGGGGAATTGATACGGTGAATGCACAGTCTTTTCCTGGGGGCGGTGTTACAAGGGAACAGGTTCAAGGATCTGACTAGAAAAAGGCTCACTCGTCTGTTTAGTTGCAAATCAGTTTTATTGGCAAGAGAGGACAAAAACAATACTAGTTTTGGTATGTGCGGGGTCCAATTTTACAGCCGCACACCTCTCTCACTCGTTCTTTCTCTCTCGTTCTCTCCCTCTCGTTCCCTCTCGTTCTCTCTCTCTCCCACTCTCTTTCTGCCTCCTCCGTCGGTGAACCCATCTCATACATCAACTTGAACTAACTTCTGGCTTACTGGCACCTGCCTTTATACAGGTAAGAAATCAGCTGTTGAAATAAGTCCTGGCTAATGGCGCTGCTCCCAAATTCAAACTATAACCAATGGTAGGGGACTGCATCCGAGCAACCCCCTTTCCCCCCTCCCCTTTGTGAACAAAGTGCTATCGGCGGCAGACTGGCGTGTAAAGCAGTACGCAGCGCTACAGACTTGGCGAGTAAAGGTAATACAAACGGCGCTGCTGGTTTGGCGCGCTAAGGTTTAAACAGAGCGCTGGTGGCTTAGTGCGTGTGAATTTAAAGAAAGATCTGTCAGCTGCAGCGTTACTGGTTCTAAATATAGCGCAACCGGCTGTAGCGCTATGGGCTTTAAACATAGCACTCTGGCCACAGCGCTATGGGTCACAGACTGTTAGGAAAATTCTCTTATAACAGACGGTGATGGGCGTGGAAGAATAAAAAGCCAGAGGATTTGGTGTGGGAACAGCTAGATTTAATGGGAACCCGAGGCGCAAGTTTTTCACTCAGAGGATTGTGGGTATATGAAATGAGCTGCCCGAGGACATGGCTGTGGCCGTTACTATCAAAGCATTTAAAAGGCACTAGACATAGACATGGGTAGGAAAGATTACTAAGAGATATCAACATGTAAATGGGAGAAGCTGAGCTGGGACATATTGGTCGTAATTGACGAGGTGGGCCGAAGGGCCTGTTTCTGTACTGTATGACTCTGATTCTGACTTTAAAATAATACTTTGATGTCTACAAGCACCTCTATCGTTTCACTTTCAGGAGATTCCAATATCGAGGACCAGAGGTTCAAGGTGAAAGGGAAAGATTTAATAGGAATTTGAGGGGTAACCTTTTCAACAAAGGGTAGTGGGTGTATGGAACAAGCTGCCAGAGGAGGTAATTGAGGCAGGGACTATCCCAACATTTAAGAAACAGACAGGTACATGGAGAGGACAGGTTTAGAGGGTATGGACCAAACGCAGGGAGGTGGCTGGCGTGGGCAAGATGGGCCAAAGGGCCTGTTTCCACACTGTATCACTCTATGACTTCAGGACATTTCCAATGAGAGAACGCATATCAAACTGTCATAGCATTCTGATAGTGACCAAATAATCTTTTAGCAGACATTTTTGGGAGGAATAAATGTTGGCCGGTTCTGTACCTGCTTTAAAATAATACTGTAAGATCTTTTCCACTCACTTTAAGCATCCACAATTTAATACTGTAAGATCTTTTCCACTCACTTTAAGCCTTGGTTTAATGTGTCATTTTACAAGTCATATAATTTTCATGTCTGGTGGTAAATTGTTCACAGAAATCTAGGTACCCAACTGGATTTTCCCCAATTGCTCCGGTTTCCTCCCACTTTCCAAAGACATATAGACTTGTAGGTTAATTAGCTGGTGTAAAAGTTGTAAATTGTCCCTCGTGTGCATGATAGTGTTAGTGTAAGGGGATCACTGGTTGAAGCGGACTCAAAGGGCCTTTTTCCGCAGGGCTATGACCTCTGCTGGACCGGCAAAACGG
Organism: Leucoraja erinaceus; assembly: GCF_028641065.1. Taxonomy (NCBI): domain Eukaryota; kingdom Metazoa; phylum Chordata; class Chondrichthyes; order Rajiformes; family Rajidae; genus Leucoraja; species Leucoraja erinaceus. Next base: position 34,516,344 of record NC_073378.1, on the reverse strand, counting down.
ATAATCCAGAAAGGCTCTGGAACCAAGGGAGCTGGAAAATCAATGGTGGACATGTATTAGCAATCTTTTCCTGAGCGCAAGTGTTCAATAATATGGAGTTGAGATACAAATTGGCTGTGACTGAGTGACAGAGAACTAAATGTCATGTTTTCTGTATTTGTGATTTCAAGCCAAATGTATGACCTTTTTAACTGTTTCTTCTCCAGGTATTCTTTACATATTTTTATAGAAGTTTCTTTATGCTACTTCATTATGACAAAAGCAAGCATCTCAAATATACACAGGTATGGTTTGAGTAAAATCAGTTTGAAATTATTTCCTAGTTTTAAGTCAACCGGGTTACTATTTTACATGCCATAATATGACAATACTTATTTGTTATTTTGATTAATTTTCTACATTCATAAGACCTGACCTGATTTTTGATCTTTGTTCATGTCATAGAAGCAGAATTAGGCCATTCGGCCCATCGAGTCTACTCTGCCATTCAACCATGGCTGATCTATCTTTCCCTCTCAACCCCATTCTACTCCATTTACTTGTAAACGTTGATATCCTCATGAATCAGGAACCTATCAATCTTCATTTAAAAATTTCCCGAAGTCTTGGCCTCCACAGCTGGCTGTGGCTAAAAAAAATCCTCTTCAACTCCTTTCTAAAGATACATCCTCTTATTCCGAGGCTATGCCTTTTGGTCCCAGGCTCTCCTACTAATGAAAACATCCTCTCCACTATCTCCAGGGCTTTCACTTTTCAGGCTAAAGTTTAGCAAGTTTACAAATTATACAAAAGTGGGTGGTTTTTCAGATAGTGAAGATGGTTGTGAAAAATTGCAGCAGGATCTTGATCGATTGGCCAGTTGGGCTGAGGAATGGTTGAATGAATTTATTACAGAGAAATGTGAGATGTGACATTTAGGGAAGTCTACCATGGGCATGACCTACACAGTGAATGGTAGGGATCTGGGGAGTGTTTTAGAGCAGAGATATCTAGGAGTGCAGGTGCATGGTTTCTTGGAGGTGGCGTTGCAGGTAGATAGTGGTCAAAAAGGCGTTTGGCACATTGGCGTTCATCAGTCAGAGTATTGAGTATAGAAGTTGGGAAATCACATTGCAGTTGTATAAGACATTGGTGAGGCTGCATTTAGAGTATTGTGTTTAGTTCTGGGCACCATTTTATAGGAAAGATGTCAAGCTGGAAAGGGTACAGAGAAGATTTACAAGGATGTTGCCAGGATTAGAGAGTCTGAGATGGAGAGAGGTTGAGTTGGCTGGGACTCTATTCCTTGGAGCGCTGAAGGATGAGGGGTGATCTTCTTGAGGTGTACAAAGTCACGAGGATGGTGTGCTGCCTTCCTGGTGCCAGGATCCAGGGATGTCACGGACAGAGTGCAGAAAATCCTCAAGGGCGAAGGTGAACATCCGGAAGTGGTAGTGCATGTCGGCACAAACGATGTTGGAAAGAAGGGGATGAATATTCTGCAGCGTGACTTTAGAGAGCTCGGAAAAATGCTGAAAAGCAGGACCTCCAGGGTTGTTATCTCCGGTTTGCTTCCAGTTCCTCGTGCTGGCGAGAGCAGGAACAGGGAGATACGGGACCTGAACGTGTGGCTGAGGAACTGGTGCACGGGGCAGGGATTTAGATTCTTAGATCACTGGGATCTGTTTTGGGGTAAGGGGGAACTGTACAAAAGGGATGGATTGCCTCTTAACAGGTGTGGGACCAGCATTCTGGCAGGCAGGTTTGCCACTGCTACACGGGTGGTTTTAAATTGAATAAGGGGGGTGGGGTGTCGAATGGGATAGTGGAGGATGGAGTTAAAGGGAAAGGGTTTCTTAAATGTGTGAGCGTAGAGACAGAGGGGTGTAAAATGAGGGTAGAAGCAATAGGTAGCAAGGTGAAAAGTAAAAGTGTCAGGCCGGCAAACCCAAGGCAAAAATCAAAAAGGGCCACTTTTCAACATAATTGTATAAGGAGTAAGAGTGTTGTAAAAACAAGCCTGAAGGCTTTGTGTCTCAAAGCAAGGAGCATTCGTAATAAGGTGGATGAGTTGAATGTGCAGATAGCTATTAATGACTATGATATAGTTGGGATCACGGAGACATGGCTCCAGGGTGACCAAGGCTGGGAGCTGAACATCCAGGGATATTCAATATTCAGGAGGGATAGACAGAAAGGGAAAGGAGGTGGGGTAGCGTTGCTGGTTAGAGAGCAGATTAACGCAATAGAAAGGAAGGACATTAGCTTTGAGGATGTGGAATCGATATGGGTAGAACTGCGAAACACTAAGGGGCAGAAAACGCTAGTGGGAGTTGTGTACAGGCCACCTAACAGTAGTAGTGGAGTTGGGGGTGGCATCAAACAGGAAATTAGAAATGCGTGCAACAAAGGTAAAACAGTTATAATGGGTGACTTCAATCTACATATAGATTGGGTGAATCAAATTGGCAAGGGTGCTGAGGAAGAGGATTTCTTGGAATGTATGCGGGATAGTTTTCTAAATCAACATGTAGAGGAACCAACGAGAGAGCAGGCTATTCTAGACTGGGTATTGAGTAATGAGGAAGGGTTAGTTAGCAGTCTTGTTGTGCGTGCCCCCTTGCGCAAGAGTGACCATAATATGGTTGAGTTCTTCATTAGGATGGAGAGTGACATCGTTAATTCAGAAACAAGGGTCCTGAACTTAAAGAAAGGTAACTTTGAGGGTATGAGACGTGAATTGGCCAAGATAGACTGGCGATTGATTCTTAATGGGTTGACAGTGGATATGCAATGGAAGGCATTTAAAGACTACATGGATGAACTACAACAATTGTTCATCCCAGTTTGGCAAAAAAATAAATCAGGGAAGGTAGTGCATCCGTGGATAACAAGGGAAATCAGGGATAGTGTCAAAACAAAAGATGAAGCGTACAAATTAGCCAGAAAAAGCAGCCTACCAGAGGACTGGGAGAAATTCAGAGACCAGCAGAGGAGGACAAAGGGCTTAATTAGGAAAGGGAAAATAGATTATGAAAGAAAACTGGCAGGGAACATAAAAACTGACTGCAAAAGCTTTTATAGATATGTGAAGAGAAAAAGATTAGTTAAAACAAATGTAGGTCCCTTGCAGTCAGAAACGGGTGAATTGATCATGGGGAACAAGGACATGGCAGACCAATTGAATAACTACTTTGGTTCTATCTTCAATAAGGAAGACATAAATAATCTGCCAGAAATAGCAGGGGACCGGGGGTCAAATGAGATGGAGGAACTGAGTGAAATCCAGGTTAGCCGGGATGTGGTGTTAGGTAAATTGAATGGATGAAAGGCCGATAAATCCCCAGAGCCAGATAGGCTGCATCCCAGAGTATTTAAGGAAGTAGCCCCAGAAATAGTGGATGAATTAGTGATAATTTTTCAAAACTCTTTAGATTCTGGAGTAGTTCCTGAGGATTGGAGGGTAGCTAATGTAACACCACTTTTTAAAAAGGGAGGGAGAGAGAAAATGGGGAGTTACAGACCAGTTAGTCTAACGTCGGTAGTGGGGAAACTGCTAGAATCAGTTATTAAAGATGGGATAGCAGCACATTTGGAAAGTGGTGAAATCATTGGACAAAGTCAGCATGGATTTATGAAGGGTAAATCATGTCTGACGAATCTTATAGAATTTTTCGAGGATGTAACTAGTAGAGTGGATAAGGGCGAACCAGTAGATGTGTTATATCTGGACTTTCAGAAGGCTTTCGACAAGGTCCCACATAAGGGATTAGTATACAAACTTAAAGCACACGGTATTGGGGGTTCAGTATTGATGTGGATAGAGAACTGGCTGGCAGACAGGAAGCAAAGAGTAGGAGTAAACGGGTCCTTTTCACAATGGCAGGCAGTGACTAGTGGGGTACCGCAAGGCTCAGTTCTGGGACCCCAGCTATTTACGATATATATTAATGATTTGGACGAGGGAATTGAATGCAACATCTCCAAGTTTGCGGATGACACGAAGCTGGGGGGCAGTGTTAGCTGTGAGGAGGATGCTAGGAGGTTGCAAGGTGACTTGGATAGGCTGGGTGAGTGGGCAAATGTTTGGCAGATGCAGTATAATGTGGATAAATGTGAGGTTATCCACTTTGGTGGCAAAAACTGGAAAGTAGATTATTATCTGAATGGTGGCCGATTAGGAAAGGGGGAGATGCAACGAGACCTGGGTGTCATGGTACACCAGTCATTAAAAGTAGGCATGCAGGTGCAGCAGGCAGCGAAGAAGGCGAATGGTATGTTAGCATTCATAGCAAAAGGATTTGAGTATCGGAGCAGGGAGGTTCTACTGCAGTTGTACAGGGTCTTGGTGAGCCCACACCTGGAATATTGCGTACAGTTTTTGTAAAGGAGTCTAGTCTGACACACTGTAACCTTTACTAGAGTCTTTAATATAGCACATGGCACACACGTCCCAGTACTGGCTGCACTCAGCCTTCAGGCGGACCAGGACAAAATGGGAGGAGGAGAAGGGAGGAGATCATAGTTATACTGATATGAGAGGGCGTGTCAATGGTGATGAGGTAGCTACATTATTGGATGCATGCATAAACCATCTACAGTTTTGGTCTCCTAATCTGAGGAAAGACATTCTTGCCATAGAGGGAGTACAGAGAAGGTTCACCAGTCTGATTCCTGGGATGTCAGGACTTTCATATGAAGAAAGACTGGATAGACTCGGTTTGTACTCGCTAGAATTTAGAAGATTGAGGGGGGATCTTATAGAAACTTACAAAATTCTTAAAGGGTTGGACAGGCTAGATGCAGGAAGATTGTTCCCAATTTTGGGGAAGTCCAGAACCAGGGGTCACAGTTTAAGGATAAAGGGGAAATCTTTTAGGTCCGAGATGAGGAAAGCTTTTTTCACACAGAGAGTGGTGAATCTCTGGAATTCTCTCCCGCAGAAGGTAGTTGAGGCCAGTTCATTGGCTATATTTAAGAGGGAGTTAGATGTGGCCCTTGTGGCTAAGGGGATCAGGGGGTATGGAGAGAAGGCAGGTACAGAATAATGAGTTGGATGATCAGCCATGATCATATTGAATGGCGGTGCAGGCTCGAAGGGCTGAATGGCCTACTCCTGCACCTATTTTCTATGTTTCTATGAGAGAAATAGATAGGGTAGACGCACAGAGTCTCTTGCCCAGAGTAGGTGAATCAAGGACCAGAGGACATAGGTTTAAGGTGCAGGGGAAAAGACTTAATAGGAATCTGAGGGGTAACTTTGTCACACAAAGGGTGGTGAGTGCATGGAACAAGCAGCCAGAGGAGGTAATTGAGGCTGGGACTATCCCAACATTTAGAAACAGATAGACAGGTACATGGATAGGACAGGTTTGGCGGGATATGGACTAAACGCGGGCAGATGGGACTGGTGTAGCAGGGACATGTTGGCCGGTGTGGGTAAGTTGGGCTGAAGGGCCTGTTTTCACACTACCACTCAACGATACTATTTGATAAGTTTCGATATACCCCCTCATCCTTCTGAACTCCAGCGAGTACAAGCTTCGTGCAGTTAAACAATCATCAAACGCTAACCCAATCAACCCTAGGATCATTCTTGTAAACCACTTCTGGACCTCTCCAACGTTAGTCCATCCCTCCTCTGATGTGTGGCCCAAAACTGCTCACCATACTCCAAATGCGGCCTGACCAGTGCCTTATAAAGCCTCCCTGCTTTTATATTCGAGTCTTCTCAAATTGAATGCTAACATTGGATTTACCTTCCTTGCTAACAATTCAACTTGCAAATTATCCTTTTGGGACTCTTCTACTATCACTCCCAAGTCCCTTAGCATCTCTGATTTCTGAATCCTTTCCCCATTTAGAAAATAGTCTATGTCTTTATTCCTACTACCAAAGTGCATGACAGCACACTTTGCCACGTTGTATTCCATCTGTTACTTCTTTGGCCATTTTTCCAACTTGTCCAAGTCCTTCTGCAGAGTACCTGCTTTCTCTCCACTACTTGCCCCTCTACCTATCTTTGTATCATCGGCAAACGTGGTAGTCAATCCAAATGATTACTATACAACATGAAAAGTAGCTGACCCAACACTGACTCTTGTGACACACCTCTCGCCACTGGCAGCCAACAAGAAAAAGCCTCCTTAATTCCCACTCTTTGTTGTCATCTGTTCTGCCAATCTTCTATCCAAGCTAGTATCTTCCCTCTAATGTTATGGGCTCTCATCTTGTTTAACAGCATCGCATGCGGCATCTTATCACAGGCCTACTGAAAATCCAAGTGACTGTCACTGGCTGTCTTGTTGGGGCTCAGTGTAGGACCTGACTGATAAATGTGGAAAGCATATATTTGTCCATGTATTGTGGAACAGTGAAGAGATCTCTATTCATCTCCTCTATTTGACACAGAGATCCATAGATACATAGACAATGGTGCAGGAGTAGGCCATTCTTCCATTATTTATTATGTAAAAGAATATGTGTGTTATGATTGTGTTTATAATTTGTTTGGTTGTTTTGTTGTTTGTCTTTTGCACAAAAGTCTGCGAGCATTGCCACTTTCATTTCACTGCACATCTCGTATGTGTATGTGACAAATAAACTTGACTTGACTTGACTTGTTTATCAGGCTAACTGGTTGAGATCCAGTATTGGAGCTCAAAGAAATTCTCCATAGGGTGATGTAATTTGCTGTACTAGTGTACCTAGTTACCGTGGTAGTGCCGTGGTCAAATTATGGAGTTAGGGTTTGAATCTAGGACTTGCATTCTGAACATTTGTAGCTTGTAGATGTTGATCATGTTGGCCTTGGGGCATTGGAATTATGGTAAGTTATTTAGACCCAGAAGCTTTTTACAATTTTTATCCTAACTCTATTTAATTGCCTTCTCCACCATAGTCACTTAATTAGATTATCAAAATTGTATTGAACTGACATTTTTAAAAAAAATTGACGTGCATCAGTTTCAATTTGCAAAAGATGAATTCCAAATTTGCAAGGCCTGTCTCAAATTATTGGACCACAGCCCATCATAGCGGCAGTGTTGGGTAGCTTGTAGAGCCACTGCCTTGTAACGCCGCAAACCTGGGTTCGATTCTGACCTCGGGTGCTATGTGTGTGTGGAGTTCGCACAAACTCTCTGACATTATGTGGGTTTCCTCCTACATCCCAAAAATGTGCGGTTAAGTAGGTTACCTTGCCTCTGTAAATTGCCCCCACTGTGAAGGGAGTGAATGCAAAAGTAGGATAACATAGAACCAGTGTGAATGGGTGATCGATGGTCGGCATGGACTTGGTGAGCCAAAGGATCCGTTTCCATGCTGTATGTTTCAATTAATCAATCACTCTTAACGGGAATGTTTTTTCTTTAGCTACCTAATGTTCCTTTTCTTATAAACCAATCACCCTATAATCTTTTGAATTATGGGAGAACTATCCACAGAGCATATGATTTATCCTCGACTACATTGTGTGTTGGTTTTTACTTGTATGAAAACAGTGAATGAAAGTTGATCGTTTCCCCTTAAACCGGATGCCAGAACAGATTTGCAGGAGAGATGAGGAAATTAACATCCCTTTCCAGAAAATAGAGGTGGCTATTATCCTTTCTCTGCATATAACAACACAGTGATAATTGTTTTGTTTCTTGTTCCTTCAGGTATTCATTTGTGGCAGCAATGGGCTATCTCACAGTGTGCCAAATTAGCAGAGTGTATATCTTCAATTATGGGCTGCTCTGCACAGATTTCTCCGGGTGAGTTCTTTTTCAGATATTTCTTGGTTGTGATTTTGTTTTTAAAACATTAGGCCCTTAATATATTCAAGATGCAAGATGATCACTGCCTTCTTATAAGAGAGTTCATAATTTAGCCAGTTCATTAGTGCAACAGCTCAGATGCCAAGAAAGGTGCTTGAGTGAAGTGGGGAGGAATACCTTCATTTCTGCCCTTTTGCTCTGCTTTCTCTTTGGAGGCTTCCATTGTGTTTTCCCACTGCCAATAGTAGGATTTGAAATCTGTTCTGTAATTCCTGGTGCAATATCTTATCCATGAAGCTTGCAGGCAGTTGTTACCGTTCACCTACATTTGTAATTGTTCCTCCAAGGCCCCATAAAATATTGAAACCTCTTGTGATGAGAAGGTGTGGCATTGTGATAACCTGCTAAATTCATTTATTGCCATTTTAAAGATCTTCATGGTTATTTTTACCCTTCATTTCAATCATTAAGCTTCCTGTTCTGTGCCGTCTGTCATGTTGATCTGTTTCTTCTTTTCCTTTATGCTCAGTGGATCCTTTTGGTGAGTTGTGCCTTTTCATGGTTGCTGTATCAGTTGCAAAAAACATCTGGTGTGCTGTATATTGTGGCATGTTGGCTGTGAGATAACTGAGCATTTATTGAATGTTGTAATAAACCGATATTACTCTTGACTATACTTGTTGTGGATATGGTAAATAACACATTTAACAGCATTTTGTGTATAAATGTGACGGGGTTCATTTATTTTTTGTTGTCAAATGACATTATTCAATATTTGAATACAATAAAACATTAACAACATGCTTCAGCATATGGTTGAAGGTGAGATGAGAAAGATTTAATGGGAATCTGAGGGTTAACATTTTCACAGAGGATGCCAGAACAAACTGCCAGAGGAGGTATTGAGGCAGGTACTGTAACAACATTTAAAAGACATTTGGACACGTACATGGATAGGAACGCTTTAGAGGAATGTGGGCAGGTGAGGCTAGTGTCAATAGGGCATCCTTGTCAGCATGGGGTAATTGGGTTGAAGGGGCTAGTTCTGTGCTGCAGAGTTTTTTCTCTATTGGGATCTAGATAATACTGTGTCATGTATATTGTCTTTCCCTGTTTTCTATGAGGGTCAATTGGAGCAGCTCCCTGAGAGTTCTCAGACCCTGAGTGAGAATATGGAGATGAGCTTGAGGTGTTGGTAGAGGGCTTTTTCCGAATGATTGCCTCTCCGTGGATCTCTCTGGGCTTAGATAGTCCTAGAAGGAGAGTAGTCTGGAAACCTCCAGTTTTTGTAAGAATATGCTTCATCCTTCCAGGATTTAAAGAAAAACTGCAGATGTTGTCCAGGAATTGTTGGGGCTCTTTATACACTAATGAAAAATTGCAGACCTCTGAAGACCTTTGTCTAGGTCACTGATGGTTTGCCTCCAATATATTTTTCATAGAAATTACATGTGATTGGTGTGATGTAGAAAAATGTGGTGCTACACGATTTAATTTCTAAGCAAGGATGTTTAGCTAGCATAATTAATACTGTTTTCTTTTAATCATACTTCATGTTGAATTATCAGAGAATCGAGTCTGCTCCAGGATGTTCGGTGATTTTTATTTTCTTCCTTGAAGACACTGGGCAACCCTTATTGAGAGTAATATGGAGCTGGGATCATGTGCAGTTTCAGCAATAATTTTTAACAGAAGTGAACCAGTTTGGGTTTTTTAATAACCTTCTGTTTTCCTTTTACAGTCATTGTTTCTGTTCCAAAGTCACAAAATACCTGGTTTTGCTAAATTCAATTTCTATGGTGAGATTTGAACTTGTATCCTCAGAATAATGATAGCTATTTGGCCACCGTGTCCTTCTGAGGAATATCAGTAAAACCTATAAATGCACTACCAAAACTATTTCAGAAGCACTAAACATAAGATGATTGTTGATTTCTAAAATGTCTGACTTTTTTTTTTGTTCTGTGATATTAGAACAACAACAGTACAGCACCAGAACAGGCCCCTTGGCCGACAATATCTGCCGATCTTGATGCAAATACTTATCTACCTGCACATAACCCATATCCCTAGTTCCCAGCATATTCATATGCCTTTCCAAAATCTGACAAATGCCACTGATGTATCTGCTTCAAGCATGCCCCAGGCACTCGTCGCCCTCTCTTACAAAAAAACTTGCCCCACGCATATCCTTTAAATGTCGCCCCTCTTACCTTAAAGTATTTTAATTTTAGTATTTTAATTTTTTTCACCCTGGGGAAAAAAGATTGACTGTCTGCACTATGCCTCTCATAATTTTATGGGAGTTCTCTGTCTGGTCTCCCTGCAGTCTCCGGCATAGCGGAGAAAACAATCCAAGTCTGTTCCATTCTCTGCTAAATGGAAGCAAATCGTGTCCCGAAGAATTCTCTTCACTCGTTTCCCTACCTCTGACATGAGATGAGTGAAAGTGCAATTAGGAGTGAAAGTGCAATTTAGAACTGAAAGTGCAATTTATAATCTGTAATTAGACTAAGTGGGACTCGTTGGGTCATGTTCACACGGGGCGGCTGGTCCCCCAACGCAATATTCCACCTCTCCACCAATTCCAATATTGGTGGCCAGTGGGGTTTTCTGGAGCGCTAGTATGGGTGTTGTGGGCTGAAGGGACTGGTTTCCAGAGGGCTAGTATGGACATTGTGGGCCGAATGGATTATTGGGCTGGCAGTTCAGTCACTCAGACCTGGTGGGCTGCCAGCTCAGTCACTCAGGCCTAGAGGGCTAGCAGCTCAGTCACTCAGGCCTGGTGAGCTGACAGCTCAGAAACTGCCAGAAATTCTGCCCAAAACAGGTGAGAGATTCTGTGAGAGAGAAGGGGGAGAGGGTGGAGAATCAATTTTAGACATTCTCCATCAATTTCTTCAGATCACAGCAATGAAGGAAGAACGTCTATCCTGGCCTGGATCTCACAGGGAGCCAATGAAGTGAGGGAGAAAAATACTGGGGTGAGGTTTAATACTTGCAGGGGGAATACTTACTGATGGGCCAAAGGGACTTCTCATGGGCTAGTAGAGGCCTGATGGGCCAAATAGGCTCTTTTAAAAACCAATCTAAGTGAAAACGCAGTAAAAGACTCAGGAATAGCTGCTTCCCGAGAATTATATCTACCATAAATTCAAATCCACACATGCACTGACTACACCGCCCAACACGGACTTCCATCTGTATATATGTATATATGTATGTAGCGCCGTAGAATTTGTGCACCTATTCCCCCCCCCCATCTCCCTTCTGTTTTGTTTTTCTGTTTCTTGTTTTTTGTGTAAAATTGTATGTATGCACTGAGTACGAGCAGCTTTCAGTTTCACTGTACATGTATAGTGACAATAAATGGCATATCATCAAAGGCACCTTTTCTGGACTTTCCCTGGCCTGGCAGAGGCCTTTTGGGCCAAAATGCCCCTCCTGTGCTAATAAGGGCATTTTGGGCAAAAGGGACTGGTTTCTCGGCTAATAGGGGCCTTGTGGGCAGAAATCAGTGGTTTCAGACAGGCCAAACAACTAATTTCATTTAATTTCCATTTCAATTTCAAGCACAGGGCATGCCAAACAGCTGATCGCATTTTCATTTCACTTCCAGTGTCATTGCAGTTTCAAGCACAGGGCAGGCCGAACAGCTCATTGCATTTTCATTTCACTTCCATTGCCATCGCAGTTTCAAGCGCAGGGCAGGCCGAACAGCTCATTGCATTTTCATTTCATTTCCATTGCCATCGCAGTTTCGAGCACAGGGCAGGCCGAACAGCTCATTGCATTTTCATTTCACTTCCATTGCCATTGCAGTTTCAAGTACAGGGCAGGCTGAACAGCTCATTGCATTTTCATTTCACTTCCATTGCCATTGCAGTTTCAAGCACAGGGCAGGCCGAACAGCTCATTGCATTTTCATTTCACTTCCATTGCCATTGCAGTTTCAAGTACAGGGCAGGCTGAACAGCTCATTGTATTTTCATTTCACTTCCATTGGCATTGCAATTTCAAGCACAGGGCAGGCCAAACAGCTGATTGCAATGGAAGTGAAATGAAAATGCGATCAGCTGTTCGGTCTGCCCTGTGCTTGAAACTGCAATGGCAATGGAAGTGAAATGAAAATGCAATCAGCTGTTCGGCCTGACCTGTACTTGAAACTGCAATGCCAATGGAAATGAAATGAAAATGCAGTTTCAAGCACAGGGCATGCCAAACAGCTGATCGCATTTTCATTTCACTTCCATTGTCATTGCAGTTTCAAGCACAGGGCAGGCCGAACAGATGATTGCATTTTTATTTCACTTCCATTGCCATTGCAGTTTCATGTACAGGGCAGTCCAAACAGCTCATTTCCTTTTCGTTAAGGGCTAACAAATCATTTATTGCAAGTACATTGCAGACTCACAGTTCAGTTGATTCACAGCTTAGAATGAGAATCGTGGCCTCTCCCTCGCGATCTTGCATAGTGACTGAGTCATGTCCAGGCATCCGGGGTTTTATAGTCCTGTCCTCCACCCCCGGAAGGGGCATTACCTTCATCGCGGTGATTGACAGGCGAGAGGATCTCAAAGTTTTTTAAACATTCATAACTTTTTTTATTTTTCATTGATGTGAAAAGTCCTCGGGGCCTGCTCAGCGGAGGAGATGGCCAAAAATCATATGGTAGCATTTTTTCTAAAATCAACATACAGTGGAGACAGGAAGTGGTCAAGTTTACACTTTTAATTATATAGATGTTGCAACACTTTAATAACTAATTTGGAAATGATTCTCCCTTTTTGAAGAGCGACTGAAAGTAAAATGTAAAACTGTTCTGCATTTGTTTTGTGGGTGAGATAATATTTTTAAAGCTAGTTTAATATTTCTGTTTAATATGAGATTTCATACCCCCCATCTAGGAGCATTTCATCTAAAATTAAAGTTATAGAAGAAATATCTTGAGTTTCCTCAATGAGTAACAATGTTTAATTTTGTGGTCATGTGACGTAGAAAAGGGTGTACTTTTGAATTACAGGTACCTAGTTAACGCAACAGGTAAAGTACAGGACGGCTACAGCTTTTGAAAATGTTTTGGGTGTGGATCAAAAATCAGTTAACCTAGAGCTATTTACTATCGATCAATTCTCCAAGTTTCCTTCCAATTCATACACCAGCCTACTGGCCAAATGTGTTGCCGATCCATGTGTGGCTTGGTCTAAATTCTGAAACACCGGACTCAGTAGCATTGTGTGAGTATCTTCCCCCGAAGAACTGCAGCGGTTCAGAAGACGACTCTTTTCTCACTTCTGTTAGGGAAGAATAGTAAATACTGACCTTGACCACAATGCCCATGTCTCATAAAGTCATATTAAAGAATGTCCTTAATTAACAAGCCATCACGCTATTCTACCCAGTCATATTTCAGAAAGAGTGCTATGGTTACATTGTTATCTTTTCTCAGCACCCTGGTATTAAACTATTTTACTCGGATGTGGTCCCTTGTTTTCTTTCCTTCTACTTTGCACTTATGGGTGTAGTTCAAAATGTCAATGATTATTTCAGTGTCAAAATATGATGTAAAAAAAAACGATTGCATCATTCCAACTGAATTGGCTGCCTCTTTTCAATTTCAGAGAAATGTACCCCAGAATAGCTGTCTTTGTTAAAGGAAGTGATTTCCAAAGTGTTGCGAAATATTGTCATCAGGCTCAACACACAAATAGGGACAGATGAATGCGCTTGAGCAGGGAAATTAAAAGAACAGCAGTGAATTTTAAGATATATCTATATCCAGTTTCCTATCATTTCTAATTCCATTGCCAATTTATATTTGGTTAAATATCTCAAACCCAAATGCCCAATACCTCATATCATACCATCAAAAAAATTATTAACCATCCATGTGTAAATTGTTGTTTTAAGCACTGTAGATATACATTGCTGAATCAGAGGATTTTGTAACTTGTATTGTCATGAGCAAGAAAACAAAATGATTAAAAACTGAACTATAAATTTTCAGAAGCAAAATATCCAATATGAAACATTGAACAACTCCCCACAAAATAATTAATAACCAATGTTCAGTGTTTTGGAATGGTGGTGCCAATAATTCGTAAAGAATAAACCCTGTCAATTACACATTTAAGGAGAGTTAATGCAGCAAAAGTTTAAAATTGGTGGGTGTTGTATGTAACGAGTTCCAGTTCATCAATTTAATGTTATAGTTGAACATTGTGATTGGGTTCTTGGGGATCCAAAATAAATGACTATGGTCATAAGATTATAAGACATAGGAGCAGAATTAGGCCATTCAGCTCATCAAGTCTGTTCTGCAATTTGATCATGGCTGGTTTATTTCTTGCTCTCAACCCCAATCTCCTCGTAATCTTTGACACCCTTACTAATCAAGAACCTATCAATCTCCAATTTAAAACTAACCCATGAATTTGTCTCCATAGTCATCTGTGGCAATGAATTCCATAGATTCACCACCCTTTGGCCAAATAAATTCTTCCATGACTCCCATTCTAAAGGTGCGTCCTTTTATTCTGAGGCTGTGCCCTCTGGTCTTAGACTCTCCCACCACTGGAAACATCCTCTCCACATCTACTGTATCTGGGCCTTTCATTATTTGGTAGGTTTCAATGAGACCCCCCTCCCTTTTGACAATAAGGTTAAGTTGCATTTAGGATATTTGCATGTCATCTTCTGTGAATTTTCAAACTCATTATCTGTTTTATTTAGTTTTTGTTACATGTCAATAAAAAAGCTGAAGCTATTTTCCTTTCCTTTTTAGTCCTTTGATGATAGTCACGCAGAAAGTCACCAGCCTTGCCTTTCAAATACATGATGGTAAGACCCTGATGATCAGTGATTAGTGTAAAACGTCTTTAAATTTCTCTCTCCCGGTAAGTTATTGTAATTTTATGTGCATGGGAATAGCCATCATGGCTAATCTGTGCAATACAACTTTCAGGATGTATTTAGTTTGTAAACTATAGCAACATGTGTTCAAACATCAATGCCTTGGATGCATTTTCAGTGTGACTGAGGATGTGGAAGAGTCTTGTAGTATTGGATGAGTCACCAGGAAACATTGTAATCCTTGGCTTCTTTCCTTTGGATATGAGACAGACTGTCAACATCTAAAGAGGTGACACAAGTCTGCAGAAGCTGGAATCTTCACCATTAAAAATTAAACAAAAGCACCTGAATTTTTTAAATGTTTTTCTTATTAATAGTTTAGTTTAGAGACACAGCACAGAAACAGGTTTTCCGACCCACCGAGTCGACCAGCGATCCCCGCACACTTACACCATCAAACACACACACACACCAGGGACAAGTTACAATTTTACCAAGCAAATTAACCTACAAACCTTTGTAGTGTGGGAGGAAACCAGGGATCCTGGAGAAAGCACACGCTGGTCATGGAGAGAACGTTCAAACTCCGTACAGACAAACACCCATAGTTAGGATCAAACCTGGCTCTCTGACACTGTAAGGCTGCAACCCAACGTCTGTGCAACCGGGCCAGCCTAAAATTCCAACATACACTGTATTTCCAAATTCATTTTTTAAACATAGAAACATAGAAATTAGGTGCAGGAGTAGGCCATTCGGCCCTTCGAGCCTGCACCACCATTCAATATGATCATGGCTGATCATCCAACTCAGTATCCCGTACCTGCCTTCTCTCCATACCCCCTGATCCCCTTAGCCACAAGGGCCACATCTAACTCCCTCTTAAATATAGCAACTAAGTTACACAGTGGAATTATACATTTTCGAGTATAACCGCTAAGTTTAAAAGGAGAATGAGGGGAATATAAAGATCCATGGAGTTTCATGGTAATATATTAAGAAGATCCAGGTGAGTTTCAGGGGACCAACCCTGATGTCTGAAAAGGAACGTAAGAATCTGCATTGGTATATTTTAGGGTTTACATTAATGTTTTGAAAGTTTCAGTTGCACATTTACATTCCTTTTTTATAAGAATTGCTTTTGCAGAACAGAAAATGATGATTCACGGATAATTTTTATTTAATCAAGCTGTAGACCCCAGTGTGCATGTGTATACAACAGAAGTGCTGGCAATCCTCAAAACCAGGTTATGATTAGATGACATTTTACATATATTTCAAGTTATGTCACTAAATTATCATACCTTTAGCCAGGTTTAATGAAATGAATACCATTTTTAATCCAGATTTTGATTACAGTTTGAGGAATGTAATGAAAGTGGTATTACCTCAAGTCAAGTCAAGTCAAGTTTATTTGTCACATACACATACGAGATGTGCAGTGAAATGAAAGTGGCAATGCTCGCGGACTTTTGTGCAAAAGACAAACAACAAAACAACCAAACAAATTATAAACACAATCATAACACACATATTCTTTTACATAATAAATAATGGAAGGAAAAACGTTCAGTAGAGTTAGTCCCTGGTGAGATAGGCGTTTACAGTCCGAATTGCCTCTGGGAAGAAACTCCTTCTCAACCTCTCCGTTCTCACCGCATGGCAACGGAGGCGTTTGCCTGACCGTAGCAGCTGGAACAGTCCGTTGCAGGGGTGGAAGGGGTCTCCCATGATTTTATTTGCTCTGGAGTTGCACCTCCTGTTGTATAGTTCCTGCATGGGGGCGAGTGTAGTTCCCATAGTGCGTTATGCCGAACGCACTACTCTCTGCAGAGCCTTCTTGTCCTTGGCAGAGCAATTCCCAAACCAGATGGTAATGTTCCCGGACAAGATGCTTTCCACCGCCGCTGCGTAGAAGCACTGGAGGATCCTCGGAGACACTCTGAATTTCCTCAATTGCCTGAGGTGGTAAAGGCGCTGCCTTGCCTTACTCACGAGTGCTGAGGCGTGTGATGCCCATGTCATATCCTCGGAGATGTGGACTCCCAGATATTTAAAACAGTTCACCCTATCCACAGGATCCCCATTTATCCTCAATGGATTGTACGACCTCGGATGATGTGCCCTCCTAAAGTCCATGATCAGCTCCTTCGTTTTTTTGATGTTCAAGAGGAGGCTGTTATCCTGGCACCAGAGTGCTAGATCAGCCACCTCTTCCCGGTAGGCCTACTCATCGTTGTCTGAGATCAGGCCCACCACCACAGTGTCATCAGCAAACTTAATTATTGAATTGGAGCTGAACCTAGCCACACAGTCATGTGTGTACAGGGAGTACAATAGGGGGCTGAGGACGCAACCCTGGGGCGATCCTGTGCTCAGGGTGAGGGACTCCGATGTATTCCCTCCCATCTTGACTACCTGGGGCCTGGCGGTGAGAAAGTCCAGGACCCAGGCACACAGGGAGGTGTTGAGCCCCAATTCCATTAGCTTCCCGGCCAGTTTGGTGGGGACTATCATGCTGAAATACCAAATGGAAATTAAAAAACCTGTAGTTAATGCAAAAGTGAAATAAAGAAAAGGTTTAAAATAGTCAGCAGGTCAGGTAGCATCTGTCGAGAGAAACAAAGTTAACATGTTTTGTTTTAAACTAATTTCGTGGAACGTCCTTCGCCTTGAATGTTAATTGTTTTTTTTTTCTATGAATGCTGCATAACCTGCTGAGGGTTTGTATGTTCTGTTTTCATTTCAACCTGAAATACCAGTCACTTTCACATCATGTTGAGCATTAAAACAAAGGAAGAGCAGGACTTAAATTTTAAATTTGGTACATTTGTATCTAATTAGCAACCAAGGTATGGGTCAACTGAAAAATGGCCTATGATCTATTTTGTTTCCTTTAACCTAGTGTGTGTAGGATGGTGTTAATGTGCAGGGATCGCTGGTCTGTGCGGACTCGGTGGGCCAAAGGGCCTATTTCAACACTATCTCTAAACAAAACTAAATTCTAATTTTTTTTCTAACTTGCTTTCTTGGTGCATGCATTGATGATGTAGCTTCATATTACAGAAAACCATGTTGTGTACTTTTTCCTCTGAATGCACACCGTACTTGCTCCTATATCGTGGGGGTTGCCTGGAGTTCGTATTTTATAACTACAACAAACCTTGGATATGAATAGGTTAATCCCACTGGGGCGCAAAATTAGGAGTCATAAATAGAAACTTGTCAATATCGTACAAGAAATTCAGAAGAAATCTTGTCACGCAGAAAGTGCTCATATTCTGAAAAAATTAATCTCATGGTTGAGGTGGATAACGTTGATGTTGAGGTGGATAACATTGAAGAATCTAGATAATTATTTGAGGATGAAAGGAACAAAAGGATAAGCTGTCAAAAGTTGATGAAGGCATTTGGGAGGTGTCCATATAATCATTAGGCTGGACCACTTGGTCTGCATGCCGGTTCCTGTGTTTTATATTTGTATTTTCATAGAACATCCAAATGATATTTTGAAATGGAGAGGTTGCCAAGATTCTGAAAGGCACATACTGAAGTAAATCTGGAAATAATGAACAGATATCAGTTTTCCGTTTCGGAAATATGCTTGTGAGTGATGCAATTTAGATGCTGCACAGTATTTATGGCCTGTACAGATTAAGTTGGAGAGTAGCACTTTGTGAAGATTCTTTCAGTATGCTCGAAGCAGAACATAAAGCAGATTGCCGAGTGGGACTAAAAGAAGCAGGAAGGCAAATTGAGGGTGAATGCTGTTTTGTGGTATATCATATTTATTATAATATAACATTCTGATCTTGGATGTTTACATATTTATTTATTTGTTAGTTTGCTTATATATTTTTTTACTTTGATTCACATCTCCTCGAAAACCCGACGCGCTAATGGTGAAATTTTTACATATTCCGGTAGAGATTTACCTCATGATGTCAAAAATCGGTTCATCTGAAAAATATATTTATTATTATTTCCTGAGTAATTTCTTCGAATTCTTCACCAATCTGAGATCTTTTTAAAATCTAACGAGCTGAAGCGAGCTGATGACGTCACAATGGCTCTGCTCCTCGCGGCCAGCTGCGCAGAGTTTTCAACGCGCAGTCTGCTGGCCACTGTTTTCCACAAGCTGCGAGTTACATGGCCCAGCCGCCCTCCCCCCCCTCTCCCCCCCCTCTCCCCGCCTCTCTCCCCTCTCTTTAAACAATGATAAAACACAGTACCAAAATGACATATAGAGCTTAGTAACATAGTGTCAAGAAGGCAACCACTCCTTCAGTATCGGCAAGATGAAGGAGCTGTTATTGACTTCAGGAAGCACACTCCCCAGTCGAGGTCGAGAGGGTCAAGAACTTCTAATTCAAAGGCCCAATTATGACCAACAACTTGTCCCGGACCAACCACATTGAAGCAATGGCCATGAAAACACATCAATGCCTCTACTTCATCAGAAGACTCAGGAAATTTGACATGTCTCCAATGACACTTGCCAACTTCTATAGATGCACCATCAAAAACATCTTATACCGATATGGTGATATGTGGTTGTGAAAGTCTTTTGTGGCTTAAAGTCTGCATTGCCATTAATGGGGCACAGACCATATGTTGGTGTTTTCCACTCATTTCTTCCTTCTGATTTTCAACAGGGATGGGTCGTAAAGATGAAGAACTGACAACTGAACAGCGCAGTCTTGCTGTCAGGTAGGATATGCAGGTCCACACTTCACTTCACTTTTGTATTTTTAATCCAAATTGAACACAAAGTTGCATCCAGCTCAATTCATTACAATTTAATTTAGTTTAGAGATACAGCATGAATATAACATCAGGGATGAATTCCTATTTTTATATTTACAGTGCAAGGCCTACTTTACTGGAATATTGCAGCTATCACCTGAATTTTCTAGGTATCTTGGCTGGACCAACCTGCAATTTCAGGGACTATATTGCTTTTATTGAAGGAAATCATATAAACATGAAACTAATAGAAGAACATTGGAAGCGAAGAGGCTACACTAAGTTCCCTGATCCTTCGCCGCTGGTGAGTATTCACTGCTATTGATTCTGTGATTTGTTTTCTTGGAATTGTGCTTTTTTTTTTTTACAGACATTGTAACTTAATTGGAGAAGTAATGTGTTAAAACTGGGTAATGCAAAAGGTTAAACTTTTTGGGTGGGAAGAAACTGCAGATGGTTTATACCGAAGATAGCAACAATTCAACCTAACTTGTGGGCTGCAAGTCTGTTCTTTCTGCAAACTGCATAGTTCAATTGTTAAAATATGTCTGGCGAATCTGAATCCATCTCTCACTGTACATGGAACTATATTTGAAGGTCAGTGTACTGTTTAATGTTAGCAGTGAATGCTGAGATAAAAAATATTGTATTCTCTAATTCATTGGTGAATATGCACATGCTAATGCATGCATGATACATTTGCAAAAACAGATCCTTCAGTGTGCTGAGTCCACCCCGACCCATCAAGCATCCATTTACACTTCCATTTTATTCTTGCCACATTGCCATCAACCACCTCAAATTCTACCATTCACCTAAACACTGGGGATAACTTAGTGCCCAATTAACTTGCTGATCGGCACATCTTTAGGATGTGGGAGGAAACTGTATACCTGGGAGAAACCAGCACAGTTTCAAGAAGAATGGGCAAACTTGGCACAAACATACTGCGATCTTCAGATGTGGAATGCCATTAGATTAGATCATGCATGATTTGATTCTTGGTCTCAGCTCCACTTTCCTGCCTGATCACAATAACCCTGGGCTTGCCTCAGTCCAAAAATCCATCTGCCTTGGCCTTGAACACACTGAGTAACGTCACACTCTTGGGTAGAGAAATCCCAAGGTTAATTTTCATTGTACCTGTGCCTTACCATACTTGTGCAGATGACAATAAACTTGAATTGATTGGAGGAGTTTGTCTCTGATTTGTCAAAACTCCTCCAGGCAAATTTATTTTCATCTGCGCAAATACGGTGAGGCAGAGGTACAATGAAAATCTTGCTTGCAGCAGCCTCACAGGTGCATAAATTCAGATAACACGAACAAAAACATAAAATATGCATAAATTATACATAAGCTATACATGGGTACACACATTTTACAAGACAATAAAAAAGACTGCAGCATAACAAGATAGTAGTGCAAAATGTAATTAGAAAGAAAACAAGACGATGGCAGTGCAAGACGTAGTCCGTAGTGTTCTGCTTTCAACGGAGGATTAGGGGTGTTCAAGACGTGATAGTTGTAGGAAATTAACTGTTCCTCGATTCTGGTGGTGTGCAACCTGAGGCTTCTGTGCCTCTTGCTCGACGGTAGCAGTGAGAAGAGAGTCTAGTTCGGATGGCGTTGAGTGAGAGCCTGTTGTTGCAGCTCCACTCAACCTATTTTACCCCTCTCCTGTGCGCAGACTCATCACAGCCCACAATTGTGCAAAGTAGAACATGGGGCTAAGCACGTAGTCTTGAGGTGCACCCGTGTTGATGGTCATTGAGAGGGAGATATTATTATCGAGCCGCACTGATTGAGTTTTGCAATTAGGAAGTCAAGGAATCAGTTGCAGGATTCAAGTCCTAGGTTTTGGAGATTGATTAAGAGTTTGGAGGGATTGATTGTGTTGAATGTCAAGCTGTAGTCGATAAACAGCTGCCTGACATATGTGCTGCAGTAACTCAGCAGGTCATCGAGTCATACAGTGTGGAAATAGGCACTTCGGCTCAACTTGCCCACACCGACCAACATGTCCTAGCTGCACTAGTCCCACCTGCCAGCATTTGGTCCATATTCCTCCTAACCTGTCCTATCCATGTAAAAGGTCAGGCAGCATGTTTGGTGAATGTGGATAGGTGATGTTTTGGGTCGGAACTCTTCAGATTTTAGAGAGTTTTGGGTCGGGACTCTTCAGATTTTACACTGATAATTATCAGCATTTTCTCTTGCAGGCCGCCTTCTCATTGATCGTGGGCTTGTCTCCTGCTAACCTGCTGAACAATCGTGCATCAGAATCCCAGTGTGCACATTGTAGGGCATTCCACTTTATATCCCATTGTTGTTATTGCTCGTCAGTATTTTATTTTTGGTTTCTTAAATATCTGTAACCTCATGACCAAGGTCTCTTGACTAAAAAAGCTTTGTTTTAATGTTAATTTATTGCAATGTTATTCGCTTTTGACTTATTATCCCCACCTAGGAATGTTATTGCTGATGATACAATGCTATCTAAACATTATATATTTTGTTGGATTTGGTTTGTTTTTCTAGAGAGCTGTTGCAAACAAAATGATTATCACCTTCATCTGTACAGTTTGGTTCATGGGAATCACAAAGAATTTACCTATTTCCTATATCGTGGATGATAAGTTTATAAGTGAATCCTCATTCTTCTGGAGACTCTGTTACCTCTTCATCTCAGTACATGCGTCTAGACCCAAGTATTATTTTGCGTGGACTTTAGGTAGAGTATTTTGGTCTGTCTGCTTAACTGTACGTTAATGCCATATTTACATTTTTATGATAGATTAAAACGTCTTCAATCTTCATTTGAGCGTCATGGAGAAATAAGAAAAGTCTTTGATTTCTAGACTATTCTTTTTAAGCTCAGACTGTGGTTTTGGATGGTTGTCCATGGCAGCAAAATAATACATTGTCCATGATATGTTTATAATTTTCCTATCTTTTTATTCCCTAATTTATTATGAGGGCACTATGGAAAGTTTGCAATTGCCAAGGTTTAGAATCCTTCATACTCATCATAAAACACTAATCAAATAATCTAATAAAATAAAGAAGTCTGGCATAATGAAATTTAGTTAACGTATTTGTCTGCAGTTACATTTTGAATCAAAAAAAAGAGATGAGAAAGTAAAAGATGGCACTTTATAAAGAAAAATGTTTGTGTCTATGTAAAACTAGGTTCTCTCACCATGAGCAATACCACAACTGATATGCCTATGTCAAAATATATATATTTGAAAGTAATAATAGAAGTTAAAACTTAATCCTTTTTTGACATTAATCGGAGGTAAACTGTGATTTAACGATATAAACATTGACAAATATTAACACAAGAAAATAGGAGCAGGAATAAGCCACCAGGCTACTTATTCGTGCTGCACCATTTAATGTGATCATGGCTGATCTATGCTGACCTCTGCCCCATAACTCTTAATTCCTTGATCTTTCCAATATGTATTTATCTCCACCTTAAATAAATCTAGCAACCTGGTCTTCACCACTAATGGAGAAACCCAGAGATTTAGTACCCTCCGAGAAAAAAATCTCTACACATCTCAGTTTGAAATGACTGGCCCTTTATTTTGTACCTCCATCATGACTCCCACTAGTGCAAACTTTTCAACATTTACCCTGTCAATCCCCTTAGGATCTTGTATGTTTGAATAAGGTCACCCTCATTCTTCTAAACTCCAAGTAAATCAGACCCAAACTGTTTAGAATCTCTTAATAAGGATAGCCCTTTCATCCGAGTAATTAACCTGGTCTATTCTGCTTGGTGGGGCTCCATTTTCCATGCGCTGTTCAAACTGACCAAGCTCTATTTCCCGCATTCTCTTTAAGGTTACCAGGTTAATTGGTAAATTCCTATAATAGCATGTAATATCTAAAAAAGGTATTGAAAATATGCTAAATTATGAATGCTAGCTAAAATAAGCCAAAATGCTAGAGTAACTCCGCGGGTCAGGCAGCATCTCCGGAGAAAATGCATAGGTGACGTTTCAGGTCGAGACCCATCTATATTAATACAAATGCATTCCATGTCCAGAAAATCTGCTGATCTGGCGCCATCAAAGTCCCAAACTTGCAGGATTATTGGAATTTTACTGTTTTAATATTTGCTAACCCAATAGAGTTACTTAGAAACAATCTCAACAAATTTGAGCGGCACGAAGGCACAGCGATAGTGTTGCTGCCTTACAGCGTCAGAGACCCGGGTTCGATCCTGAATGCGGGTACTGTCTGTATGGAGTTTGTATATTATTCTCACCTTAACCGCGTGAGTTTTCCCCTGGTGCTCCGGTTTCCTCCCACACTCCAAAGACGTACAGGTTTGTAGGTTAATTGGCTTTGCTAAAGATTGTAAATTGTCCCTGGTGTTTTGGATATTGCTAATATATGGGGATCGCTGGTCAGCGTGGACTGGGTGAGCCGAATGTCCTGTTTCCGCATTGTATCTTTTAACTAAGCTCAACTAAAAAATTCATTGTTCTAAAATGTGTAAAATACAAATTCTTGGTCTATATGGGTCGTGTATGCCCCAGGAGGGGAGGGTCTGGAGGATTCAGAGCTAATAGTGACGGAAGAAGTTTATAACTGTCCATATTCAAGTAAAATCTAAACTTTGGAATTGCATATTTTTTCATTTATAGAATGAAATAAGGATTGTGGTTTAACTGTGCCAGTAAATTGATGTTCTTTCGCAATTTAACTTATGCAATAACTATATGGTTTTCTGCTTCCCTTTAGCTGATGCAGTCAATAATGCAGGTGGCCTTGGGTTCAATGGCCTTGATAAAAATGGCAATTTGCGATGGGACTTAATCTCAAACCTGAACATCTGGAATATTGAGGTGAGATTCTTGAATGTAAATTAGATTATGTAAACCAATGCGTAGAAATTAAATAGTCCAATTTCTTCTTTTGAGGTGGCAATCGTGTAAGATTTGATTATATCTGGGTTAGATTGCGCTAATTATCTCTTTTGGAATGTAATTGTGGCAATTGTAAAATGGATCTGGGCACTTCCATGACCCCCAGACTTTTTTCGACCTAAATTGGAGCTAGGAATTCCATTCTGACCATGGTGGAATAGTTTCCGTGGAAGAGCACATTACATGGTGGGGGTGGGGTGATCAAGGACCTCTCTGTAGGAGGCAGCGAGATGATAAATCTTAATGATCTAATAGAAACTTACAAAATTCTTAAGGGGTTGGACAGGCTAGATGCAGGAAGATTGTTCCCGATGTTAGGGAAGTCCAGGACAAGGGGTCACAGCTTAAGGATAAAGGGGAAATCCTTTAAAACCGAGATGAGAATAACTTTTTTCACGCAGAGAGTGGTGAATCTCTGGAACTCTCTGCCACAGAGGGTAGTTGAGGCCAGTTCATTGGCTATATTTAAGAGGGAGTTAGATGTGGCCCTTGTGGCTAAGGGGATCAGGGGGTATGGAGAGAAGGCAGGTACGGGATACTGAGTTGGATGATCAGCCATGATCATATTGAATGGCGGTGCAGGCTCGAAGGGCCGAATGGCCTACTCCTGCACCTAATTTCTATGTTTCTATAAACAACAATGCACAGAACATCTTAAGAGAGTTAACATCTTGCCAAATCCACCCTGTTAAACAATGTATTGGTAGATTGAGACACTCCATGGCTTTTTAGCACATCTTTCATTGTTTTATATCGCTGTCTTTATCCCTTGTTTCCCTTTCCCCTGACTTTCAGTCTGAAGAAGGGTCTCAACCCGAAACGTCAACTATGCCTTCTCTATAAAAGGCATGACCTGCTGAGTTACTCTAGCTTTTTGTATCAAACTTTGGTTAAACAAGCATCTTCCTACACACTCCAAGGCTATCATCACTGAGATACATAACGCTCTTCAGAAAGACTTTCAATTCCACTCTCTTGCCCAGACTGTTCAGCCCATTCTAGTGAAGACCACATTCATTCTCGGCTTCGACTCCACTGAATTTTCCCAGGCAATCACAGCAGATCTCTGCCATATCTTTCAATTCAGTCTATGGAACTGATGCGCTTCAATGCTGAAAACTATATTTTGTACTCTGTATCTGCCCCTTTGATTTTTCTTGATAGTATTTACTTATAGTATATCTGATCTGTTTGGATAGTGTGCAAGATGAAAGCTTTTCACTGTACCTCGGTGCACATGACAATAATAAACTTGAAGCTAAACAAGAGCTCCCTGCTGCAATAGAGACTGTATTCATGAAAGAATGGCTTTGTCTATTTTAATATTAGGGAGTCACAAGTGTCATCTTGGCATCGCAAACTATCTTGAGTACAACAGACATGTTGGTGGCCTATAAAGGATCAAATTATGACCCCAGATTTTTTAAGATAGTTTCCACTTCCTCAATGTGCAGCTTGTCATGGATGTCCTTTTACAAATGTCACGTTTCCTGGAAGCCTGCATGACTCAAAAAGCAAATAAAAGCAGCAGATGCTGCAAATGTAGGCAAAATGGGAAAAAAAACCCACAAAATAGTAGAAATCTTCGCCTGGTCAAATTTCATCTGTCGAATTAATGTTATGGCTTGATGACCTTGTGTTTCCAGCTTGTAAGAGCACATGTGACTCCTTCATTCGGAGTCCATGTTACTGGATTATTTCACGGGCCAGCACCATCCAGCAAGTTGGTTGGACAAGAAATGCCCTCTGATTCTGTGATTACTCACACCAGTACACTATCCGACCATAATCTATCAAGAATCACACAAGTACTTAATTACTTACTGGGATACAAAAAGTGGCAATTCAGCACATTTGGTCCATGCTAATTCTTAGCAATTCCACCAGTCCCATAACCCCTTGCCTACGTATAACTGCTTTGTAGTTGCCTTCGGAAATATAGCTTTAATAGTGTGCTTTCTTTCTGAATGCTGAATTGTATCAGCTTGCATCACAGCATGGTTTGGGAACTACTCCATCGCAAGAAATTGCAGAGAATTGTGGACGCGACCCAGACCATAACACAAATCACCCTTTCATTTGCTCCATTTACACTTCACATTGCCTCGGCAAGGCCATCAACATAATCAAGGATGAGTCTTGCCCCACTCCCACTCCCTCTTCTCCCCTTTCCCATCAGGCACACCAGATTCTGGGACAATTTCTTCCAAGCTGTTATCTAGCAACTGAACCATCTTATCAACAACTAGAGAGTGTTCCTGGGCCACTATCTACCTCATTGAAGACCCTTGAACTATCTTTAATCTGACTTTACTGTACTTTATCTTGCACTAAATGTTATTCTCTCCATTATTTATCTGCACACTGTGGATAGCTCGATTGCAATGAAGTATAGTCTTTCTGCTGACTGGTTAGCACTCAACAGAAGTTTTTCATTGCACCTCGGTAAACGTGACAATAAACTCAACTAAGTAGTTAAGTGTTCAAGAAGGAAATGCAGATGCTGGAAAATTGAAGGTAGTCAAAAGTGCTGGAGAAACTCAGCGGATGTGGCAGCATCTGTGGAGCGAAGGAAATAGGCAACGTTTTGGGCCGAAACCCTTCTTCAGGGTGAACCCGTCTGAAGAATATAGTTAGTGTAAGAAGTGCTGCTGTTGATATAAAGATTTAAAAGAGTGCAGCGATTGTAATGGATGATGGCAGATCCACATCTGGGGCCCACATGTAAAGAGTCGTGTGGTTTCTGCCCAGTGTTCTCTACAGTCACCAGTTTGCCCTGTGGTCAGGAAGTGAAAGCCCGAGCATGGTTACAAAAGGGTGCATTTATGTTTGTTTCTGTCATAGTTAAGTTTTTTGAGAAGTATTCACTCACCTCTGGTTTGATGAGCATTTGTTTTAATTACATTGTGAATAGATAAAGATGAAGTATTTTGGCATTGCAGCAATTACTCATTTTGACCCTGCAGTATTTTTGCATAAGTGCAAAATTTTATCACTTCGTATAATTTCATTCTCTTTTTGAAACAAAATGGTCATCCAGCATTCAAGTAATAGTTGACTGGAAATTAAGGGCAATTTAGTTGTATGGGAAAGAAAAATGATGTTGGAAAATCATTCGCAAGAAGCCTCGCATCTTGAAGGCAGATCAGACTTTTAAAGTAAATTATCTCCATATGCAGGCTGTCTGAGGCAAAAGTATTAATTAGAATTTTCGATGTTTCAAGATGTTGTGGAAGACATTCTTGCACGTAGCACAATGTTTATGGAAAACTGTAAAGGAAAATGGTTACCTAGTATGTTCTGTAGATTTGACATGTTAAGCAACAGAGGGTCTTGATCACATGCCGTGCATATTTGGATGGCACTTACATGATTTAATCCATTACACGTGATCTGAAGCCCTTTGCTTAGTTTAGGTCATAAGTTTTAGAAGCAGAATTAGGCCTTTCGACCCATCAAGTCCACCCCGCCATTCAATCTATCTCTCCCTCCCAACCCCATTCTCCTGCCTTCTTCCCATAACCTCTGACACCTGAACTAATCAAGAATCTATCTCTGCCTTAAAAAATATCCATTAACCTGGCCTCCACAGCCTTCTGTGGCAAAGAATTCCACAGATTCACCACCCTCTGACTAAAGAAATTCCTCCTCATCTCCTTTCTGAAAGAACGTTCTTCAATTCTGAGGCTGTGGCCTCTGTTCTTAGACTCTCCACATCCTCTCCACATCCACTCTATCCAAGGCTTTCACTATTCTGTACGTTTTAATGAATAAGATTAGAATAAATTATGTTGGAATAAAACAGTTACAAAGCGCACACACAGGAGAAGGCAAGGAGTTCCTACCTCATTCTTCTAAACTCCAGCGAATACAGGCTCATTGCCATCAAACGCTCATATGTTAACCCACTCATTACTGGGATAGTTCATGTAAACCTCCTCTGGACCCTCTCCAGAGCCAGCACATTTCTCCCCAGATATGGTGCCCAAAATTTCTCATAATACTCCAAATGCAGCCTGACCAGCGCCTTATAGTCCAGTACTGGTCCAGGAACGCTGAGGCCCTGTACAAGAAGGGACAAAGCCCGCTGTACTTTTTGAGAAGGCTCCACTCCTTCAATGTCTACAGTATGATGCTGCAGGTGTTCTACCAATCGGTCGTCGCCAGTGCCATCAACTCGGACGCCAACAGGATTAACAAACTCATCTGGAAGGCTGGCTCTGTCCTGGGGGCGGAGGTTGATTTATGGGATGTGGTCTTGGAGGGGAGGATGCTCCCCAAACTGTGGAACATCTTCGGTAATACAGCTCATCCCCTCCATGACACATTGGTCAACCTGAGGAGCACCTTCAGCAACAGACTGGTTCCACCAAGATGCAGTACAGAGCGCCACGGGATATCTTTCTTTCCTGTGCCTATCAAACTGTACAACCCCCTTCTGTCGTGGGATAGACTGAGACCGACTTCCCTCCCCCCCCAATCTTTGCACATTCCCAATGCTTTCCCCTCGTCACATTAATTTTGTGTTTCATGTATCTTGTGTTTAATGACTGTTGGCAGATTAATTTCCCTCCTGGGATAAATAAAGTTCTATTGTATCTTATCGAGCCTCAGCATTACATCCCTGTGCTTGTATTCTAGTCCTCTCGAAATAAATGCAATCACTGCATTTGCTTTCATTACTACCAATTCGACTTGCAGATTAACTTTTGGGAATCCTGAACTAGCATTCCCAAGTCCCTTTGTACCTCCGATTTCTGGATTCTCTCCCCATTTAGGAAATATTCTACGCCTTTATTCCTACTACAGGTGCACAACCTTTTATCCGAAAGCCTTGGGACCAGACACTTTTCGTGATTCAGAATTTTTCGGCTTTCGGAATGGAAGATTTTTAGCGTAGATTTTAATGGCTGGCTCAGTGG
Organism: Leucoraja erinaceus; assembly: GCF_028641065.1. Classification (NCBI taxonomy): domain Eukaryota; kingdom Metazoa; phylum Chordata; class Chondrichthyes; order Rajiformes; family Rajidae; genus Leucoraja; species Leucoraja erinaceus. The sequence goes on along the minus strand of NC_073378.1, from coordinate 34,487,139 downwards.
TAGTGCTCGGCTCATATCCGCAAGATCGCGATATTTGCGCCTAGATCCCGGCAGTTACTCGATCGCGAGTTTGAGTCTTCACTGTATTTTTTTCTTGCAGAATAGGAGAGAATAGGGAGGGTTAGGCTGGGATCATTCTCTGCGAGATGATCTTAGTGCGGGAGACAAGTGTAGGAGAGGTGTACTGACTGTGTGGGCAGAACTTTGCAAGTGATTGCCCACCATTCTCAAAAGCCGCTGTGTCTCCCTGTCCCTCCAACTCCAGAGGAATCCGCTCCCCGATGGGCCGCTATGGCGACAAGTGGCAGTTCGCCCACAGCCCGAGCTGCGCCACCCCAAGAACAAGACGTACCTTGCACACCATCAGCTTCTGCCCCTACGGGGAGCGTGTTCCTCTGGAGTTGGAGCGGGGCTGGGCTGGAGTTGCTGATCTGGGATCTCCATGCTTGCAGTGGGCCTGGAGGTCGGTGTCCCGATGAAGGGGCGCAGCTCGGGCTGTGGGCGAACTGCCACTTGTCGCCGTAGCGGCCCATCGGGGAGCGGCTTCTGGTGGTCCTGACGTCTCTCAGCTCCGGTCCAGGGGGGTGGCCGGAGACGTCAGGACCAACAGGAACCCGCTCCCCGATGGGCCGCTACAGCGACAAGTGGCAGTTCGCCCACAACCCGAGCTGCGCCCCCTCATCCGCAACCCGGGTTCCTCTGGAGTTGGAATGGGGCTGGGCTAGAGTTGCTGCTGGCTGTGAGTCTCTGGGATCTCCGTGCTTGAAGTTGGTGTCCCGTTGGTCCTGACGTCTCCGGCCACCCCCCTGGACAGGAGCTGAGACTGGGAACTGTACGGCCCTTGCCCCCTCCCTCTGCAACTGCAAACAACCCCACAGTTCCCAGTCTCAGCTCCTGAACAGGGGGGTGGCTGGAGACGTCACAACCTGAACTGCGCCCCCTCATCCGCAACCCCAAGACCAAGACGTACCTTGCACACCATCAGCTTCTGTCCCTACGGGGAGCGTATTCCTCTGGAGTTGGAACGGGGCTGGGCTGCTGCTGGCTGTGGGTCTCTGGGATCTCCGTGCTTGCAGTGGGCCTGGGGGTCAGTGTCCCGCTGGCATCGCCGACGTGAAGACAGTGCAAAGCCCCCGCGCCGGTGCAATGGGCGGGGACCTGGAGAGGGGAGGGAAGAGGTCACACACATGGCCGGGAAGCAGAGGGTGTAGGTGGGGTGAAACTGTGTATCGTGAGTCTACCGTGGGAACTTTTTAACTCAGCGGGCAGGCAGCAGCAGATTGTCAATTATTAACTCTCCCGCACAATATACCCTCACCTTCTCTTTTATGAATGGGGATTTAGTTCCACTTTCTACGAGGACCGACCGGAGGTTCCGCTGTCACCCCTGCGGGCCGCCCTCGGTGAACGTCTTCAAGGACCTTTCTTCAAGGACCAAAAAAATGTCTGCTATTCGGAGCTTTTCGTTATTTGGAACTTCGGATAAAAGGTTGTGCACCTGTACCAAAATGCATGACTTCACACTTTGCTACACTGTATGCCTCTTCTCTGCCCACTCTACCAACCTGCCCAAGTCCTTCTGCAAAGTCCCTGCTTTCCCTACACTACCTGCCTCTCCACCTATTTTTATATAATCCGCAAACTTGGCCACAAGGCCGTCAAGTCAAGTTTATTCGTCACATACACATACGAGATGTGCAGTGAAATGAAAAGTGGCAATGCTCGCGGACTTTGTGCAAAAAACAAACAAACAAACTACAAACAGAATGGAACAGAATCACATATTCTTTTACATATTAAATATTGTGGGCAGAAGGAGAAGGGGGAAAAAACCCAGCAATTAAAAAAAAAACCCCCAGTAGAATGGTACAGTAAAGTTAGTCCCTGGTGAGATAGGAGAGTTCATCCCCTCATCCAAAGCATTAATATGCAACGTGAAGACTACAGGCACCAACACCGACCCCTGCGGAAAACCATTAGTCACTGGCAGCCAACCAGAAAAAGCTCTCCTTACTGCCACTCTTTGCCTTCTGGCATCCAGCCAACATGCCATCCGTGCTCGTATCTGCCCTTTGATACCATGGGCTCTCATCTTTCCTAGCAGTCTCACGTGTGGCAACTTAAAAAAGGCATTCTGAAAATCTAGGTAAACAAACTCTTAATTTAGTTTAGAGATACAGTGTGGAAACAGGCCCTTCGGCCCACCGGATCCGCGCCGACCAGCGATCTCCACACATTAATCTTACTTTTTTCACACAGAGAGTGGTGAATTTCTGGAACTCTCTGCCACAGAGGGTAGTTGAGGCCAGTTCATTGGCTATATTTAAGAGGGAATTAGATGTGGCCCTTGTGGCTAAGGGGATCAGGGGTTATGGAGAGAAGGCAGGTACGGGATACTGAGTGGGATGATCAGCCATGATCATATTGAATGGCGGTGCAGGCTCGAAGGGCCGAATGGCCTACTCCTGCACCTAATTTCTATGTTTCTATTAACACTATCCTGCACCCACTAGGGACAATTTTTTCCATTTACCAAGCCAATTAACCTACAAACATGTTCGTCTTTGGAGTGTGGGAGAAAACCGAAGATCTCGGAGAAAAGCCACGCAGGTCACGGGGAGAACGTACAAACTCCGTACAGACAGCACCCGTAGTCAGGATCGAACCAGGGTCTGTAGGGCAGCAACTCTACCACTGTGCCACCATGCGCAATCTACTGAACCTCCTTTGTCCTAACAAATACTTCTTCAAAGAATTCCAGCAGATTTGTCTGGCAAGGCTACCCCTTCACAAAATCATGCTGACTTTGGCCTATTTTATCATGAACCTCTAAGTACATGGTAACCTAGTCGTTTATAATGGACTCTAAAATCTTACCAACCACTGAAGTCAGACTAACCAGATAGTTCCCACCATTCTGCTTTGCTCCCTTGTGCAGCGGGGTAATATTGGCAATTTTCCAATCGTCTGGAACCACTCCTGACTTTAATGTTTCTTGAAATATCCCTATTAAACGTCCAAATCAAAATGCGCTAAATTGATTAGAACCATTAATCGTTCGCCCTTTTCATGTTCCTCCAATGCATTTCCTCTCTGTTCTGCACTCAGTTCCAGTGCTTCGAGCTTGATTCACAGTGGAGGGTTCCTGACATCTGGTGACCTGGACTGCAAATTTCCAATGGTCTGCCAGTAATGTATCACACCTCTTTGTGTACGGCAGAAAGCTGGGCGAGTTGATCGAGGGGTACAGGCAGAATGTCTATGGTTAGATCAATATGGCTTTCCCACTGACAGTGTCAGTTTTAAGATGGTTCCTCTGCAGTCTAAGAGATCTGTTGGGGATCAGGGTTGTTGGTCTACATGGCTGTTGTTGCGTTCACGTCTTCCAAGATGGAGTATGTCGGCAACTCCAGGGGAGAGCAGTTTCGGTTCACAAAGTTAATTCCTGGGATGGCGGGACTGTAATATATTGATAGAATGGAGCGACTGGGCTTGTATACACTGGAATTTAGAAGGTTGAGAGGGGATCTTATTGACACATAAAATTATTAAGGGATTGGGCATGCTAGAGGCAGGAAACATGTTCCCAATGTTGGGGGAGTCCAGAACCATGGGCCACAGTTTAAGAATAAGGGGTAGGCCATTTAGAACAGAGATGAGGAAAAACATTTTCACCCAGAGAGTTGTGAATCTGTGCAATTCTCAGCCACAGAAGGCAGTGGAGGCCAATTCACTGGATGTTTTCAAGAGAGAGTTAGATGGAGCTCTTAAAGATAGCGGAGTCAAGGGATATGGGGAGAAGGCAGGAACGGGGTATTGATTGTAGATGATCAGCCATGATCGCAGTGAATGGCGGTGCTGGCTCAAAGGGCTGAATGGCCTACTCCTGCACCTATTGTCCATTGGCTATTGAGAAGAAGGAAGTGGCGGTGCAGGGGGAGCAGAAAAAGCGATGGCCGACCGAAAGAAGCAGCAGCTGGTGAGAGGGGAGGGAGCCCCACAATGACCAAGCGTGTCCTGTCAGTGATGTGGGCCTGAAGAAAGCGCTGTACTGTGGGTGAAGGAAGGCACGCTTGCGAGATGGCATTGGAAGCCGGGGCTGTTAGCGGCCAGGGAGACGGTGCGAGTCGCGGGTGGCGTCGGCAGGTCCATCTGCTATAACCAAAATCCATTATAAAGGGGTCGGTTAAAACGAGGGTTTACTCTAAGAATTTTATTGTTTTGTTCCCAGTGCATATGACAAGTAAATACTCTTGACTATAACTGTATTTATATGGTCCGAGCTAGCTTTAATTGTTTAAATCACCCACATCAGATGTAACATGCTATCATACAATTGTAATTAATGCTATGCCGTTCTGCTCTATTCGAAATGTTTTAGTTTTCTTTTTTATTACTTGAAATGGATATAATGATTCCATGTTCCGATGATCCATCTGGTAATATTGCATAAAGGCAAAGAATATTGTTACAGTTGATTTTCCAGTAATTGCATATGTTTTGGAGTTCTACATCAAATTGCTCTGTACATATGTTCTTAGTAAATGCTTACCTGATGAATAAGATCAGAAGTGACAGGAGATGAATTAGGACATTCGGCCCAACAAGTCTCCTCCGCCATTCAATCATGGCTGATCTATCTCTCCCTCCTAACCCCATTCTCCTGCCTTCTCCCTTAACCTCTGACACTTAAATATCATAGAAGAGGAATAGTAGAAATAATATTCTTGTTCCAAAATAATTTAAAAGATTGTTATAGTAAGTTAAGGGCAGCACGGTGGAGCAGCAGTAGAGTTGCTGTCTTACACCGCCAGAAATGCAGGTTCGATTCTGACTACCCGTGCTGTCTGTACAGAGTTTGCACGTTCTCCCTATGACCAAGTGGGTTTTCTCTGGGTGCTCCAGTTTCCTCCCACACTCCAAATATGTATTGGTTTGTAGGTTAATTGGCTTTGGTAAAATTGTAAATTGTCCCTAGTGTGCAGGGTAGTGCATGTGTTGGGGTGATCGCTGGTCGGCGTGGACTTGGTGGGCCGAAGGGCCTGTTTTTACGGTGTATCTCTAAATTAAAGTTCAGGGACACATGACAATAAACTCACTTGAACTTGAACTAAAGTCTAAAGTTACTTTTATTGATTGATCAATAGAAATTCCACTTTAAAAAAATATTTTGACATTGATGGTGATAAAGATGATTGAAAATGTCCTTTATCAGACAGTGGTATCGGAACATTTTGCTTTTCCCTGGAGGAAATTCCTGTATTCTATTTACTTACAAATTTCTGCACTTTTATTTTCCTTTTCCAGACTGCTACAAGTTTTAAAATGTGTCTAGACAGTTGGAATATTCAAACTGGAGCTTGGCTAAAGAGGTAAGCAAGCCAATTAGATGCAGTCTTTAAAGAGGTTGTTCAAAATAATACAAGATCAATGATGATCACAATTCCGCATAAATTAAATTAGATACGTCTTGAGACAAAGAATAGAACAACACAGGAACAGGTACCTTGGCCCACAAAGTCCCTGCTGAACATGATGCCAAGTTAAACTAATCTCCTTTGACTTCACATAATCCATGTCCTTCCATTCCTCACACATCCATGTGCCTATCAAAGTCTCTTGAGTGCCATTAATGTATCTGCTACTAGCTCCCCTGCCAGTGCGTCCCATCTACAAAGAGAGTGCACCCATGTTCCATGTAACAATGATGAATTATTCATTAAATTATTGCAATGAATGTTCGGATTATTATATGTTGGCTACTGTAGGCGGACACTCGACGTCACCTTGTCAGGGAAAATTTAACCAAAGTTTGATTAGATCGAGAAAAATAAATGTTTTATTGCCAGAGATTAAGGGTTATGTGTGACCTTGGAGATCTATTTGTACCTTTAAATGCCTTTGAGGACAAAGAACAAGAAAATGATGAAGATCCAGCTGGCAGAAAGAATCAATTAAATGCAATAGAAAGAAACCTTCTCCCAGAATGAATACTAATTGGTCAAGTCTCAGTGTCTTAACCTGTTCAGTGCCATCCCCGAGTATACTCAAGTCATGGTCAATAATGAAAACAAAACTTGGCATTGAACAGGTTAAACCAACCATTAGCAATCTGCATTGATAAATTAGCATCATATACTATTTTTAATACCTGTAACTATGTTGATTAATGAATGCACCATCCTAGACATGTAATTTTAACAATCTGGACTGGTGGTAAATAAGGCGGCAGCTGATTGACTAACTGTTGCAAGCCTGTTTGATTTCTCTCTGTGACTTCCAATGCAAAGGATACAATCGGACTATAATGAGAAGTTAACCTGCTCCATCCCAAACAAACGTTAAGTTAGCCATCGCATCGTAATGGATTCAGGCTGCATAGTTAATCAACAATAGAAAAACTTTGACTAAATTTGCCCACTTTCCATTCATATTCCTGTTTCAACAGACACGGCAATATTCTCTTTTTAATCTTTTATAAAATCTTCCCAAGAGCATTCATAACAAAGATCTGGATATCAGAGCCAGTTACCTGGTTCTTTTGTGTAACCTGGCTGTATAGAATATGATTTTCATGTGTATGTATAAAAGCCAACTTGTCTCATTAAAGTCGAACCAAGGGCAGTGAAAGGTACTTTTTAAATGCAAGTTTATTCATATGTCTATTATGCACATGAACATATAACTTCCAATTTGATGGTGCACAATTTTATCAGATACTAGACCAAGTGCAGACCCGTTGGGTCTTTTCCCCCAACGTGCGGCTGTGGGGGGGGAGGCGGCATGCAGCGTCACACACACTAATTATACCCCCGCACTCACGCTAATTACCCCCCTTGATTATTAATATTATTAATTTGCTCCTTTTACCCCATAACCACCCTATCTGCTGACGCATAGCCCCCAACTTGCAGTGTCATCTAGAGAGGGGGGGGGGGTAGAGAGTGAGGGCAGAGAGAGAAGGGGCAGAGACACAGAGAGAGGGGCAAGAGGGAGAGGGGTTGGCGAGGAGGAGAAGAGGGAGGGTCGGTGAGAGGGGAAACGTGGGGGTGGAGGGGAGGAGAGAGAGAGGGTGAGAGGTGGAGAGAGGGGGGGAGAGGTGAGGGGGGGGGGGGGGGGGGAGCGGTGAGGGGAGGGGGGCAGCGGTGAGGGGGGGGGGGAGAGGTGGGGAGCAGGGAGGGTGGAGGGAATGGGGTAGGGGTGTGTGGAGGGGAGGGGGGTTTAGGGGAGGGACGGTGGGGGAGGGGATGGATGGGGGGAGGGGGTGGGAGAAAAAGAGGGGAGAAAGAGAGGGGGGGTGAGGAGAGGTGGTAGAGAGAGGGGGGGGGAGCTGGGGTTCAGAGGAGGTTTATTAGTTTAGGGTATTATCACTTATTCCAGTTAGTAGGGTATAGGTAGAGGGAGAGGAGGTTGAGGTCAGGGGGGAGGAGAGCGAGGGGGGGGAGGAGGAGGGGGAGAGTGAGGGGGTGTGCTGAGGGGGGTGAGGTGAGGGGAGGGGAGAGGTGGGGAGCAGGGAGGGGGAGGGGGGTGGAGGGAAGGGGGTAGGGGGTGTGTGGAGGGGGAGGGAGATTAGGGGAGGGACGGTGGGGGAGGGGATGGAGGGGAGGAGGGGGAGAAAAAAGGAAGAGGGGGAGAGAGAGAGGGGGGGGAGTGGAGAGGAGAAGAGAGGGGGGAGAGAGGAGAGGGGGGGGGGGGAGGAGGGGGGGGGGGAAGAGGAGGGGGATGGAGAGGGAGAGGAGAGGGGGGAGAGAGGAGAGAGGAGAGGAGAGGAGGAGAGGGGAGAGAGGAGAGGAGAGGGGGGAGGGAGAGAGAGAGAGAACCCAAACCCCCCAAACAACCATTTGCAGGCAGTGCTTTTTTACTTTAACCATATTTTCATTTTCAAACCACATTAAGGGTACTTACTCACAGTTGTGTGGACATGTGTTCAGTGTTATTCACAGCTCAGAGAAACATGACCCTCTGCCTTCTAGCTTGCAGACTAATTGAGGCACACCACTTCCTGGTTTTATAGTCCATCCCCCCTGCCGCCAGCGGGGGCAGCAGAGAGAATGGGGAATTTTGTAAAATCATTAATATCTCTGTCATTTTTCATCGACTGGAAAAATCCTCGGCACACATGCGGCGGAGGGGGGCTCAGAGCGAGGTGGCCAAAAATGACGGCCGTAGGTGGCGGCGTTCTCTCAGAAATCGCAGCACAGATGGCCAAAACCGGTCAAGAACAGACTTTTAGTAATATATAGATAGATGGATGCCATTTTGGATCACCATGTGCGTCTAAAATAACTGTTGATTGGCAGATAGCACATAGAGTCAACTTGGTGTTCATGGTGGCTAATAATGCAAAGCAAATCTGACTTTTGTATCATGTTTCTTCTAACATTGTCCTTTTCTATTTTCCTCAGTGTCTGTTACAATCGGGCTCCCTACTTCCCCACTGCTCTAACGTTCATACTTTCAGCCTTGTGGCATGGAGTGTACCCTGGCTATTACTTCACTTTTTTTACTGCAATCCCTATCACGCTGGCTGCAAGAGCGGTGAGTACCTATCCATTGCATGATGATGCTTGTCTACTCGTTGATATCATTTCTTATCCTAAACATTAAATAAACTGCAGGAAGATATTCGCTGATTTTTAGCTCTTAAAAGTAACTCACTGATTTCTGTTAAGTTAGCCATTCTCCTATTGTATACAGAATTGATGATTCAATGACACATTATTGTCACAATTACCTAGGTACAGCCTTTTTAACTGCTGTGTTCCCCTGTTCTGCTGTTTTTTACATTCTGTATGTAAGTTCCATCTGTTCCTCTTCATCATTCAGTATCCCCCCACTTATTTTCTTTTCCTCCCAGCTGACCAAGCCAGACACGTATTCCTGCAGTCCAATCCTTTCCTCATGTCAACCACATAGCCAAAATTTGTATCATGAGCTAGCTCTCTTTATGCTTCTAACGTTAAAGTCTAAATTATCAATATTTATCTTGCCAAGAGGCAGACATTGATGAGAAACAGATGGGGGCTAAGGTGTGGGTCTGGGGTGATCTGTGTAGGAGGTACTGATTTAATTGATGGTTTCTTTGAATATATGTTCATCATGCCAACAAGTGCATGTTATATTCATCTTGTTGACAAATGTTCAAGATTCTCTGTTAACCAGGGCGTTGCCTCTTTAACAGCATTGTATAACTGCTCGTATAAACCTATGTTAAAACCACAGTGCATTTTGAATTGTACACGTACACCATGGTTAAATTATCATGTATTCAGCTTGGTCCTCTTTGAGACACAGGAACTTCATATGTCGCCACCCCAAATTGCAATCTTCACCAAACCAGCAAAAAAATATTAAAGCAGAGCTCATTTTATATGGAAGAAGTACACGGAAAGAACATGCAGAGCGCACTTCTTTTCAGCAAGCAAAACTGTTACTCTGACAATGGAAATATAATAGCCCAGTTGATCTGTGACAGGAATTTATTATATGTAATGTAGTTCAATAGTGCTTTATTTGTCACATATGCAACTGCACAGAAACATTCATTTTGCATATATTACATATGCAGGCGCCGCCATTTTTGGCGCCATTATACAAATCCTATTACTTTCTTTTTTTTTTGTTGCAATTTTAACGCAACCCAATTAGTTTTGACAATTAATCTTGGTCCTAGAGTTCACAGTGTAATGTATAATAGTGGTGATTTTAACAACATTTTAATATTGTTGTAAACGGCCATACATCTACTTCACAATAGATCTGCAAATTTACATTGTTTTAGAAAGCTCAAGGGAGAAATGGAAATTCCAAGCATGAGGAATATGGTGGTCGGTTAAAGTTAACAGCAGCATCTTGGCTTTACATAGCGCTCAGTCCCTTACAGAGAAAATATGGAACAGATTCACAGAGCAGTGTAAAGACAGATGTACAACTGTTTGGTCAATCATGCAGTTTTTAGGAAAAATAGGTTATTGGAGGGCATTCCAAAAATTAACACATCGGTAATTGAAGGCATGGTCACCAAAAGCGAGATTTTTAAAATCCACCATGTACATGAAACCAGATCTGACACGTACAAATGTCTTGGAAGGTTGTAAAAGTTATGGATTATGGGAGATATAGATAGTAAAGATTATAGAGATATGGATTTGAAAGTACAGGTCCACACCTCCTTTAATCCAGACAAAATTATAAAAATCATACTTGAAATCCAACCCCCCACCCCGGCAGATTTTCCCGGCCGACTTCTGTGGCTGATCCGCGAGTCGAATTCATCCCGTGGCCGGAGTTCCAGAATCTGGCCTTTCCCATCCGCATTCCAAGGCTGACTTTGCATGCCGGTATTTCGGCTCTTCAACGGCCTAGGTGGAATGTTCCGGTACCGTTGGATCTCTCTCGGAGGCCGCAATCACTGTTGGCCTAGCGAAACAGATAATCCAGAAAAGGCTCTGGAACCGAGGATGCTGGATCTGTACTGCAAAACACACTGAACAAATATTGTTAAAACTAAACTTGTTTAATTGTAAAGAAATTGGCCAAAGGTGTATGAGAGAAGCTTTTCTGATTTATAAAAATCTGTTTAAAAATAGGCATTCTGCTTTGTTTTAAATAGATTCTGCTGTGTGTTTGTGGTTAGCTATGTTTGCTGAAAACTTCTAACTTTCTCATGTCGGCCTAACTTCTCATGTCATCCTAGTCAGTCATTTGTTTGAAAGAGAGGCAAAGCCTCAGCAATATTTTCAAGATGTGCCATCAATGGATTTATGATCTTAACAAAGCAATCATATGGTTACATATTATACAGTACTGAAAACTCTGGATTTTTATACCAATCAAGTAGGCTATTTGATCCATCTGGTTTTTGCTGGTTTCTGCTCCACATGAACATAGAAACATAGAAAATAGATGCAGAAGTAGGCCATTCGGCCCTTCAAGCCTGCATCGCCATTCAATATGATCATGGCTGATCATCCAACTCAGTATCCTGTACCTGCCTTCTCTCCATACCCCCTGATCCCTTTAGCCACAAGGGCCACATCTAACTCCCTCTTAAATATAGCCAATGAACTGGCCTCAACTACCTTCTGTGGCAGAGAGTTCCAGAGATTCACCACTCTCTGTGTGAAAAATGTTTTTCTCATCTCGGTCCTAAAGGATTTCCCCTTTATCCTTAAACTGTGTGACCCCTTGCCCTGGACTTCCCCAACATCGGGAACAATCTTCCTGCGTCTAGCCTGTCCAACCCCTTAAGAATTTTGTAAGTTTCTATAAGATCCCCCCTCAATCTTCTAAATTCTAGCGAGTACAAGCCGAGTCTATCCAGTCTTTCTTCATATGAAAGTCCTGACATCCCAGGAATCAGTCTGGTGGACCTTCTCTGTACTCCCTCTATGGCTAGAATGTATTTCCTCAGATTTGGAGACCAAAACTGTACACAATACTCCAGGTGTGATCTCACCAATACCCTGTACAACTGCAGTAGAACCTCCCTGCTCCTATACTTTCACTCCACATTGTTTGACCATGTCAGCTTATACAGTACTCTTTTCTCACTTATGTTAATCACATGCCACCAGCACCTTTGCCAGTTGTTCTGAAGACTTGTAGTAATTTCTACTGTGTATCCTATAAGTACCTTGTGAATGTTGAATATTAATTCCCCACTGGATTGCTAATAACTGTCATGTGATTATGATCCTTAGTTCTGCTCTCCCCTGTAGATACAAATGTTTTCTCCCTGTCTGTCATATTCCAACTGGCTATTACTAAGGAGAAGGTGCTTGGGAATCTGAAAGGTCTGAAGGTGGATAAGTCACCTGGGCCAGATGGGACTGCACCCTTGAGTTCTGAAAGAGGTGGCTTTAGAGATTGCGCAGGCATTAATAGTGATATTTTCAAGATCACTCATGTCAGGAGTGGTTCAAGACGATTGGAAAATTGCCAATATTACCACTCTGAACAAGAAGGCAGCAAAGCAGAAGAGTGCAAACAGTAGGCCGGCTAGTCTGACTTCACTGATTGGTAAGATTCCATTATAAAGGGTGAGGTTACGGAGTTCATGATAAAATAGGCGATGTCAGCATGGTTTAGTGAAGGGGAGATCTTACCTGACGAATCTGCTGGAATTCTACGAAGTAAATAGCAGGAAAGACAAAGGAGAGTCAGTGGATGTTATTTACCTAGATTTTCAGAAAGTCTTTGATAAGGTGCCATATGTGAAGATGCGAAGGAAGATGAGAGCCCATGGTATCAAAGGGCTGATACTAGCCTGGATAGCAGGTTGACTGGATGGCAGAAGCCAAAGAGTGGCAATAAACGGGACTTTTTATGGTTGGCTGCCAGCGACTCGAGGAGTTCTGTGGTGGTCGGTGCTGGGGCTGCTCCTTTTCACGTTGTATATTAGTAATTTGGATGAGGGGATTGAAAGCTTTGTGGCCGAGTTTGCAGATGATATGAAAATAGGTGGAGGGGCAGGTAGTGTAGAGAAAGCAGGGACTCTGCTGAAGGACTTGGACAGGATGGAAGAGTGGGCAGAGAAGTGGCAGATGGAATACAGTGTAGCAAAGAGTGGAGTCATTCATTTTGGTAGTAGGAATAAAGTCGTAGACTATTTTCTAAATGGGAAGATAATTCAGAAATTGGAGGTGTAAAGGGACGTGGGAGTGCTGGTGCAGGATCCCCAAAAAGTTAATTTGCAAGTCATATCATAAATGATAGTCAAATCGGTAGTATGGAAGACAAACGCAATGATAGCATTTATTTCAAGAGTACTAGAATACAAAAACAAGGATGTAATGCTGAGTCTCTGTAAGACGCAGGTCAGGCCACATTTGGAGTATTGTAAGCAATTTTCAGCACTGTATCTGAGGAAGGATGTGGCGGCTCTGGAGAAGGTGCAGAGGAGGTTTATAAAGATTATCCCAGGAATGAGTGAGTAACATATGATGAGCGCTTGACAACACTGGGCCTGTACTCGCTGGAGTTTAGAAGGATGAAGGGGTACCTCATTGCAACTTCCCAAATAGTGAAAGGTTTGGATAGAGTAGATGTGGAGAGGATGCTTCTACCAGTAGGAGACTCTAGGACCAGAGGCCATAGCATCAAAATTAAAGGATGTTCCTTTACAAAGGAGATGAGGAGGAATTACTCTCTAGAATTTAGAAGATTGAGAGGGGATCTTATAGAAACTTACAAAATTCTTAAGGGGTTGGACAGGCTAGATGCAGGAAGATTGTTCCCGATGTTAGGGAAGTCCAGGACAAGGGCTCACAGCTTAAGGATAGGGGGGAAATCCTTTAAAACCGAGATGAGAAGAACTTTTTTTCACACAGAGAGTGGTGAATCTCTGGAACTCTCTGCCACAGAGGGTAGTTGAGGCCAGTTCATTGGCTATATTTAAGAGGGAGTTAGATGTGGCCCTTGTGGCTAAGGGGATCAGGGGGTATGGAGAGAAGGCAGGTACAGGATACTGAGTTGGATGATCAGCCATGATCATATTGAATGGCAGTGCAGGCTCGAAGGGCCGACTGGCCTACTCCTCCACCTAATTTCTATGTTTCTATGAATTGCTTTAGTCTAAGGGTGGCGAATCTGTGAAATTCTGCCACGGTGGCTGTGGAGGCCAAGTCAATGGATATTTTTAAGGCCGAGATATATAGATTCTTGATTAGTACAGGTGTCAGAGGTTATGGGGAGGAGGCAGGAGTATGGGGTTAGGAGGGAGAGATAAATCAGCCATGATTGAATGGCGGAGTAGACGTGAAGGGCCGAATGGCCCAATTTTGCACCTGATCCTATTCACATCCACTCTATCCAGGCCTTACACTATTCGGTAGGTTTCAATGAGGTCCCCGCTCAGCCTTCTAAACTCCAGTGAGTACAGGCTGTCAACGTTCATCAAATGTTAACCCAACCATTCCTGGGATCATTGTCGTAAATCTGCTCAGGACCCTCTCCAATAGCAGCACATCCCTCCTCAGTTATAGGGCCCAAAACGGCTCACAATACTCCACACGCGATTTGACCAATGGCTTATAAAGCCTGGGCATTGCATCCTTGTTGCTGAGCAGGATGCTTCAGAAGCAACAGGTGTGTGGTAAATCCACAGTGCAATCCCTTTGCCCGTTTTCAGAGATGAAACAAATTTGCCTGTTGTGTTTCTGAAGCTGAAAACTATAACCTTTTAAACCCCCTGTCACTACAACCAGCTGGCACAGAGGCAAAGTAAATTTACAGGAACTCCTTTGCATTGGAGAGGTCATGGTGTGTAGGTTGTATGGTGATAAGGAACTGAACTGCAAAGATTCTGGTAGAAACACATTAAGGACACATTAATGTGCTGATAAAAGTGGAGGCCAAGTCACTGGATGGATTTAAGAGAGTTAGATAGAGCTCTAGGAGCTAGTGGAGTCAAAGGATATGGGGAGAAGGCAGGTACGGGTTATTGATAGGGGATGATCAGCCATGATCACAATGAATGGCTCGAAGGGCCGAATGGCCTCCTCCTGCACCTATTTTCTATGTTTCTATGTATGGATAGCCCAAGGGTCACCAAAGAGGTAGATTGTAGTTCAGAACTGCTCTCTAGTCGTGGTAGGATGATTCTGTTGCCTGATCACAGCTGGGAGGAAACTGTCCCTGACTATAGATGTATGTGTTTTCATACTTCTAAACGTTTTGTCTGATGGGAGAGGGGAGAAGAGGGAGTGGCCAGGTTACGACTCATCCTTGATTATGCTGCTGGCCTTGCCGAGGCAGCGAGAGGTCAATAGAAGGGAGGTTGGTTTGTGTGATGGTATTATGTTATCATGGCAGCTGCTGTCAGGAACTGGTTTGACACTTGCACAAGCTTGTGAAGCTGTGAGAATGAGAAAGAGAGAGGAAATCCAGAATGGAGAAAAAAAATACAATGGCCTCCAGGAGAAAGCAGTGGTTGATATAACTTGGCTTCTACTATTAGTTAACTAGTAAGGTTCATAGCTACACATTAACCATGTTCCCTGACCCCGATGAGTGTAATACGGTAAAGCCTTGCGATAATTCAATTCAATTCAATGAACTTTATTTATCCGTTAGGTACTTTGGAATAAATGAACCTCTATATAATGGATTTTGGTTACAGCAGATTGAAACTCACGTTGCACCATCCCATCCCTGCACCAGTTCTTCCAGTTATCCACTGATCTGACTGTGCCTCCCAGCCTGCAAATTCCCACTTGTTTAACCACAACCCAAATGCCACGTTTCTTCCCTCCCAGCCTTGGGTTGAACTTTAACCACGTCAGTTGGTTATAGTGGACAATCAACCGTTCCTTGTTAGGTAACAATACCATTTTCAATATTGTTGAGTGTTTCTGGGCCTTCAATGATGTCAAATTCACTATAACTTGTTAGGTTCTTCTGCTAGTTACCTTGAATGGCTCCTGATTCCACCTGTTCTCTACCCATCCCCCACCCCTTCCTCAGGTGCACCGGACCAGCCTTCAGGGATTAATCGGGGAGGAATAAAATATTGTTATTCCAAGCTCCAAATCTAAGTACAGTCTCCCAAGCCTCCAAAAATCTTTCCATCCCCATTCATTTTCAGTGGAATTTTCGAGTCATACTACACGGAAAAAGGCCCTTCAGCCTAACTCATTACTGCCAATCAAAATGCCCATTTAAGCTGGTCCCATTTTTATGCATTTGATCCATAACCCACCAAACCTTTCATCCATGTACCAGTCCAAATGTGTGATAAGCAAGGTAGTTTGACATGTTGGATGCCAACTATTCCCTTTAAGACCCTGTGTTCTTTGTGCTGGCTACATGTCTAAGTGCCATTGATCTGTGAGATTGTACTGCTCACAATAGTCACATGCACTGTTGAAAAGATATTGTCAAGCTGGAAAGGGTGCAGAGAAGATTTACGAGGATGTTGCCCGGACCTGAGAGTCTGAGCTGTCGGGAGAGTTTGAGCAGGCTAGGACTTTACTCCCTGGAGCACAGGAGGGTGAGGGATGATCTTGTAGAGGTGTACAAAATCATGGGAGGAAGAGATTGGGTAAACACACAGAGAGTCTTTTGCTCAGAGTATGGGGATTGAGAACCAGTGGACATAGGTTTAAGGTGAGGGGGGAAAGAGTTAATAGGAACCTGAGGGGTAACTTTTTTACACAAAGGCTGGTGGGTGTATGGAACAAGCTGCTAGAGGAGATAGTTGAGGCAGGTACTATCGCAACCTTTAAGAAGCATTTAGATAGGTACATGGATAGGATAGGTTTCGAGGGATATCGGCCAAATGGGACTAGTGTAGATGGGGCATGGACGAGGGCCGAAGTGCCTGTTTGTGTGCTCCATGACACCGCTCCTGTTTCCCATTGCTTGGTAAAAGTGTGCAAACCCTGTTGTGCTAGAATTGTGATTGAAAATTTGATCTAAATGCTCCATCCACCATAGTTTGTGAACGTCATGAAAAGAGCTAATGAATTTCCAGGCCACTATTATGTGTGTTTTAAAGAAGTCTATGAGCATTGCGACCGCATACATTTCCAAAATGTTTTGAAATAATAAAAGACATGAACTGGTGGAGTAACTCGGCGAGTCAGGCAGCATCTCTGAAGAACATGGATAGGTGACGTTCCAGGACCCAAAAAGAGCTCTGACCCCAATGTCACCTATCCATGAACCCCAACGATGCTGCTTGACCCGCTAAGTTACTCGAGTTTTCTAACTAAGTTTTCTTGCAACCATTATCTGCAGTTCCTTGTTTCTCGTAAGGTTTGAAATAGTTTCATTATTAATGAATTTTGTTCTGAACCTCTTGCTTTTTTCCTGCCTTGTAGATGAGGACCAACTTCAGACATTACTTCCTTTCTTCTAAAACAAAGAAAGTTGTCTATGATATTCTCACTTGGACTTCGACTCAGCTGGCTCTATGCTATATTGTAACACCTTTCCTTCTTCTGGCTACGGAGCCTACTATCAAATTCTACAGGTAAGTCAACCTAATGGGTCAGGCAGCATCTCTGGAGAAAAGGAATAGGTGACGGTTGGGGTCGAGACCCTTCTTCAGACTGTGTCAGACTGTGTCTCAGTCTGAAGAAGGGTCTCTTCCCGAAACGTCACCTATTTCTTTTCTCCGTAGATACTGCCGGTTGACCCGCTGAGTTACTCCAGCAATTTGTGTCTATTTTTGGTGTAGACTGCAGTTCCTTCCTGCACAAGTAAAAGTAAACCTGCTGTTTGATTTTTGGATTTCACCTTTAAACTCCAAAAAGCATTGGATTTATAGGAAAATCATAACTGCAAATATTTGTAATCGTCCTCTTACTTTTCACAGTAACGCTGATAATTTATCATTTGACTGACCAAGGAGGGGACATATTTTTTTAGGTTGTGTATGGGGAAACTGAACTGCATATACCCAGAAAATCTGAGATTCTGACCTGGTAGAATTGTGATGCATGATATATATGATTGAAACCAAGTGTATATGTACAAGGAAAGTGAAAAAAAATTCTACTTTACCTGGATGGGTAAATATTGTCAAGTTCATTAATGACTTTGAGGAAAAGATCAACACTAGGTTCAGTTAAATTCGTGACAGTTTGCACTTTTGCCATGTGAAGTATAAATGTGTGCATTGATACACTTAAGGAGGCCATAGTCCCAGCACTCCCATATTTTCCACAATGAGATAGTTCAATTGTGATTCTTTTTTTTAATTGCGCCCAAGTTAAAGCTTTTTGATAACCAAAGTTGTTAATGGAAATGGGTCAACGAGTATTTGGAGCAACGTGGATTTGGAGCTGGGTCAGTAAAGTCTTGACGAGCTCAAAAACGTTTCCTTCTTCCTAAATTTCCATTGCTCTCCAGTGGCTGGCCACTAGAGGGAGTGCCATGCAGATATTGATATTGACCTTGGCCACAGATAGACATAAAATGCTGGAGTAACTCTGGAGAGAAGGAATGGGTGATGTTTCAGTTCGAGAACCTTCTTCAGACTCCTTCAGAGTTCTTCAGACTCTGAAGATGGGTCTCGACCCGAAAATTTCCCCCATTCTTTCTCTCCAGAGATGCTGCTTATCCCGCTGAGTTACTCCAGCATTTTGTGCCTATCTTCGATTTAAACCAGCACCTGCAGTTCCTCCCTACACACTTGACCTTGGCCATAATGCTTCACACTGTTGAATAAACACAAGTGTATGCAATTTGCACTGTTGAAATTCCAAGTGTTATTGTCCACATGCTAACTCATTCACATCATTATTTTCAAGCTCTTCCATGGCCTCCACTTCTTCCAGACTTGCCTGGATCTAGTGGATCCCAGTTTTCACTGCCTCACAATTGATGGCAAAATCTTCAGTTTGCAAAAGCTCCAAAATTCACTGCATATCCCTTAAACATCTCATCCTCTCCAACTCTGCCTTTTTTTCAGACACTACATAAAACCTTCCTCTTTTGTCTCCTAAAGATTTCAGAGCCCAATTTGTTTGATCATATTCTTGTGTATTTAATTGTACTATTAGTGTTAGGATAGCCAGGTGGCGCCGTACATGGCACCCTCTCCAACAGCCTCTTTGGTCTTTTCCTTCCTTTGATGTTTTGGTCTGGATTACGTATGTTTTTAGTGTGCTTTTAGTTTTTATATTATGTGGGGATGGGGGAAGCTTGGGGGAAAACCTTTTTTTATCTCTTTCCTCGACGGAGATGCGATTTTTTCATCGTATCTCTCTCTGCACTGTGGCTTTAACATCGTGGAGCTGCAGGTCCCTTTGTTAGGGATCGACTGCGGGACCTCCAACCGCAGGAGCTTCGACCACCTCGATCGCGGGAGCTTCGATCGCGCAGACTGCGGGGGCCTCGATCGCCCTGACTGCGGAAGTTGCGATTGCCCCGACCGCGGGAGAAAGGGAAGGTGTAAGTTATTTGCCTTCCATCACTGTGGGGAATGTGAGGTCGCCGAAAAAACAAGATGGATGTGCTGCCTGCACTGATGAGTCGGAGGGAGTGGCGTGAATGCAGTGGTCTCGGTGTTTTGTGGGGACATTGCTCCATGAGGACATCCAGGAGTCTAGTGCGACTGTGGACGGCTTTCTGACTGCTCAGGCAGACAGGGACTGCAGAGAGAATGACAGCGGTCGGTACAACTCTGGTCACATCACGGTGAAGGAGCGTGTGTGTGGCCCGGCTCATTGAACTGATGGCTGTGGGTCTTCGCTTATGCTGTGTGCCCTGGGGATTCTCACACGCCATTGTGGCTGTTTAAGTCGATGTTTAATTTGTATGTGGTTATGTATCTTGTTGCTTTTTTGTATGACTGTTGGGAAATCAAATTCCTTGCATGTTTACATACTTGGCTAATTAAATGATTATATTATTTCAAAATTACCTGCACAAGTTGGACTCTGTAAGATTCTTGTGATAAAAGAAAATGTAAACTTGCTCAAGAATTACAGTAATGTTTTGTTCAGTTTTGTTCAGTTTCCATCTGATGGTTGACATTATTCGCTTGAATCTGAGGGAAAATCGAGGCTTGCCTATAACTAAATTGTCAATGTGTAAAACTGTAAAAGTACAGGAAGATGTTGTTGTAGAGGAGACTAGTTTAACTGTCATCATCTTCAGCACCGACAGTGTGGACCAATGGGTCTCTTCCTGCGCTGTAGTGTCCTATGGTGTATGTTCTAACACCCTTAATCCAGGCAGCATTCTGCTAAACTTTGCCACCTTTCCTACACCTTCTCCAAAGATTCCACATCCTTCCTGCAGTTGGTTGCAGGAAGCGAACTGCACGCAATACTCCAAATGCGGCCAAACCAAAGTTTTATATAAAGCTCCGACATGACTTCTCGACTATGCCCTCAATGATGAAGACAAGCATATCACATTCCTTCTTTACCACCTATCTACTTGTGTTTTCACTTTCAGGAAGCAATGGACTAGAGCCCCAAAGTCTTCTGTATATCAATGTCGTTAAGGATCATAACTGTATATTTTCCCTTTATGCTAATTCTCCCCATATGCAATAACCCAGACTTGCTTGGAATAAACTCCATCTGCCATTTGACTGAAGGAGAAGAATAAAAAATATCCTTGATGGGTAGAAGGCAGGAGACTGGGGTTGAGACGAAAAAATAGATCAGCCAAGATTGCATGGCAGTGCAGACTCAATGGGCCGAATAGCCTAATTTTGCTCCTATGTCTTGCGGTCTAAACTGAAAAACCAGCATAACTGGGATGTGTGGGAAACTGAAAGATCAGGGGAAACCCACAAATGAACGGTTAAGAGGGAGACAATGCAAACTCCATACAGACAGCATGGAGTCACTGGAGCTATGTGACACCAGTTTTACTGGCCATCCAGTGTGCCCTGTCATGAGTTATGGTTTCTGATGGCATTGAAACATGCTCTGTCTCAAACTCAAACATGGAGATGTCCTGGGTAGCCACCTAAGTTCATAAGAGGTCCCAGAGAGCAATCTAGTCTCCCTAAAAATGGTCATGGACACATCTTTATTAAGCATTGGAGTGGCATTTAGACCATTTGGCCTATCGAGTATTATCTGCCATTCGATCATGGCTGATCTATTTTTCCTTCTCAACCCCATTCTCCCCGTAATCTTTAACATCCCTACTAATCGAAAACCTATCAATCTCCGCTTTAAAAATACCCGATGACTTGGCAGAAGGCAGATTACTATCTAAATGGCGTCAAGTTGGGAAAAGGGGAAGTACAACGGGATCTGGGGGCCCTTGTACATCAGCCTATGAAAGTAAGCATGCAGGTACAGCAGGCAGTGAAAAAAGAGAATGGCATATTGGACTTTATAACAAGAAGAATTGAATATAGGAGCAAAGAGGTCCTTTTGCAGTTGTACAGAGCCCTAGTGAGACCACACCGGGAGTATTGTGTGTTGTTTTGGTTCTCTAACTTGAGGAAGGACATTCTTGCTATTGGGGGAGTGCAGCATAGATTTACAAGGTTAATTCCCGGGATGGCGGGACTGTCATATGCTGAGAGAATGGAGCAGCTGGGCTTGCACACGCTGGAGTTTAGAAGGATGAGAGGCTATCTCATTGAAACATTAAAGATTGTTAAGGGTTTGGACATGCTAGAGGCAGGAAACATGTTCCCGATGTTGGGGGAGTCTAGAACCAGGAGCCACAGTTTAAGAATAAGGAGTAAGCCATTTAGAATGGAGACGAGGAAACACTTTTTCTCACAGAGAGTTGTGAGTCTGCGGAATTCTCTGCCTCAGAGGGCGGTGGAGGGAGGTTCTCTGGATGCTTTCAAGAGAGAGCTAGATAGGGCTCTTAAATATAGCGGAGTCAGGGGATATGGGGAGAAGGCAGGAACGGGCTCCTGATTGGGGATGATCAGCCATGATCACATTGAATGGTGGTGCTGGCTCGAAAAGTCGAATGGCCTACTCCTGCACCTATTGTCTATTGCCTCCACAGCCGTCTATGGCAATGAATTCCACATATTCACTTCCCTAACATATGGGCTGTCAAATCTTTTGCCAGGTATTATTAGTGTACCTAAATGCTAAAAAACAAGATGTATTTTATTTTGAGGGAGATTTTTCCACATGAACTCCCCTCCATGAATGCTTATGTTGAGATTGATTGAATACAAGCTCATTATATCTGCACTCCTGGATTCTAAGTAGCTCTTCAATAGTGGGCCACACTTGGCCTATATGCACTAGCTGTTTGTGAAATGTTATTTTTACTCCTTGTCTATTGGATGGTGTTGTTGTCCTGCTAGATGGCTCTGTTTGTTTAGGCTATTGTGGGGAATTTTAATTTTGACGCGGCTTGATACAATTGTGAGACATCTTGAAAAAAGTAGTGATCCAAGTTGATTAAATGTTTAAGAAGGAACTGTAGTTGCTGGAAAATGGAAGGTAGACAAAAGTGCTGGAGAAACTCAGCGGGTGCGGCAACATCTATGGAGCAAAGGAAACAGATCCAAGTTGATTTCTGACTTAATGTAGAATCCAGCAGGGCAAGTAAAATAATTTTCAGCATTGAATATTTAGAACTGGCTGACCTTCAAGTTTTCTGGCTAAAATAAAATAGCGTTTGAAATGAAAACTGAGCCTAGAACTTGATTTCAGCCTAGCCAATTCCAATTTAGATTATTTTTGGCCAGATGTGAGCATCTCCTTGTAACAGCTGCCAGATTCAACTCACTCATTTTGCAGTACTGGTTAAAAAGCAAACTCAAATATAGACACATTGCATTAGATTATTTCCACAATTCTGTTATGTTGTGCTTTGCACCGGTTTCTATTCTGTATCCTTCATTTGAAATCTGCTGAAATATATTGCATGCAAACATGGTATATCTAATAAGTTTCTAAGGACATGAATTCGGGAGTAGAATTAGGCCATTTGGCCTGTCAAGTCTACTCTGCGATTCATTCATGGCTGATCTGTCTTTCCTGCTCAACCCCATTCTCCTGTCTTCTCCCCATAACCCCTTACACTCTTACTAATCAAGAGTTTGTCTATCTCTGCCTTAAAAATATCCATTGACTTGGCCTCCACAGCAATGAATTCCACAGATTCTCCACCCTCTGATTAAAGAAATTCCTCCTCATTCCTTTCTAAAGGTAAATCCTTTTATTCTGAGGATATGGCCCTCTGGCCCTAGATTCTCTCCCACTGGTAGAATCTGTCCTTCCATATTGAAGTCAATTTGGTAACAACAATCCCCCCCCCCACCCCCCCACCCTTGCAACCAAACTTTGACATCTCATCCAGATACTTGCATGCATGCCCAGACATTGAACCATATACGATTAAAACATAAGAGTAAATTGTCCTTGTTTGACTCTTGGTTGTGAATTTTCCGATAGGAGTGCGTTGGATTTAACGGATTATGATTTGGGTAGAGAAATCGTGCCTGATCATTTTTTTTTTAACTCTCTAACTTGGGGGCCAGCCAGCTATAGTATCGCTTGTTGCTTGCAGCATAGATAAACTTGCTCAAGCCAAGGTAATTTGAACAATGCCTTCCTTTACTTTACAATTACTTTACAATATCCTGGTCACAAGTGTGATGGTGAACTATAAAAGGATTTCCATAATCATATTGAATGGTTCAATGATGCTTTATTTGTCACACATGCAACTACACAGGGAAATTCTCTTAGCATATATTACCATGTTTTGGTGTCATTTCCAAAGTCCAGTTGGCCCGCGTGCTCGATGTGTTGGAGCAGTTCCCGCGAACCAATGTCCCTCTCCTCGTCCAGCCATCTTTGGTGCCCGGGTGGTGCCTCTTGCAACCGACCTTGAAGCCGCTGGACGTATTGCCCTGGTTCACCCTCCTACCGGCCCTTGCTCCTTGCGTCCGACGTCTCCAGCTACCTCACGGTTCCGCCGACCAACGAGCTTTTGGACGAGTCCCATTACGGATGAAGTAATGTCACTTTAGCTGTTCATAGATAATTCCAGAGTAGGAAGAATCATTTGGTTGAACACTAAAACAGCAAAGTCGTTTTGGTGAGTGCCATCTGGATAGTACAATTATACTTAACTTGGTGCTGTACATACATTGAATAATTTTTTTTGTCTCTCTTTTGACTTTGAAGGTCAATGTATTTCCATTTTCACGTTCTGTGCGCACTTGTGCTACCAGTTCTGACCATCAGGAAACTGAAGATTGTTGAAAAGATGGCAAAAATCGACCTGACTTCTTTGAGTGCCAACTCCTCCCACTCAGCCTCCTATCACCTGCAGTCCAAGAAGGAGCAGTAGAAATGAAGTATGCTGGACATGTGAAATGCCAGTGAGAAACTGTTGAGTGAGGAAAGCAAACCAAAAAAAAATCCAGCATCTGAATGATCTTAACCACAAAAATGCCCTGGTGATGATTGAAGGAATTGAGTTGATTAATGAAGAATGTGTATGTGCATATGTGTGGTTTTAGAGTAATCTCTGCTTTGTGCAGCCACTTATTACCAACCCTGCCCTAGCCACACTATTGAACCAGGATCATTGGGGTGACTATGGAATCCAGGGATTGCTGATATTTGCCAAAACTTGTTGTGTTTTTGTTTGCTCAAAATGATATGTTTGTCCCATTAATATTTGGACACTATTTTTACACAATGGATGAAGTATATTTATATAAAGACCTGTGTAAGTGATATAATTGTTCCTGGACCATACTGTTACTCTGAAACCTATCCTTTTATTCAATACTGATCTTCCTTTTTATACGATTGACCCAGCCATGAAGCCATTTATACTATTGGCCTTCTTACACTAGCAAACAATAAAACCTTTGGTCATAAGTTCAAATGTATTGATTTAATAATGTAATACCTTCTGAGCCTCAAGGCTGTATGTGGTATGTTTTGCCAAGTCATGGTTTGGAAGGAATAGGGAACTTATTTTTTTGGTGGGTCTCTCCTCTTCTGGAGTGAAGCTCCTTGATGGAATCATCACAGCTTTCATCCCTCAATCTAGCTGGATGAAAGTGAGTGTCGAAGAAAGTGCAAGGGGATGGTTGTAACGCGTTACACTTACAGCCTTAGATTGTATGATCAATGAGTTTCTGAGGTATACCGACAAAGTGATTGACACAAGAACAAATACTTCCACAGATTGCACAAAATACGACTTCAACAAACTTGTAATAATTCCGTGTTCTGTTTTGTTTATACAATTTTTGATAAAAAATCAAAATTGCTTGTGAGAAAGCTTTATCTACGTGTATCCTAATAGATTTTCTATTGATCGAAAACTGGATGTTGCCAATATATATATTATGTATAGATATCTTTTTTATATATATATATATATAAAATATATATATATAATATATATATATATATATATTAAAGCTATTTATTTATTTTATTTTGTGTCATGCGTGTTGTCAATTTGGTCTTTTACAAACCTGTTTTTGAAAGCAGGTTATTTTTTGTGTGTGACTGAAACAAACTGACTTCCCTGTTCTTAGACTTTAGACTTTAGAGATACAGCCCATCGAATCCGCTCTCACCAGCGATCCTCGCACATTAACACTATCCTACACACGCTAGGGACAAATTACAATGTTGCCAAGCCACTTAACCTACAAACCGTCATGTCTTTGGAGTATGGGAGGAAACCCGAGCTCCCGAAGAAAACTCACGCAGCTCACGGGGAGAACATAAAAATTCTGTGCAGACATCACTCATAGTCAAAATCGAACCTTGGTCTCTGCCGCTGTCTGGCAATAACTGCTGCGCCACCATGCCCCCTATCATTCTCTCGAGGATAACTAAAGCTTTAACGGGTTCTTCTCGGAATAACTGCGGCTAATGTGGGAAATGACTGCAACATTAATAATAATAATAATACATTTTATTTATGGGCGCCTTTCAAGAGTCTCAAGGACACCTTACAAAAATTTAGCAGGTAGAGGAAAAACATGTAAGGGGAATGAAATAAATAGTAGAGACATGACTAGTGCATTGTGCAGAATAATTCAAGGGAAAAGCTGAAGAAGCACATAAGGGAAAGAAAATTTAAAGGTTTAAAAAAAATTAATTGCTAGCATGAGGACCCCGAATAAAAATGTAATACCATGTACCTAAATATGCTTTACCGGAGCTTTGTTAAAGTCATTTGAAAGAACTGTTCAAAAATCAATCACATTGTTGTGAGTCTGGTATTGGATAAAAGATAGACTTGTGAAGAAAGGTAGATTTACTTCCCAATGTACCCGCTGGACATTTGAGACAATTTGAAGGTCTTTGGTCATCATTATCTATTTATCAAAAACAAAATATTATAGATGCTGGAAGTAATAAAACAGAATGCTGGAAATATTCAATAGGTCAAACTGCATCTGTGGAGAGGGAAACAGTTAATATTTCAAGCCAATGACCTTTCATCAGAACTGCTTGATGTTACAATACAGGTTTTAAGTTCCACAGCAACAGGCCCTCTGGCCAATCAAGATGCACCATCCAACCTCGTTCCATTTACATGTGCCTGGACCATATCCTATCTTATCCTACCTATAATACCCATCCAACCACCTTTTAAATGTTGTTATTGTATCAGCCTCAACTACTTCATTTTGTTCAATATACCTACCACCCTCTGTGTGAAAAGGAGGGGGCACAAGGTGGAGCATAGGAGAGACTGAATGACACAAGTGCTGGTTATGCCAATAGTAAGAGGGAAATAGGTATGTCTGGGGAATTGTAAGTAACAGATGAATAATTACAAGAAGGAAAACAATAGCGACTGAACGTTGAAATGTGAGCTAATTGATTTGGAGCATGCAGTAATGTCAGGTGAATGAACATTAGGTTTAGACTCCAATTGGTGTGAATTGAGTGGCGGAGGTCGGACAGGCCCAAGGTGGGTGCCGGAGGGGAATCGAGGGCGTGCTGCCGAGAACAAAAGGGGACCCGGTAGGGCTGCAGAGAGCAAAGAGGGGGGGGGGAGTCGGAGAGCAAAGAGAGACCATTGTGGACGACATTGAACATTTTGTAACTTTGTCGGCACCCAATGGCGACTTTGCATACTCTGTGTAAGGTGTGCCAAACAAAGATAAGGACGTTCTTTTAGGAAGGAGATGAAGGGAAATTTCTTTAATCCGAGGGTGGTGAATCTGTGGAATTCTTTGCCACAATAGGCTGTGGAGGCCAAGTCCGTGGTTCCTTTTTAAGGCAGAGATATATAGATTCTTGATTGGTTCTGTGTCAGAGGTTATGGGGAGAAGGCAGGATAATGGGGTTATTGGGGATAAATAGATCAGCCATGATTGAATGGCGGAGTAGACTTTGGGCCGAATGGCCTAATTTTACTCCTATCCCATATGACCCTTGGTCTCCTAATTTGAGGAAGGATATTCTTGCTATTGAGGGAGTGCTGCAGTGGTTCACCAGGTTAACTCCTGGGATGGCGGGACTGACTGATATAATGAAAGAATGGATCGACTGGGCTTATATTCACTGGAATTTAGAAGGATGAGAGGATATCTTATAGATATAGCAATGTTACAAAATTTTGAGATCCAAAAAATCAAGTCTGTAATTTATCCCATCAGATAAAGCATAAAAATAAGTTTAATTTGACACCTAATTCACTTTCCTATCTCAAGTATTTAAAAAGTTATGGGCATTTTCATACTCGGAAATTAGCATCTTGTTCCCTATTGATTTTCTATGGACATAACAAAAAAGCTGTGATCATGGACAGTCAAAAGGCCATAACCTTCTTAAAAATTAAGAGAACTGAATGAAATTTTCAGTTATCGTAGATTGAACCATTCTGAAACAAACATAAAATAATCTAACTTGGATGACCTGAAATTAAAGCATATAATTAGTTAGTTACCCAAGTTAGCAAATTTCAAATTTCAATTACTAGATCTAAACATCTATCCATTTCTTAATAAATGATTAACGTTTTTAAATAGCCCAAGTGTCCATATAATATTCATAAATAATTCACAATAAAACATGATTTTAAAATCTCATTTACATTAATTTATAGGCCAAATGGAAGGAATTTAGTGTTCAATTGCTGTAAATTAAAGTCCATTTTAAATCGGCTTTCTAGTGGGTTCCTGTGAACGCGCTGGTCTAGAACGTTCACATTGCAGTGGATTTGTGCCCTCAAATGCCCAGAAAAATACTGCGGGATATAAAGAGCCCAAAATTAGCTACTCGCTATAGAAAACTTTATATACAGGGTTCTTAAGAAGCCCCTTTTAATGTAAAAATAAGGTACATACCTTTAATTGTTTGCTTTATAAAACCCTGGGGCTGCGAGAGGTCGCGGGTTTAGAGAGTGATTTTTAAACTACTATAACTATTATACAAGGCCATAAAAACTAATAATACCTTTTGCGACGGGGTCTTTCAGCGATTTTTCGTTAATGATTTACTAGGCTGAACATTTTCGATTGCAACAGCCTAGTAAAAATCGTGTTTTAAACCCGCCCCCTCTAAACAGCGCCAAAATCGCGCACACGGGGTGGGGCAGATTCTCAGCCACGATTCAGGTAGGTTTTGTAACATACCTAATAGATCCATATAAAATTCTTAGGGGATAGGACAGCCTAGATGCAGGAAAAATGTTCCCGATGTTGGAGGAGTCCAGAACCAGGGATCACAGTTTAAGAATAAGGGGTAGGCCATTTAGGACTGAGATGAGGAAAAACGTTTTCACCCAGTGAGTTGTGAATCTGGAATTCTCTGCCACAGAGGGCAGTGGAGGCCAATTCACTGGATGTTTTCAAGAGAGAGTTTGATATAGCTCTTAGGGCTAATAGAATCAAGGGATATGGGGAACAAGCAGGAACAGGGTACTGATTTTGGATGATCAGCCATGGCCATATTGAATGGAGGTGCTGTCTTGAAGGGCCGAATGGCCTACTCCACCTATTTTCTGTTTCTATAACCTTATAATAAAGTATTAATCATCAATTGTTGGTTGGTGAATTATGGTAGATATCTGGATCTAAAGTAAGTTGTGTGGTTAATGATATGTAAAATTGAAATGTAAACTAAATGAATCAGGAGATGTGGAGTCAGTATGGATAGAACTAAGGAATTGTAAGGGTAAAAATACCCCAATGGGACATCTACAGGCCCCCAAACAGTAGCCTGGACATAGGGTGCAAGTTGAATAAAAAGTTAAAATTGGCATGTAATAATGGTAATTCTACGGTTGTTATGGGAGATTTCAACATGCAGGTAGACTGGGAAAATCAAATTGGTACTGGTCCCCAAGAAAGGGAGTTTGTCGAGTGCCTCCGTGATGGATTCTTAGAGCAGCTTGTATCTGAGCCTACCAGGAAGAAGGCAATTCTGGATTTAGTGCTATGTAATGAACTGGATTTGATAAAGAAACTTGTGGTTAAGGAGCCATTAAGAGGTAGTGACCATAATATGGTCAAGTTTAATCTACAATTGGAGAGGGAGAAGGGTAAATCGGAGGTGTCAATGTTACAGTTGAATAAAGGGGACTATGGGGCCATGAGGGAGGAGCTGGCCATTGTTGACTGGAA